>NC_132786.1:87538750-87852500 GCF_048418805.1 Vulpes vulpes
TGGGCAGGCAGCCCTTTCATCTCAAGAATATCTCGCTCTTTATAATAAACTCTTCACTTGCACCCCTCAACTATTATCAGGTCTGTCCTTGAGTTCTTTTCTTACAAGGAGACTAAGAATTTTTCCCCAACTCCCTTGGGATGCTGGGTCAAGGCCCCAGGGCCCACAGTCACCCCAGTCTACCCAGCAACATCACTTCTTCGATTAGGTGCACACCAGTATTTTAAGAAAGAAGTAACACTTTGGGCCCCTAAGCTCCCATTCTCTTATTTAAGTCCTCTAAACTCCTTTACTCATACTTAAGAACATAGACCCACATAAAAAATTCAAGAATCCCGCAAAAGGTAAACTGACACAAAGAATTCGAGAAATATTTCTCTTAAGATACCAGATCTTTGTCTTCCACCTTCTTTAACAATGTTTATAGGGTCCTGAGGAGGCCTGAAGTTTCCTTTGTTCCAGACTCCACACATTCCTATACACTTGGTCAGGGTTTTGGCTGCAGGCTGTGGCCATGCAACAGAAGCACACAGACCTCTTTGAGCACCAAAGCCATGAACTCTGGCTTTCTAAGCACCAGATTGTCACCTGCTAAACTGAAGCCTAGCCATTAAGAGGAGTTAAATTACTTAATCCAACAGCAGGGATGGCATATCTAAAAAGACTTAAGCTGATGAGCTAAGTTCCATACAAAATATGCCTTCAAGAATAAATCCTAGAGGGCATTTATAACCATCTTTCTGAAATGATTTAAAAAAAAACCCACCCTGACATAGGTTGATATTTTCTCCAGCTAATTCCCTTCAAGAGGCAGTGCTCATTATCAATTCAAAATTTAAACTGATGCACTCACCAGGAAGGATAAATGAAATTCCATAGACATTATCATGCAAATTCAGTCTTAAAGCTCTGCAGTTGTAAGAAATGTTCAGTTGTATATAACCATCTTGGCATTTCCACGTAAGACACAGATTTATAGAACAAAAGGACTAACTTATGAAAAAAAAAATCAGACAAGGCGATCATATTTTTCAAATGCCATAAATGATTTCTGAGATTTATAAAAGCTGACAATATTCAAAAGGCAAAACGTGAGATATGCATGGCATCTATTTTTCAGGTTTTCACACACACTTCAGGGAAAATAGCTTAGGAAACCCCATGCCCTCTATTCACAAAGGTCTCACTTTCATGGTAAGGGAAACCCAAACCATTTCAACAGAACCTAGGCAGTATTTACATGGCACTACATATCATAAAGACATCGAAGATAAGTAAGGCAAAGATTCTGCCTTTGATGCAGGGAGAAGGAAAAAACAGACACGTGAAATACACAGTAGAATGTAATAAAGATCATAAGAGGTACCAACGTTTGGCAATTGTATTGGAAGAGGGAGATTAAATTTGGGGAGAAAAGATTTTTGTGGCAAAAGGTGTTTCACCTCAGTTTTGAGAGCGGTAGGATTAGGGCAGCAAACAAGTGAAGGGCAAGAGGCTACTTCAGTAACTGGCAAAAGCGAAGGCCTGGAGGTATGGGAGTATCATCCCACTTGGCTCCATGGTAGGATCAAGATGGCTGAGTATCTGGATTGGAGGTACTCAGCAGAGCACTGGCTCGGAGAGACAGTCTGAAGTTTATTAATTCTGCAGACACTGTTCCTCCAGGACTTTACATCAGCTAGGAATTAAACCATCTTTAATTAAATTAACCCAGTTTGAACCCTGAAAGAAGGACCAGAAAAAGAAGAAACTGGTGACAGGAGAGGAGAGGGGATTGGTGGAGACAGGTAAGAGAGGAGTAGAGAGGAGGTGAGAACCAGGGACTGGAACAGCGATTCCCGGGAGGAAGATCAACACCACTTCCTCAGAGCAGAGGTTGGCAAACATTTTTCTGTCAAAAGCTGGATGGTAAATATCTTAGACTTTGCAAGTCACACATTCTCTGTTCCTACTACTCAATTCCACCATTATATCACCAAAACCAAAACAAAAACAAAACAAAAAACCACCCCAGACAATACATAAATGAACATGACTGTTCCAATAAAACTTTATTTACAAAAAATGGGAGGCAGACCAGATTTGTTTGGCCCATGGGCCATCATTTGCTGGACCTTTTCTTTTTTTTTACCCCCGCCCCCCAGAGGCTCAGCAAGGAAGAATAATACTACAGTATTGTTTGTTAGAGATAAGAGAAACTAATGCCTTTGTCTTTTCCCGTCAAGTAGGAGGCTAGGGTATCTGTTAAGAAATGCAGGTGGAGGGCAGAAGGAAATAGACCTTAGAACAGTCGCCCTGGGGCCAACTAGGGCGGGAACACCCAGAAAAGCAGTCTGAATTCTTAAACAGAACCAGTCAACACTACGGGTACCAGAGTAAGAGAAAGTCTATTTAAAAAACAAAATGAAAACAAACAAACCCCACTAATCTGGGGCTTGGCTAGTTCTCAAAAGTTCTATATGTGTGTTATATAACCTAAATGCAAAGATTAAGCCATGATTTCAGTATACTGACAACTTACTATCATAAAGTCCAAAAAGAAGGGATCTGTTTCTATTCACATGTCCCACATGTGTCCACAACCCACATCCCCACAAACCCAGGCACCATATTTATGAGATAAGCAATCGAGCACTGGCTGGGACCCAAAGAGGAAACGATGAGGTACTAAATAAACTAATGAAGATTTCTCGGCCATCAAATTACCAGCAATAAGAGCCAAGGTTGTCAAAGAAATCTAATTCTCTAGTTTCTTTCTGTAGTCTTGGATGCAGAGATCTCCAAGACAGAGGAAACATAGGATGCTATTTCCACAACAGTATCTCCAAACTTTCAAAAGATATCTGATACCAAGTCTTCCAATAACATGAGGAAATTGAGAAGAACAAGCATCAGGTTCACTCATTTCAAAAAATGGCTTCTTTTTAAAAATGACTTGGGCTCTTCGCATTTCCTATCAGAACCCAAAGCTGGTTCTGGGCTTCCCACATACTGTGAAGAAGACTGTCACATGCCAGTCAAACATCGCCTTGGAGGAGGAAGATTGGCAGGCCCTGGTGGGTACACTTCCATTACCTTTTAATGATCCTCTGGAGGAATGGACACAGATTTCAGGCATTTTGATCAGGGAAGCAGTTAAAAGTATCACACTGAGCCAGAGAATCACCATGGCTGGAAAGACAAGAATAGTTGCCACCTATTTGAACTTGCTAATTTGCCTAAAACTGACAGAGCAAGACTTGTCAAAGAGGCTTATTTGGCACTGTCAGTCTCTCCCTGAGAGGATTTCCGTCATTCCGCCTTTTGTCCCTGTTGATTAAGAGCAGTGTGGAATACAGTTCTTATACATTTGTCACCTCAAATCATCTGTTTCACGGAGTAACAATTTCGATCTTAACTCCACCTGTTACGAAGTGGTGTTTGCACTTTCTGTGATAACAGCAGTTGTAGAGATCAGGTAGAGATTTTCAGAGTTGCCTCTGCATTGAGAGACATGCAAAAATCCAAGCTTAGGACCCCAGAATTGTTCAATGCCACAACACCACACATTTTAGGTTTCCTGCTTCATCAGTGGGGTGCTTTAAGCTTAAGACCTGGGAACATCCATCTCAAGGGAAGACCAGGAACCATGACAAATAGCCTAAGACAGAAACTATCGGAAGCTTATACATTGGGGTTTGAGGTGTATTTCCAGATTAGATGCACAAGGTTTGCAGCAAATAACACTTCCTTGCCTTCTGGGTCTCCTTGACCTCACTTCTATTATATGGTTGTTGTCATGTATAAAATACAGCAGCACTGTTATGGTTTGTTCAATGTTAGGACAATGGAACACTTATAAGGAGTTGGACACACACTGTCTCTCATGAGCCCTAAGGGAACAATTGCCCCAGTTTTGCAGAGGGGAGAATTCGAACTTAGGGAAGTTGGGATACTCACTTGCCTGAGATCACACAGCTGTAGTAGCTTGGAATTCAAGCCAGGTGTGTCTGGCCCCAAACCCTGTGCTCTCATCTAGAGATGGGCTGCTTGAAGACTCCTCCCAGGAAGGGAAAGACCAGTGTGTGCACCCAAAGGGACCCAGCTGGGAACCCTGGCATCATGGCAGTAAAGAAGGCAGGTGTCTTCTTTAGAAGTGTTACAACATTCATAATTCAATAGCACTAGCTTACTCTTGGTTAAAAAAAAAAGAATAGTTTGCATATGTGCAGTATACACTGAGGTAAAGCACTTGTAGTTTGCAAGTTGCTTTCATGTACAAAACCTCATTTGCTCTGCTTAGCAGCCTTAGGAAGGGCAGACAAGGGGCCACTTTCATTTTTCAGATAAACCCCTTACCACCCTCCCCCACCACACACGAAGTTTCAAGAATATTAGGAAATATATCTACTGTGACACAGCTGGTAAATGCAGACACCTGGATTAGAAACCTCTTTTTCTGGTTCGGAGCCTACACTTCCAAGGATGCTTCTGTTCTATGTGTTGCTTACTTAATAGGCCTGCAAAGAAACTTCTCAGTTTTTTCCTGTGGTATCTGAGAGGTTGTCTTTACCAGTCTTATAGACCTATTCCCAGAGCAATTAGTACAACTTGAAAAAAGTATAAAACTGTTCTTCACTAGTAAGCAACAGTGGGATTTAATTGCTGAAGTTAAACAAAAGTGGTAAATCTGACTCTGTGTAAAATCAGTAACTAATACTATAAGAACAAATAGCATAAGAAAAAAAAAAAAGAGGGAGGAGAAATGTAGAAGGGTTAGCCAGAGTCCCTGCACAGGAGTAAGGTGATATTTGTTGTAAACTAAGGCCAGAGAAAACTAAATGAAAGCCAGGAAGGACAAATAAGAGTGGTAAACACACATACAGTTGTACATGAAATTTAAAAGGATGATAAAAACCCAAAGGAAACAAACAGGTAACAAAAATTGAATCTGGATCATGAATCATAGCAACATTGTGTAAGAAAAGAAAATAAGTCTCTAAATACATGCCATTTTATAAGCCTGTTAGTCTCCTGCTTTCAGGATAGGGTACCAAAGAGGAGAAGCAGCCAAGCAGAGGAACGAGTGGGACACAGAGTTGAACCCGGGAGGCTCAGGAGAAAACAAGGTGTTCAGTACGAAAGAGCAACTCTCCTGAAAAGAGAAGGCATCTTTCTCCACTGCTTTCTGTATTATTATTTTTAAATAAACTTGGTCTGAAGGGCCGGGGGAGGACTTTTGACAATCCGAGCTGTCAGTCCCTCTGTCGACAGTTGCTATTTTTTCCTATTGCTATTTCATTCCTTCGCTGCATCTCATCTCCTAGGTGAATGAGCTGAGTGCTTCCACCCCTGCAGTGTAGCTGCTCCCTCCTCACACCTGAGCTGCTGCTCCTGGGAAGCCACTGCTGTAGCTCTGGCCGAGAAAAAAACGAAAAAACCCCAAGTCCTGCCCAAAGACAGGCCAGGGCCAGAGTTTCACGTGGCTGCAGCCACGAGTGATATGGTGTTGGAATGCAGATAATTATTGCAGAAATTGGCAACAAACCCTAGAATCAAACAAGGTGGGAACTCTTTACTACCTGGGTTTTGAGGGCAACGACTAGCACCTGCCTTGTGGGCTTAAGGTTTTTTTCCCTTAATAAACGATCTAGATCAGTGTAACACCCAACAGTGACATACTGGGTTCTATCCTATCATTACGAAAGTCACTAAGTTTCAAAACATTTTAGTAAGGATCTAAAGTGGAATGATACCGTGCACATAAAAGAACTTATCAACCTGTCAAAAGTTTTCAATGATCTATCCTTGTTAAAATACAATGTATTTTTGAAGTGTGATAAGCCTAGATTTTGTTTTGTTTTGTTTTTCATTTAACCTGAAATTCCCTTTTTAAGACTATCTGCCCACACTGTACAATCCATGTAAGGAAATGATATGGATGTCATTTCCTGCTAAGTCTTTGAGTAAACAGCTCTGGATGATGCTTCAAATCAAGACATCAATAACTTCACGGTAGCTATCTTAAGCTTGCTTTTACAGGTCTTCATCCTGACCCACCATCACAAGGCAAATAACGAGCAAGACAAATCCAGGTCTTTGCTATGAACTCTCCAACATCTATCAAATGGATAAGCCCTCCCACACGCCTCTTTCCGAATTAAGCCTGACAGATAAGAATTGCAAGTAAAAACATCCAAACATGGACTTCCTCCCACCTCTGTAGTTTGAGGGCCTGTGCTCTCCAGTTGAGAAACTTCACAGCAAATTCCAAACTGCTTTTAGGATTTTTATTTGTTTTATTTAGGCATTCTTGAAGACTTGCAGGTAGTGCTGTGCTTCATTTGGAAGTTCTCATTTGTCTGTTGTAACTAACTCAAAAACCAAACATTATGGGCAGCATTTACTGGTTACTAAAAATGTGTACAGCATAATAAGACAAAAGCAACTGGAATTATACTAAAATGGTTACACACCAGTTATTATAACATCAACTCTGAGTATCATGGAGGAAAAACATTCAAAACGACCTTACCTCACTTGCTTGCGGACCAAGCGGGGATGAGGGAAAACTCATGTTTGAATTCAGAAACAGACTTTATACAGCACTGGGTTTGCTCTGAGAACAGGCAATATAAACATCATTTGGGAACTTGTAGAAATGTAAATGCTCAAACACCACCCACCTGAGTCAGGACCCCTGGGGAATGGGGTGCTGCCCAGCAACCTGCTTAACAAGCCCTCCAGATGAATGATACCTTCAGCAATTTGAAACCACTGGTATAACCATGATGGATTGAAACTGGAGTTAAGTAGAAACATCTGCTGCTTAAAATTGGACCATTCCATGACTTTCAAAACACCAGATTTTTTTCAATGAAATTTTAAATTTTAGAACAGTTTCACATTTACATGTTGCAAAGATGGTAGAAAGTTCCCATACACTCCATCCCCAGTTTCACCTAATAAGATCTTGCATTAGTATAGAACCATTGTCATAATTAATAAACCTATTTTGACACATTATTAATCATCTACAGCATATACTTAGTCCAGATTTCCTTAGATTTTGCCTAATGATTTTTTTTCTGTTTTATGATTCCACCCTAGATACATTACATTTAGTCATCGTGTCTCCTTAAGCTTCTCTTGGCTGTGATATTCTCTCAAACTTTCTCCTTGTTTTTTATGGACTTGACTATTTTGAGGGGTCTTGGTTAGGTATTTGTAGAATTCCCCTCAAATTAGGATTTGTCTGATGTTTTACCCATGATTACACTGGGGTTACACATTTTGGAGAAGAGAGACCACAGAGGTAAAGTATACAAGTGAACGTCACTTTGTACAAGGGTACAAACTATCAACGTGACTTATGATTGATGACATTACCTTTGATCACTTGGCTGAGGTAGTGTTTGTCTGTTTTCACCACCATATTCTTTTTGCCCCTTTTACATACTATTTCCTTTGGAAGTAAATAACTATGGGAGTTATTCAGAGGGCAGATACGCATCACCTGCTTCAAGGTGGACTATCTACATAAATCAGCATCAGAATGTTGCACCTGAAAAATGGGTAAAACCAATTTTGATATTGGAAGTGTTTCTAGAAAGAATCAGTAGCACAAACTGAGTGAATTATCAACATTTAAAAAACACCATGACTTAGGAGATGTGGCTGCCAATGGAGGTAAAAATGTGGCTGCACAAAGGCAGATCAATACAGGAAAATCACAACCTAGTCCTCAGCAGGTGGGATTATGAATGGTAATGATAAATATCTCTGCTATAACTTCCATGTCTTTTACACACAGGTTATCTTTTCAAGTCTATGATATTCCTGCCCTGTACCATAGATAATTCTCAACCTTGGCTGCTCTTTGATAAACTGAGGAGCTTTGTGGGTGAGGCTTGGGCATGGACATTTATTTTATTATTATTTTTTAAAATTTATTCATGATAGATAGATAAAATTCATTCATGATAGAGAGAGAGAGAGAGAGAGAGAGAGAGGCAGAGAGAGAAGCAGGCTCCATGTAGGGAGCCTGACGCAGGACTCGATCCCAGGACTCCAGGATTGAGCCCTGGGTCAAAGGCAGGCACCAAACCACTGAGCCACCCAGTGATCCCTGGGCATGGATATTTAAAAAGCAAACCAGGTTATCCAAACGTGCAACTGGGGTTGAAAAACCAGTGCTCTCAGCACAGTAATCCTCCTCGGGAGATAACTTTTAACAAATGAACAGAGCAGGGAACCAAGGGGTGTGAGTAGAGCATACAGCATGAATTTTCAGAGCACTTGCACATGCTTCTAAGGTATAGCACAATGATGGTGGTAATTAACTCCAGCAGACTGTGAATTTCTCAGGAAAGAGATCATCTGGAGGAGGGCAAATGAGAAAAAGTGAATGGTATTCAGAGAGGTATAAGGCATGGCCCTACCCTTGAAAGTCTCATCAAATACAATGAATCATGAGAAATGGAACAGGGATGCCAATGGTGGTAGTAGTTGGGATAGAGTAGTAGTAGTAGTCATAGTAGCTAATGCTTTAGGCGAGGGCCAAATTTTGTTCCATTCACAACCAAGTGAAGTAGGAACCATTTTTTTAAAAAAGGAAAGCATAAGCAGCACACACTGTGTACCCATAAAAGACATGAATGATACAGAAATTCAGAAGACAGGTCTATGCACTTGTTGTAGTAGTGAGAAAATGTTTCTTGAAGGAAGTAGAATTTGAGATTAGCTTTGAAAGAGGGGAGGGTGTGCAGAAAGAAGATGTGATAGTTTCCTTCACAGTTATCTATTTAGGATCTATATGCTTGGAGTGAAGATTCTTGAGAAACTTGAATAAAACGTTCAGGACTTCCTCCTCTTCCTCTTATTTTCTGAAAGAAGTAGATAAGGTTGAAGGGATGATAGGTAGAGCTCATAGTTGGAAGTGAAAAGCTGGTAATTTGTGAACAGAGAGGAATGAGGCCTTAAGTTCTAAGAATCTAAGAAGAGACTAAAAATGGACTCATAATGAAAATAAACATTCTACCTATGATGGGTTTATATATATATACATATATATGTATATGTGTGTGTATGTATGTATATAAATTATTAATAATTTAGTTTGGGCTCTAAAAAATACAATTATTTTTCTCCTAGAATGCAGGAGGTCTTTTTGATAACTTGTATTTGTAAGTTTGACATTGTTCAAATAATAACTCCCTTCCCTTTTTTATTTTTCACATATAGAGAGAAAGAATAGCAGTCCCAACAAAAATTATTTACCATGCTGTCTGGAGTTAGCCAAATAAATTTAGACAAAGGCTTCTTTGGTAAGAGGTATAAACACTTTAATTAAACGAGCTTGTAGGTAGGAAAATGAGACATCTCTGTAATTGCTCTGTATGTACAATGCAATGTCTGGCATCATTTAACAGTTCCTATTCTCTTATACCTGATTAGAAGTTTCAATTTCGGGATGTAAATTAGAAGGTGCTCCATATCACTACTTAATGGATCTGAAATCTCGGGCAAAGGTTGTTTTTCTAATCATTATTTTCCTGTGCTGCTTCTAAAGCTGTTGAATTTTTCCGGTTATACAAAATTCCCTTTGCAATTGAATAATTCAGTAAAGTCACATGGATACCCAAATTCACATAAGACCTGATGTGTTTAAAACGTGTTCTGTTACTATATAAATTGATACAAAAATCCTGTTTCTTTCATTGTTATCTTGATTCAATGCATTGTTCTTAGATGATAATGCAATTGTGTAATTTCAGGATTAATATCTTTGTCTCTCCCACTAAAATGTAACTATGAGAATAGGACTTTACCCAGTTTATCTGCCATTGCATCCTTAGCACAGTAACTGACACAAACTAGGTATTCAATAAATATGTATTAAGATAATCTGATGAGAAGGTAATCACATGCAATAAATATTAAAGATCTTTAAATACAGCAATGTAAATTGGTAATCTGTAATGAAACTACTGAGAGGGAACTGTTAATGATTTGCTAAGTGATGATCATCTAGACATATACTCCTACTCATCCCCTCTCCTCTCCCATTTCTTCCCCTTCATAGAAGGCAAGACAAACAAGATATCTGCTGTTGGGTCTTGCTAAGGAGAAAGAATTGCCAGTTTGGTTGTTTAAGTTGTAAAACTCTAGGTGAACACAGTAACTTTTTAGAAAGCAGTTAATGGCTAAGATTCTGGTCATCAATTCCAATGTGTGCAGGTCTTACCCTACACATCCAAAGAATTCTCCAACACCAGTTGGGTGTCCTACAATTCAACTCAATTCTGACACTCTAAACAGAGATCACCTCAGATTCCACAGGCTAAGGACTCAGTCCTTAACTGTCCCATAACAGTCCACAGAACTGTCCCTACCTCATTATTACCTGTACTTCTTACTTCTGACCAGTTGGAAGAGGTTCCCATGATCACCTTCTTAGATTTGGTTAATTTGCAAGAGTAGCTCACAGAACTCAGGAAACCAGTTTATTTGCCAGATTATGGTTTATTACAAATTTAATATTATTACAAAGATGTATTACAAGTTAAATATTATAAAGGATACAAATCAACAGTCAGATGAACAGATGTAAAAGCTGAAGTCCTGAACAAAGCCACTTGTATCCCAGTAAAGTCTGGTAGAAGGAAGTGTTGGTTCCCCAACCTGGAAGCTCTCTGAACCCTGTCCTTTTGGGTTTTTATGGAGGCTTCATTACGTAGGCATGATTTATTAAATCACTGGCCATTGGCAATTCAATCAACCTCCAGCCCCTCACCATCACCCTGAAGTCAGAGGGCAGGACTGAAAGTGTCACCCCTCTATTTACAAGGTTATCCTGGTACCAGCCCCTCTCCTGAGGTAAGGTCCCAAACCCACCTCATTAACATAACAGAAGCAGCTCTCATTACTCAGAAAACTCCAACGGTATTAGGAACTCTGTGCCAAGAACAATGAGTGAAGACCAAATATATATTTGTTATCATAAGTCACAATATCACAATGACCCATGACTGCCAATAGGTAGTAACATAAATGAGAAAGAAGAAGGTGCATTAGAGTTCCAATATCATCACACTGACCAGTGTTCAGGGCAGTATTTTATTATTATTATTATTTTAAGATTTTATTTATTTGAGAAAGAGAAAAAGAGAGAGTGATCAGGAGGAGGGGTGATGGCTGCGCAGAAGGAAAAGCAGACTCCCTGCTAGCACAGATGAAGCCCCACTAAGCTTCCAACCCAGGACTATGAGATCATGACCTGAGCCAAAGGCAGATGCTTAACTGACTGAGCTACCCAGGCACCTCAGGGCAGCTGTTTTAAATTCACAATTTGTTTTTTTTTTTTTGCACCATATAATCAGATCGTTTTAGACATATTCTTGATAAACTGAAGTTGAGAATAGTGCACAAGAAAACTAAAAGAATAAATTAAGTTGATGTAATGAATTCTGATGCCTACTTACCAGTTTTAAACTAATAGCTTGAAATTTCAAACAGCAAGAGCCCCATGATGGTATTTTTTTTCCACTCGAGTCCCTTGCCCCATAAAACAAACAAAAAACATTTTTAAAGTTTGTCTCCTTTAGCATTTCATTTTGAGTGATTTCTAGAAGTGTAAGATACTGAACATTCACTGGAACTTAATATTTCCAATGAAATATGACATTATGGAAAACAAGGAAGCAATAAAGCATTTTAGATGATGATTCATATCCTTAGGATTTATGCAAATATAGCATCTCTGATTACCCACCATAAGTGACAGGTGTAACATTCTTGCTATGAATACAGCCCCAGAGAGCAGTTATTTATTAGCGTAGTTACAAAGGTTGTGTCAATTATTTGTGAATGTATTTGGGTAAGATTGAGTTAGGCATTGTTTTTTTTAGTCCCAAATGACAAACTCTGCTAGGCTGCTTTAGGCACATAGAACAGAGCAAAAACCAAACAAAAAACAGTCTGGCTTTTGCTGCTCTGGGGAGAAACCAGAACTTCTGCTGTTTTGTAAAATGCAATTCTGAATGTAAAGTAGAATAATAGAAAATAGCACAGATAAGATTTTAGCTGAATGGAACCTTGGAGACTGATCAATTCAACTCTTACCTCTCTTATCTTCATCTCATGAGAAAATCGCCTCTGAGAAGTCTGACCTCTTCTGAGGCACACAACTTATGTAACAATGAAGGAAAGAGAGATAACCAGCTACTATAAGTCAATGCAGATATAACAAATATTGATGAAACTAAAGCTTTTGCTCTAAAATGATATTTAAGTCCTAGAAAATGGTTTATTTACTGCAAGTTATACTGATATATTTAATTTTAATACAATGCAAAATTTACAAAATTTAATTTAGGCAATTAAAATGAGCTTTTACCTGTGCAGGTTGGTGTGTTGGACAGAATAATGGCACCCTAAAGATATTTACGTCCTGAAACCAGAATCTGTGATGTTACCTTACGTGGTAAAAAGAACATTGCAAATGTTAAGGATCTTGAAATGAGGAGGTTATCTTGGAAATAATTATGTGTGTGGGCCCAATGTAATCATAAGAATCCTCATAAGAAAGAAGCAAGAGAGTAAAAGTCAGAAGAGAAGATATGACAACAGTAGCAGAGATAAGAGAAAGAGAGATTTGAAGATGTTAAGCAAGATGCTGGCCAAACCAAGGAATGAAGGTGGCCTCTAAAGTCCAGAAAAGGCCAAGGAATCTCCCCTAAGGCCTCCAGAAAGAATACAGCCAACCCACTATGGACCTCCATGCCAAACTTTGGGACAGGAATCCTTATTGAAGCTGAGGGAACTAGAGGGTATGTCCACATCCCTGTACACACTTATCATCTCCCCATCTGAGCCCCTGTTGCTCTCCAGAGCACTTTGAAAGATCAGAATCGAAGGCCTTTACTGTGGGACCCATACAACGTCTCTCCTAGTTCCCTTCACAATCTCAGAGGAAGCTATTGACTGTTCTCTTCTTTCAAAGGCTCTTTTTCTTCCCTCTCCCAACCTTTGGAGACTAAGTGTGCAAATCTTTAGGGGAGAGTGGACCCTTTCCTCTCCCTTACATGTATATTTTAAAGGGAAGAAAATGTGATATTAATCAGCCCAGTAGAGATTTAATATTGAGTGATTTTAAAATCTACATCCAATCAATCCATTCAATACCAATATCTTTATCACCTGGGTTGGTCATTGAACCAGGAACTGGGGGTACAAGGCTATCTCTCAAGGCATCCCATCTTTTACTTCTTAGATGCCATGACTTTTCTCTAGCCTTCAGTAGTCCAGCCTCCTGGACTTTCAAGATAACCTCCTGTCCAGCTTTCTTTACTCAGGTCGTATCTGCAATCTCTCCTTAATTATGGCTAAAGCATGTCTTTCAAAAACGGCACTGTCTAATATGATAGCTCCTAACCACAAGCAGCTATGTAAACATATATTTCATAAAAATTAAAAACTCATTTTCTCAGCCTCATCAGTCATGTTATAAGCACTCAATAGCCACGCATGTTTGGTGGCCACCATATTGAACAATGCATGTATAAAATAATTTTCATCATCACAGAAAGTTTTATTGGACAGCCCTGTTCTTAAATGGAAATCTAGTAGAGTATCTACTTCCCTGTTTAATTTTTCTATTTGCCAAGAAGAAAATACACTTTTGTAGATGATATAGCTCCTTTGTGTGCTGGTCCTTAGCACTGTTTAGTGTCACCATCCATCAAACAGCATCAAACACTCCATTGCTGGACCCCCATCCTCATTCCCTGCTCCTGCCCTGCCATTCATCATCCAAGTCATGGCTCCTATTGTGTTCTCTGTGAAGCCTTCAATACTCTTCCCCTTTTAGTGAGAGTTATGCTAATTATCTTTAATTAGCATTTTTTACTCTCGTATGTTTGAACATTTGTCTTTCAGTGGCTTGTAAATACCTTGATGAAAGGAACACGTCCTACATACATATACTTACATACACTACATACATATATATGTACGTGTATATTTGAATATATACATATATATACAATGTATTTTTTAATTGAATGAATTGACTATTCAAGTACCATAAAGTGTTGAGAAATATTCTAAATCTCTTTCCTTAGAATTCTTTCCAAATGGATTGTTCCATCTTTGGAGTTGGTAAAGTACAATTCTTACAAGAGGCTACCCAATCACTTATGGGATATGAGTTTGGATTCTGAGGAAAAGATAGAATTATACATACAGCAAATTGTAATTCTTTTCAGAAAAATCTATTGACATAGAACCACTAACTAGATCACTAGGTTTCTAACTACATAGAAAGGTAAGTTTTGTGCCATGGGTATAACTTTATAGAGTAGTCATACAAAAAATGTATCAGGAAAAATTTCCAAATAAAACACTTAGTAGGGCTCAATTCTCTACTTTGTTGATCAAATTGCTTCCTCATCCATGCAGAGCCACCTAGTTTAATTTAGTAATGCAAATATCAGTGTAACTCGCCAAGAAATCGTGGTAAAATCCTTAATCTCTAACAAATGATATTTTCATGGCTAATTTTTATAAGAAACAGGATGTTATACACTTGAGAATGTGGAGTAATGATTGTTGATTTTCTTTATATCCGTGAAATTTACCTTGAAATATCCAGAATTTACAACTAAGTGTTGAAAGATTGAACCTTGCTCAATAGCATATTTCATACTGGATTTGCTTCTTATTTTAATTTGAAATAAATGGAATTGTATAAAAATAATACCTGCTTTTTATTGGAGGCCTCTCATGTGGGCTGGCCCTTTGCTAGATGCCTCATTATACTTCTCTCTAATCTTCACAAATTGTCTTTGATGTAGGTGCTATCACCTCCATTTTCACATGATAAAACTGAGGCTCAGGAAAGGAAAGTAACTCATGCAATACCACACTGTTGGAAAAATGCCAGAGGTGGGATTTGAAGACAAATAAGAAGCTGAAAGCAAAATTTCATCATCCACTCCACATTTCCTCACAAGACAGTAACCTGTCTATTTATACATTATACTTTGGGGCTTAGATGAATTCAGAAAGTGATGTATAAGATTTTTGAAGATAAGAAAAGAATTTTTCTTAGAGGAAAAATCAAGTAACCAGCTAATAGCAGACTGTAAGGCAGCTGTTCACACACATTAAATTCCATGTATCACCAGAGTTTGCCTACTGTTGGTCTTTCATTGTCATTGTATGATGTAATGTAGAGGAAGCAAAAGCAAAAGAGCAGAAGATGAAGAATCCTTTCCCCTCCTCTTGCTCCCATATGACGATCTTCAAAGTCTTGAAATTTACATGGATGAACTTAAAAAATGTAATTATGTTCCATTACAACATATTGTATACTACTGAAATAATAACATCTCCATTCTATCTCCATTCTATAGGAAAATGTCTGGAAGGATGTAAACAAAAGTGATAATACTAGTTATGAAGAGTTCAATTTTGTCTTTAAACTCTGTAATGTAAAGGCATTTTGATATTATGCAGATTCCTTTTTAAGTAAATCAAGGGTACAAATGAAAGAATTTGGTTAATCTGAAGTAGGTCTCATTTTACTTTTTTCTAGAAAAAGTGATTAATTATTCCTATCTCATTAGATTTTAAAGAAGGTCAAATTTCCAGAGTCTCCAAGTAAAGATTTGAAGCATAACATTTTTTGAGAGGGAGGGCAAGGACCAAATTTAAGGAGAAAGTTAGCAAATGCCTGAAAAAAGGCATAATGCCTGAGACCCCTTTTAGCAGAGGGACAGATAATAAACAGCTTGGAGTGTTGTTTGAAGGATTAATGATGATACACATAAACACACAGTACAGTACACTATGTAAGAATTGCTCCATAAATGGCAGCCCCTATTGAACACCACTGATGCTCCAAGTAGAGTATAGAATAGTGACAAGCAAACATCACTAAACAAAAGGCCAATCTGAGGGGCACTTGGGTGGCTCAGTCAGTTAAGCATCTGACTCTTGGTTTCAGCTCAGGTCATGATATCAGGGTCGTGATATTCAGCCCTGGGTGAAGCCCTGAATTGGGCTCTGCACTCAGCACGGAGTCTGCTTGGGATTCTCTCTTTTCCTCTCTCTCCACCCCCCCCCCCATGTGCTTTTTCTCTCAAATAAATAAATGAAATCCTTCTTTAAAAAGGCCAATTTGAGGGGTGGTTGCATGGCTCAGTGGTTTAGCGCCCGCCTTCAGCCCAGGGCGTGATCCTGGAGACCCAGGATCAAGTCCCACATCAGGTTCCCTGCATGGAGCCTGCTTGTCCCTCTGCCTATGTCTCTGCCTCCCTCTCTCTGTCTCTCATGAATGAATGAATGAATGAATGAATAAATAAATAAATAAATAAATCTTAAAAAAAAGGCCAATTTGAATCCAAGATCTTGGACACCTATCTAAGGCAAGTAGGCCAACTAATGGACAGAGTCTATGAAAGCACACAAAGCCTGGAGAATCCCATAATGGGACTATGGATTTCCCCACTGGGAAGTGAAGTTCACGAGAGAAAATATGTGCCTTGAGGGACTTGCAGTGCCAATCAGAACAGGGAAACTTATTTGATGGTCAGGAGAAAGGCTAACATGATGCTTGTCTGGCAAACAAACACAACTAATCAAATTGCCTCTTTTTAAGACCCGAGAGCTAAGGATAAGGATAGGCTAGAACTCCAACAGGCACCTAAGTGTCTTGAGCTGCCAAAATTAGAGAAAATCTTGAGCTTGTAGCCAAGATGACAGATGTATGCTAATGAAATACTCATACAGATCAACAGCTGTACATGATAATTCTTCTGGTTATTGTTTCTAAAATTTAGGCTAACGTTGTACATACTTCTGGTCTGACACGCCCCCCCCAAGACTGGTATGTTGCCCCATTTCTCAAGTGACAGGTCCTGCTATAAATTCTCTTTGCAAAACAGTGACACTGGAGCCTCTGGGACCTGCTGCAGAGGACTTGCTGGGACTTGCTTTCTCCTCTCCCCAAACCACTAATATTACTATTAGAAAAAACACAAAATTGATTTAAATGTAAAATTTGCCAATACAAATGACCAGAATAAGAGACGTATTCATTTTTAATCATCATAAAATCAACTCACATTTGGTAAGTGCTTCTTGTATGCAAACCGCTTTCTATTCTTGGCCTCTAGGTGCTGTTCTGAGCTTTGTAAGGGATGCTACTTAACACTAGTGACTGGATTGCTGCTCTTACAGAACGCCGTCTTCTACTGGGGGAGCAGATAATGAGGAATAGAATAAGTAAACAAGATGAATTTAGATTCTGGTAAATACCATGAAGCAAATAAAGCGAGTGAAATTACAATGCTCTACTTTGGATGGTGCAGTCAGGCAAAGCTCCCCCCGCCCCGAGAAGGCTTTATTACTCAGGGCAGGGGCGGGGGGAGGCAAGGCTTCTCTTAAACTTAAATTATGAGCTGAGATCTGAATTATGCAGTGACATGTCAAGTCTGAGGGACTGCTACTTATTGAATGTCTGTGCCCCACCCCCATTCACGTGTCGAAACCTAATCCCTAATGTGATAGTATTTGGAGATGGAGAATTTGGCCGATGATTAGGTCATGGGGCAACGCCCTCATGAATGGGATTTGTGCTTTCTCAAAAAGACCCCATGATGATCCTCCATCATGTGACAATATGGCAGAAAACCAGCCATCCATGAACCAGGAAATGAGCTCTCACCAAACTCTGAATCTATCGATACCTTGATCTTGGACTTCCCAGATTCCAGAATAGTGAGAATGAATATCTGTTGTTTGTAAGACACTTAGTCCATGGTAGCTTATTTTATGGCATTTTTGTTATAGCAGCTTGATGGCCTAAGACAGGGAACAAAGTTAAAGGCAGAGGGAAACACTGGTGCAGAGGCTCTTCTTCAGAAGAGTAAACCCTGCATGCTCCAGGAACTAGGGAGAAATGATAACATGGAAAGGTTAGACAAGGGACAAGGGTCATGGCAAAGAGCTTGGCATGGGTATTCAGAGCAGTAGTAGTTACAGGCAGTTTCTAAACAAGGTAGTGACGTGATTCCCATTTCCAAACTATCATTCGGGCTGCTTTATGGCAACCAACTTACAGGGGGCAAGAATAGGAGCAAAGACACATGTAAATCTGGGGCCTGCATAGACCAGGCCAGAGGTCACAGAGCCTAGATTAGAGCAGTGGTGGCAGAGCTGGAGAGGAGTAGGAGGGATAAAATTCAGGCACTCCTGGCTAAGATGCAAGAGCTGTGGGGAGATATTGGATTGCTATGGAGGTAGACTTGAAACACTTAGTCACGAGTTGGTTAGGGAGTGTGAATGACACACTGATTAAGGGTGACTTCCTGGCTTCTAGCTTGTTGAACAACTTACTGGATAGGGCAAACAGCATGTTTGCTAAGATGAAAAGAAATGTGGGAGCCAGGCATCTTTAGAGGAAAAATTAATCTGCACAACAACCCTATGAGATAGGCACTATTTCCTTCACATTATAGATGAGATAATAGAGCTTTAAGGAGATTGTTCAAAGTTACACAGCTAGATAGGGAGCAGCACAGGGAGACTAAGCCCAGGTATGTGTGCTTCAGAGCCTGCCCTCCTAACCGCTGCTGCACTGGCTCACTATTGCCACATGTGTTCTATTCACTTGGATGGAGACTTAGGCAGCAGAACCTAATGGCTTAAACATTCTAGCAGTGAAAATTCTTCATACTTGTAAGAAGTTCATAGGCTTTCCAGAAAAGCAAAAATAATTGGGGAATTCTAACAAAAAGGCTGACTCCTCCTTTTGTAAACAATTTTCCAGCAGTTTTGAGCTATAATACTGGTGATATTACTGTCAACTGCCTTCCAGCCTGCTCTTCCTCTATATGATAGAGGTAACATTGGCCAAATGTAGAGTTTCCTGATTACCAAAGAATTCCAGGAAAACGCAATGAAAGTAGAATGAAAAATACAAACATCTGCTTTGTTATTAAGTTCAAGTGCTGGTTTTCCTTTAGGACTATCTTAATTCCATGAAAGCCAATGCTTTTTTCCAACATGATTCTTGCCCTGGAATTTTTGTCTTATAGGATATTAAATACAACACACCTGTCCCTCTGTGGTAACAGGAATAAGTAAAATGCTCAATCAATCACCCTTTCCCAGCACTGTGCTCAAGGAGAATCCCATGTTCAGGGTTGTTTGTAGGCTGCTTTGAAAATTACTGACATCTGTGTTGGACAGGAAGATTGCTTATCTTGCTCCCTGAGACCCCAGTGTGTGGGCTTGCAGTTCCAAAGGGATTCTGTGTGACCTCCTGAGGTGCCACTAGCAGTTATTTTCACCTGGGTGTGGGGGTGGTTTTGGCATAAGAATGCTAAGCAGAGGGATCCCTGGGTGGCGCAGTGGTTTGGCGCTTGCCTTTGGCCCAGGGCGCGATCCTGGAGACCCGGGATCGAATCCCACATCGGGCTCCCAGTGCATGGAGACTGCTTCTCCCTCTGCCTATGTCTCTGCCTCTCTCTCTCTCTCTCTCTCTGTGACTATCATAAATAAATAGAAATTAAAAAAAAAAAGAATGCTAAGCAGAACAAGAGAAAGTTAACAGGACAATTAATAAACTGTATTACCTTTTTAAATCAGGGTCTATTTTTACATTTATTCCTGCGTTGCAAAAAGTTTCTCATTTAAGAAGTTGCTGTTTTCGCTGAGGAAAGCCTAAAATCTGACCACCTACTTCTCCTGGGGATACATTTCCTATATTCTCCTTGGCGATTTAACCTGCCTTTCAGAGTTAAGTGTATTAAGCAGGGCCATAAAGAAGAGCAACACTTACATGTTCCTAATACGAAGTAGACTCTAGGGACTCGAGGAAGTTGGTGGTGGTAGCTAGCCCGTTAAAAGAGTCTCACTTTTAGCCAATTGTGAGGATGCTGAACTTTAGTTCTTTATCCAGTTTGTAAAGATTTGTACTGAAAACAGAGTTTGGCTGGGATCACCCAGGAAGAAGCTTTGTACTTGATTTGTATCCTAAAATTACAAGTTTACTTTTGATGCTATTTGGACTGGTGAGTCCCAATCTTTTTGCAAAGAAATTAAGTCCAAATATCTGGGACAGTTTTCTGGCTCTGGAAAGATTACTTTGCCATCCTGTCCTGGTGTCACTTGGGGGACTTACATTTAAATCAAGTGTTGTAGATTTGGTCATTTTTAATGAAAATAGGTTATTTAATTTCCTTCTTTAATTTATTTGTAAGTTTTAGAGAATCTATGGCAAAAGATAATTACATTTCTTAATTTCTTTTATTTTAAATTTACAGTGAAGACTTCATAGAGATTGATGTCCCTAAAATGGGTCTTTCCAGCTGCGCAGTCTGTGGGGCTCTTGTCCTGCCCACATGTTCTGTGAAGGATAAGGTGGAACAGAGGGAGAAGCCATATGGAACTCATGTTACAGCAGCTTGTTGCAACCAGATGAGCAGCAGACACAAGGGACTGTGTTGCTGTGGTTACTCTCAAAAGGCAGCAAGTACACAGTAACAGTTTGGTATGGAGGATAAGAAACACAAGTGATTCAGATGAGCTATGTAGGGAGGGTGATGGGGAAAAGCTACGCTGAAGACTCAAGATAGACTTCATGACTGTGAAAAGAATGGGAGCATGAAAGTGGAAAGATAAATATCTCACGAATGGACCATCTGTCCTGGAAATCCTTCCAAAGTGGTGAAGAGGGTTGTGTTTTGAAAACAAGATATTTTCTCTTAGTCCTTTCTTTCTCTGAAAGGTCTTGGCATATAGCCCTACAGATATAGTGACAGAAATGTCATTAAAGAGGCTAAGCCAGAGCCATCTCCAGCAAAGTTAGTAACAAAGATGGAAAAGGACACCATGGGAGGAGTGGCTTTTGGCTAAAAGGAAGAAAAATATGGGTCCTTCTTACAATAGGGATGAGATCGTCCTGTGTGGACTTAGTAGGAGAGATGATCATTGTGGTTGGGGTAAGCACAGGATTTCCAATGTAAGAAAGCTGAACATACAATCTGTCATTTGAAAAATGGTTAATTTGGGGGTAATGACACTATAAAGTCTACAGTCTGGAAGGTGATAGGTGGCCTTGGTCCCTAAACTAGGGATGGGGGAAAATCTCCACGACAAATGGTGCCGGTAACGGTTCAGCCCTCATGTAAATGTCCTCAAGGCTGGCTTTCCAGAGTCAGTTGCATTGATCAAATTGCTGAAAATAACACTTTGCACCTAGAAAAGGCAACTAGAATATGGACCTATGTTGAATAATGCCTGGATTCCAAACTTCTTGTCTAATATGTGTAGATACTAATCGTCTAATCTCTCCCGATCACCTCACTGACAGCAATTCACAGGAAATAGAGCAAAAGAAAGAGATGTAATCTGTGTAGGCCTTGATTTACCCTTAACTACAAGCCACACAAAACTGTCTCAAAACAGATTAGTCATAATTTTTCATTTGCAACATTGGACAAAAATGGGATGATAGTAGTCAGTAAATTACTTCTTTCATTCACTGCATGTTATGTAAGCTTTTTTCTCCTCATCTGTTGATCCAAACAGGCAAGCAATTATGCAAAAAGCATGGAGCAGTCCCAGAGATGGCAGACCTAAAAAGGATGGCTGTAAGCTTCTCCAACCTCAGGGGAAGCACCTGGCTCAGGCTTGCACTTGTGGAATGCTCAATCATCTGATCAGCTCACAGAAAAATCTGACCCATAATCTAATCATAACTTGCTGCATGCTAAGTGAATAATCAACCAGAAGTCAATAGTGAACATTCATCCATTCGCATATATTTATGTGAAAGGCACTGTGTTAAATTCTGGGGATCCAGTGGTGACCAGGACACAGTCCTTGCTTTCAAGGAGCCCCAGTTTATTTAAGGAGACAGTCGAAATGAGCCATAATAATACACTGTCCTAAGTATTATGTGGAGAGGTAGTTCTCAATTCTTTTTCTTCCTGAAAGCAGAGAAATTTGACACACTTCTGTAAGTGTTTAGAATGTGTGTAATGCTGGTGCAGCAAACAGGAAAGAATATAAAGAAAGGGTAAGCAGAGGGCGTTCTGGTGGCAAAAGTGGTCCCTAGCACTGGATTAGATGGTCAGGAAAAGCTCCTAGAGGAAGATATCTCCAAACTGAGCCCTAAAGCAGCTAGCCAGAATTAATTATTCTTGGAAAAGTGTATAAAGGTAGGACTAAAATAAAAAAGGTTAGAGCAGAAGCCTTGAACTTTACCTCCTGGTGAAAGTGAAAACAAAAGGTGGCTGGACTTGAAAATGCCAGGCACAGCTCACAGCAAGAATATCATAAATAAATGAAGATGAAATGAAACATTCCCTCTTCCATTATAGTATTTTGATCTCTTGTCAGTGCCTCCATTGGTTGAAACTAACGGGAAGTTAATAGGCACCCAAGGATCCTAGGTGATGTTGTCCATAGAAATCAGCCCCCAGGACATTGAAAGGGCAGAGGATGGTTCTGGAGAGACACATGGAGAATAACCACACAGCCCTTGATTAGTTTTTAAGTGTTAACACTTGGAAATAAGCAGAGAGTCAGGTCATAAAGCAAACAGAAAACAACTATCTTTAATATTCTCTGAGTGACTAAAGAATGTATTTCAGCCCAGAATATGATTAGAGATGCTGAAATAGAAAAATTCAGAGGAAAAAAGATGTTTGGAAGTAAAAAATAGAATAGCAACAATGAAAATCTTTATGTGATTAGTTTTATTTTTGGCCTAGAAACCAGAGAAAATGTTGATTTTCATGTCTTGGTTGATGTGGAGCAAAACCTACAGCACATGGAACACATGAGGCTTAGAATTTGGGAGGCAGAAGGGTCAGAAGAACATAAACCCCATTAAAAAAATGTTGGGCAAGAAAGTTGGATTAACTTAAGTCATGGAATTGGAGCACTGAGGCAATTTTATCTTGTTCTTCAAATCCAGGATGACCTCACTTCATAATTGGGTAACATACATTCTTGTGTTGTACAGGTTTTGTGGTTTATTTAATTTGCTTCTGCAGCCTTTTAAAAGTGCATTTTTAGGTAGGACTCTAGAGCAGAGGACTACACAATGTATGCCTTTTAATTTCAACAGCTTTGAGAATGTCCTGACAGCTGGTGTAAAAGGAGGGAATGGATTTTCTTTGCCTGAGGACTTCCTGAACTTCCTGGGGAAGACAATGACTGAACGAGTTGAGTCTTAACTATCTGAAGCAATATCCCTCAGTAACTGGAGTGGGAGAGGCAAGCCATAGTTTCCCAGTTGGATTATAAGGTAACAAAGTTGAGTTAAACAGCTATATTCAGTCAGATTTTCTCTTTATTTGGCCATGAGGAACATATGCCAATTTTTTAAGGAAATGGAGTTATAACAAGTGCACTGATTAAGAGAATGAGAAGATAAGCCACAGACTGGGTAAAAATATTTGCAAAAGACCTATCCGATAATGAACTGTTATCCAAAATATACAAACAATTCTCTTAAAAGTCAACAGTAAGAAAACAAAAAAACTCACTTAAAAATAATTTAACAGACACCTTACCAAAGAAGATACATAGATGGCAAATAAGGATATGAAAAGATGCTTCAGGGAAATGCTGATGATATGGGATATTCTATACTCCTATTAGAATGGCCCAAATCCAGAACATAGACAACACCAAATACTGACATGGATGTGGAGCAACACCAACTCTCCTTCATCGCTGGTAGAAACGAAATGTAAAACAGCAACTTTGGAAGACAGTTTGGCAATTTCTTACAAAACAAAACAAACACATTGATCCTCCCCAAAAGAGCTACACCTCTTGAAGTCCACTAGATATGTAGGATGCAGGTTTTCTCTCCTGGGTAGCCTGAAAGAGCATATAACATGAATTGTGGGAAAATCACTCTTGCATGGAAATTATTGACATTGAAAAGGAGAGCACTTATGACCAACATAGTGGAAGACAGCAGGAGGAGTCTTTATGGGAGAACTCAACACTAAGTGTGACCCAAAGTGAAGGTCACACAGTCCCAGGGGAGAGAGAGTAGAGAGACGCCTTTGGTTGAAAGAAGAGGTGACTTAGAAGAGCCGCCACATTCAGTGTGCTGGTCATTTATGCACAAAGACATCCAGTCAAGGTAATTAGAGCAGTGTAGAAATCCAGCTCCAGCTCTACCTTTCATCTGCCTGGAGAAAGGGCTCCTTTTCCTAATTTGCACAAAGATTCTGAATGGGATGGGGCACTGGTAGTTTCATGATCTTTCAAGAGCACCTTTCAATCAGAAGTAAGGGGATCTTGGGGCTGTTGTTCAAGTAGTTTCAATGGCAGGAAGAGACCAAACCCTAAACCAGAGATTTGGGGTTTGATGTTTTTTACTATTACTCAGTGTAAGTCCTGGCTGAGGAGACCTGGGGAAATGTAGGTCACATACATTAGGTATTAATTTAATTAGAAATCTTTATTTTACTTTTATTAAAGGACTTTAACATACACAAAACTTAGGATTCTTCTTTTTTTTTTTTTTAACGTAAAGTTAATTTAAGGTGACTTTCCAGATGGGAACGTACATTTTAATTTCCCATCCTTTGTCCCCTCCCTACCTTTTATTTAAGACTACCATGACATTAACTGTATGTGGGAAGTTATTTAATCTGCCTTCAAAGAGCTTTTATAATTTGGTTTTGAAGTGTGGAACAGTACACTTCATTTTAAATGTTCAGAACATTATGTAGCTCTAAAAGAAAAAAAGATTTTTTTTAAAAGCAAAGGTTTTAAATACGACAATTTATTTCCAATGGCATTACATGCTGCCTATTCAGATTGTTTTTCAAAAAACACACACACTAAATATTACAGGTTAATCAGACCCCTGTTCAATATGAAAATGATTAGGGCATAAACATTTCATAATAGAAAGTTATGATTGAATGATATCTTCTGACTTGCTCTGTGGAACAGATAATCAAGTTGTCTTTCAAAGACTGAACCTGCAGTGACTGTTTTACTAGGGAAATAAATGAAATTGATTATATATTCTTAGCAGAAAAGAAGAAAAGAAAAGAAAAAAAACACACACTGTAATTACTTTCAATCTCCTCATAAAATATTTTTCCACAAGTAGAGATTCTCAAAATTGTTAGAAAATACAAGAGGATGAGAGCAAGAGCATATTAATCAGGAATTAGAAGTGGAAGAGACCTCGTGGGTTGGTCCACTCTCTTTTCACCAAGATATGCTTGATGCACGCAGCTCAGTCCAACTTAAAGTGACCTAGGTGAAGGACTCCACTGCTTCCCTCAAGGTAACCCTGCACTGATTTCTTCACTGAGTTTCAGGAGACAATTAGGGCTCCAAGTAAGATTTGCAAATAATCATTTCCTAAAACTGCTAGTCTTTGAAATACCTCTTTGGCCTGAAAATAATTTTGAACCAATTCTTCTTGCAAATCTGACCTGTCTCCACTATTTACCTTCTCCCATGGCCATCTCTGTCACTAGACCCAAATACAAGTATCCGCTTATGTCAAGCACTACGGAGCAAACTTGTGCAGTTTGGTTATGGCAAGATTGAAGTTGTATGTACTCTGGTTCTGCTCTCCCCACCTCAACATATGAGTGCCTTCCCTCTTTTCAAAAGATAATCTACATAACAGGCCAGTCGGGCCACCATCTTCTCTTTGCCTTTAAGCCACTCACTGCTTGGCCATTCTGTATCTCATTGCTAACCTCCCCAAGACCTTTTCACTGAACGCTTTGGGGACACATTCTCAGTCCTTCAAAATCATTCTAAAAAGTTTTCTCATTCTCATTAAACTGATTAAATGTTTCTCATTCTTCAGTCATCTCTTATCCATGATTTTTGCTATTACCTCATGCCATTTGCATAAAAATGGGACTCATTCTCAATTTGAGCTGAGGCAGAAATAGTCCCATTTTAACAAATGGATAAGCAATAAAGCCAAGAATGTACCTTTAAAAGTAAGGTGCTACTTAAGACATGATAGAGTATTTTGAGATTAGTTCATTCAACCTTAGTCCTTTCCTTCTTTGAGGGTATAAATTGGTTGACCAAAAGGGACAAGAGATCATTTTTCCTCCCCTCCCTTGGCCTTGCTTGGAGGGGTGAGGGTGGGGAGGGAGAGATGGAAGATATACCATTAGAAGCACAGGCTAGGGTTTGGAACAAGTGGGAGATAGCTGGAAGAAGAATATTTCTTTGAGTAAGGAAGCTGTAGCCACATCTTCCTTTGTGAGGGAAATTTCAGGAATTTCTGGATAATATCTTCCCATGAAAACACCTCTCAGTGAGGATCTGCCATATTCAGAAGTACTGTTGTCAGATGCGACCTTCCTTTCCCAGAAAAATCTAAGATGAGTTGAAGGCAGCCCAGTGTCGGATAGAAGAGAGAAGGAGATAAGCCAATGTTGGGTAGAGGAAGTTTATCCTTATGCCCACCCTGCTGTAGACTGTCTGGTCTGAAGCAGCACCAAAATGGCAGAGGAAAAAGCTTTCCCTTTGAAGCAAATTTAGAGTTTTGGTGATTCACTGTGTGGCCTTTTAATTATTGAACTGATGTTGCTCTTTGGACTCTAATGGCAAAGAGTCTTTGTACTATGTAGCAGTATCCAGAACAAGTTATGGATCTGCTCAAGGGCAGAAGGATTACAATTTGACTTCATCCTCTTCAATTTTTCTTCTGTTAATGACTTCCTGGGAATCACCTCTAACAACAATAAGCAACTATCAAAAACCCCAGTATGAGAAGCGTGTGTGGAAAAGCTCTTTTTCTAGAATTTGATGACCAAAATCTCAAATACAAGCTATTTGAATTCAATTTGTAAATTTTTTAAAAAGATTTTATTTATTTACACACACACACACAGAGAGGGGGGGGGGGGCAGAGGGAGAAGCAGGCTCCACACTGGGAGCCCAACGTGGGACTTGATCCCGGGTCTCCAGGATTATACCCTGGGCTGAAGGCAATGCTAAACCACTGAGCCACCTGGGCTGCCCTCAATTTTTGAATTATTAGAAGTTTGTCCTGATTTCATCCTAATGCAAGACATTATTCCATTTGAGGGAACTCTTAATATTTCTTGAGAATCAACATTTATCTTTCAGATGAAAAGCACACTTTTATTTTTCAGTTTTGCTTTACCAAGAAGACTGCTACACATTCTGAGCTATCTTTTATTGCATCATCAGTATCTTTTTCAAAAATGTGAGACTAAGCCCAATTTTCTAGATGAAGTCTCTTAGACCTAAGCCTTGATGTATATAAAAATAATTCATGATCTATTTTCTTTTTCACTTTGGGTGCAGTCTAGCTGCTGAATAATTTTATAATTCCTTTTTTTTTTTGCCTATAAAATGAAACAGATGCTGAATCTTCATCCTACAAATAAGGAAGATGAGAGAAGTGATGCCTAGAGTAATGAGTTGGATTTTATATAGTATGTTGAGGAAGTGCATAATTTAACATTATTATGTGGAACTACCTTGCTAGTAGAAGTTCAAGGCCCTGGTGGGCTGACAGAAAGAGCACCAGAAGGGCTGGGACTGCATCTCAAGGCTGGAGCTGCCAATGCCAAGTTGCTAAGCAAAGGAGAAAAGATATGAAACCAGAGAAGGAATGTCTGAGAAGCAGTAGCTGTAAAGATGAACCAGTGTACCAATATGGACTGGAAATTCAAAGTTAGAGATGGGAAGTGTGAGGAGGTTAGGGTTAAGGAAGGACATATACAAGAGCTAGAGCATTAATGGACAGCTAGAAGTGGACATGCAGCCTAAGGCTGGGTAAGAATCATGTTGGTCCTGCCCATACATATTGAAAGGACCTAGTAAGACTCACTGTACATATCAAGTAATGTGACTAGCTTTCCTTTACTTCTCATGGCTCTTTGTGGAGCGATCATCCTATTACATCTTGAAGTTGCTATTATTTCTTGGGCTGAATTGTGTCTTCTCCAAAATATGTATGTTGAAGTCCTAACTTCTAATACCTCAGAATGTGACCATAGTTAGAAACTGGCCTTTAAGATGTTTCAGTTAAAATGAGGCCATTAGGTACCCCACTAAAAAGGAGAATTACAGACCAATATCCCTGATGAATATGGATGCAAAAATTCTCAACAAGATGCAGCCCCGGTGGCGCAGTGGTTTAGCACTGCCTGCAGTGGCGGTGTGATACTGGAGACCCGGGATCGAGTCCCACATCAGCCTCCCTGCATGGAGCCTGCTTCTCCCTCTGCCTGTGTCTCTGCCTCTCTCTCTGAGTGTGTGTGTGTCTCTCATGAATAAATAAATAAAATCTTTAAAAATAAAAAAATAAAAAAATAATTCTCAACAAGAACTAGCTAATGGGATCCAACAGTACACAAAAAGGATTATGCACCACAACAAGTGAGATTTATTCCTGGGCTGCAGTGGGGATTCAACATCCACAAATCAATCAAATGATACACCACATTAATAAAAGAAAGGACAAGAACCACATGATTCTCTCAATAGATGCAGAAAAAGCATTTGACAAAATACAGCATCTTTTCTTGATCAAAACCCTCAACAAAGTAGGGATAGAGGGAATAGACCTCAACATAATAAAGGCCATATATGAAAGACCCACAGCAAATATCATTCTCAATGGGGAAAAACTAAGAGCCTTTCCCCTATGATCAGGAACATGAAGGGCTGTCCATTTTCACCACTGTGGTTCAACATAGTACTAGAAGTCCTAGCCTCAGGATTCAACAACAAAAAGAAATAAAAGGCATCCGAATTAACAAAGAAGAAGTTAAACTTTCACTCTTGGCAGATGACATGATACTCTATGTAGAAAACCCAAAAGACTCCACCAAAAAAATTGCTAGAACTGATACAGGAATTCAGCAAAGTTGAAGGATATAAAATCAACACACAGAAACCTATTGTATTTCTATATACCAAAAATGAAGCAGCAGAAAGATAAATCAAAGAACTGATTCTGTTTATAATTGCACCAAAAACCATAAAATACTTAGGAGTAAGCTTAACTAAAGAGGTAAAAGGTCTGTACTCTGAAAGTTGTAGAACCCTTATGAAAGAAATTGAGGAAGACACACAAAAAAAAATGGAAAAATGTTCCATGCTTATGGAATGGAATAACAAATATTGTTAAAATGTCTATGCTATCCCAAGCAATCTATATATTCAGTGCAATCCCTACCAAAATACCGTCAACATTTTTCACAGAGCTGGAACAAACAATTCTAAAATTTGTATGGAACCAGAAAAGACTGAATAGCCAAAGCAATGTTGAAAAAGAAAACCAAAGCTGGTGACATCAGAATTCTGGACTTCAAACTGTATTACAAACCTATAATCATCAAGACAGTATGGTACTGGCACCAAAAAAAAAAACAGACACATAGATCGATGAAACAGAATAGAAAATCCAGAAGTGGACCCTCCACTCTATGGTCAACTAATCCTCCAAAAAGCAGGAGAGAATACCCAATGGAAAAAAGACAGTCTCTTCAACAAGTAGTTGAGAAAATTGGACAGCCACATGCAGAAAAATGAAACTGGACCACTTTTTTACACCATACATAAAAATAAATTCAAAGTGGATGAAAGATAGGAATCCATCAAAATCCCAGAGGAGAATGCAGGCAGCAGCCTCTTTGACCTTGGCCACAACAACTCCTTGCAAGACATGTCTCCAGAGGCAAGGGAAACAAAAGAAAAATGAACTCTTGGGACTTCATCAGGATAAAAAGCATCTGCACAGAAAGGAAACAGTCAACAAAACTAAAAGGCAACCTACTGATGGGAGAAGATACTTGCGAATGACATAACAGATAAAGGGCTGGTATCTAAGATCTATAAAGAACTTAACAAACTCAACACTCAAAAAATAAAAAATCCAGATGAGAAATAGGCAGAAGAAATGAACAGATATTTCTCCAAAAAAGACACAAAATGGCTGACACATAAAAAAAATGTTCAACATCACTCATCATCAGGGAAATACAAATCAAAACCACAATGAGATACCACCTCATACTAGTCAGAATGGTTAAAATTAACAACACAGGAAACAACAGATTTTGGTAAGAATGTAGAGAAAGAGGAATGAATCCTCTTACACTGTTCGTAAATTGCAAACTGGTGCAGCCACTCTGGAAAACAGTACAGAAGTTCCTTAAAAAGTTAAAATAGAGCTACCTTATGACCCAGCAAATGCACTACTAGGTATTTATCCAAAGGATACAGAAATAGTAATTTGAAGGGGCACATGCACCCCAATGTTTATAGCAGCAATGCCCACAATAGCCAAAATATGGAGAGTCCAGATGTCCATCAATGGATGAATGGAAAAAGAAAAAACGCGGTGTGTGTGTGTGTGTGTGTGTGTGTCTGTGTGTGTGTGTATATGAATTACTCAGTCATTAAAATGAATGAAACTTTGCCATCTGCAATGATGTGGATGAACTAGAGTGTATTTATTATGCTAAGTGAAATAAGTCAGAGAAAGACAACATATGATTTCACTCATGTGGAATTTAAGAAACAAAACTGATGAACATAAGGGTAGGGAAGGAAAAATAAGATAAAAAGACAAAGAGAGGCTAACTATAAGAGACTCTTAACTATAAGAAACACTCTGAGGGTTGCTGGAGGGCAGGTGGGTGAGGGGGATGGGATAACTGGATAATTGGCATTAAGGAGGGCACTTGATGTAATGAGCACTGGGCATTATATGCAACTGACAAATCACTAAATTCTACTCCTGAAACTAGTAATACATTATTTATTAACTAATTTGAATGTAAATAAAATCTAAAAATAAAATAAAATATAAAATGAAATAAAATAATAAAATAAAATAAAATAAAATAAAATAAAATAAAATAAAATAAAATAAAATAAAAATGAGGTCATTAGGGTGGGCCTAATTCAATTTGACCGATGTCCTAACAAGAGGAAATTTGGATTCACAAAGGGATACCAGGGACACGTACATACAGAGGAAAGACCGTGTGAAGACATAGTGAAAAGATGGCCATCTGCAAGCCAAGGAGATGGCTTGACAACACCTTCATATTTAGACTTGTAGCCTCCAGAGCTGTGAGTAAATAAATTTCTACTGCTCACTGAGGGGAGCACTTAACGGGATGAGCACTGGGTATTATTCTGTATGTTGGCAAATTGAACACCAATAAAAAATAAATTTATAAATAAATAAATAAATAAATAAATAAATAAATAAATAAATAAATAAATTTCTACTGCTAGAGCCACCCAGTCTGTAGTATGGTTATGACAGATCTAGCAAGCTGATATAGTCATCATATGGATTTTTATATTATATAGAATCAGAAGATTTATAGAAATTAATTAATGGAGGGAATCCTGTAGATTTAGATTATCCCTTTATCTCTTGTAAGAAGAATTAAATAAGGCTGCCTAAGGATGCCACTGAACACTTATGGTGAAATCTATGTGTAGACCTTACTTAACATACAGAACCTGTCTTCCAAAGCTTGCTTCCTATATATGCAAAAGCACTGCTCAGACTCACTAAAGTCAACAACTACTACTCACTATGTCTAATTAACATGTAACTGATTGGCAAAGTCAGACGATCTTTAAATATATCTCTAAAGTCTTTGGCTTTGTCTGTATAAAGCTGAAAGGTGAAGTAGCACATGCAGTATTTTAGATGCAGATTCCAATTGAGTATAATTACCCTTCATCAGATTACCTACATCCTTAGGCTTCAGCCTCACCTTTGAAAGAGAAAAAATTGGAAAAGAACAACTATCTACTTTATTGGTATTGAAAAGGCAAATGTGATGTCCTAGACTTTGGCTATATAAAAATAAGACTTCTATTCTAGCAAAGAGCAGAGGGAATTAAAGTAAGAAAAAAGTGTGCTTGGCTATGAACTCTGAAACTTAATAGAGCTTTAAAATAAATTCATCATTGACAAGCTCTGAATAATGTATAAGAAATGAAAGAATAATATACAGGAAAAAGGTGGAAAGAAAAAGTAATAGTGTAGAGGAGAAAGGGCTTTATAATTATCAGTTGAAAACAGTTGAGCATATAAATTATGGCTCGGGAGAACAAGCATCCTCTAGATTCCACATGATCAATTTGTAAGTGAAATCTTGGAATACAGGTTATACATAAGTTGGAGAGTGTCTATATAGTTGACCCTTGAACAATACAAGGGTTAGGGGCACTGATCCCTACTCTGTATGGTCAAAAATCCCTTTATAACTTGGACTCCTCAAAACTTAACTACTAATAGCCTGTTGGTTGCAAGCCTTACCAAAAACATAAGCAGGTGATCAACATGTATTTTTATGTTATATGTAGTACATGTTATATTTTTGCAATAAAGTAAGTTGGAAAAAAGAAAATGTTATTATGAAAATCATAAGGAAGGGATGGGTGCCTGGGTGGCTCAGTTGGTTGTGTCCAATTCTTGGTTTCAGCTCAGGCCATGATCTCAGGGTTGTGAGATCAAGCCCCACATCAGGCTCCAGGCCCCATGAGGAGCTCCATGCTCAGCCCGGAGTCTGCTTGAGATTCTTTTCCCCTCCAACTGCCATCCTTTCTGCTCCTCCTGCTAGTACTCTCTCTCTCTCTCTGGTAAATAATTAAATAAAATCTTAAAAATAAAGAAAATCATAAGAGAAAATATATTTCTGGTATAATATTGTAAAAAATCTGCATATAAGTGGACCCACACAGTTCAAACATGTGTTAAGAGTCAACTGTATTTATTTTTACTTATCTCTCACCCTTTCTTCTCACACATATACCATGCTTTCTACCTTCTAGTTTATAGGTTTCCAGAAAAGATAACTGACAAAGCAGAGCATTTATTAAATATCTGCTGGGCTTAAGAAATTGGCCACTCAGGAGGTAAACGACAGGACTGACTATTGATATGGATGTAGTGTTACAAAACAAGACCTATCTGGTTAAGTGGAATTAACAGAAACTTGGGGAGGTGAAAGGGGAAATGGCCAAGTGATTAGGAAGTTTGTAATAAGGAAGAGAATACAAGGTAGATTCAAACTTTAAGATGGAAGAATCAAATATTCAAAGAAATAAAGAACTTCTAAGAAATGCAGTTTTAACTACACAGTGATGAAAAACTCCGATAATACAGCAAAGGAGAACATTTTTTAAAAAGGTGACATGAAAGCATATAATGAGAGACTTAAACATGCATCGTTCAGACACTCATAAATCAAGTAGATGAAAATCATCAAGCACATGGAAGAACTGAATTACAGAAGCTTCATATCATAAATATATATAGAACTGTACAACTGAATGACAGTGAATACACATAATTGTCAAGCACATGTAACACTTAAAAACTGATCTCACAAAGGAAGTCCTGACACACTTTAGAGTTAATATAGAGGCACCTGGGTAACTCAGTTGGTTAAGCACCTGCCTTCAGCTCAGGTCATGATCCCAGGATCCTGGGATCAGCCCCCGACATTGGGCTCCCTGCTCAGCGGAAAGTCTGCTTCTCCCTCTCCCTCTCCTTTTGCCTGCTGTGCCCCCCTCACCCCCCATTTGTGCTCTGTCTCTCAAATTAAATATTTTAAAAAATAGTTAATATACAGAACTTCCCTGACCATAATGCAGCAAATCGGAAACCAAAGATCTTAAAGATTACCCTTATTATGTCCAAAAAATTTTAAAACAAACAGTCAAAGAAACAAAAAAAGGAGAAGATCTTCAGGGAGAGATTTGACATAGCTTCATTGAAGGAAATGAGAGAGGACCCCAGAAATGCCCCTTAATAAGATATTAGGTAAATGAAAGGGTCAGAGTAACGTTTTTGCTTAAAGATTAACTAGTACATGTAACAATGTGGATAGATCTAAAAAAAACCCACAGCATATAAAAACAAGGTTCAGGATGAAATGGAAATGTATGTAAAATTTGATAACATAATTTTTAATGAAATAATGCATATGTGAATCTATCAGTAGAAGAAAAAGATTAAAAACAAGTAAGATTAGAAGACTGTCATGAAACTGACAGTCAACATGATTTTATTTGCAATGTGTGGATTTCTTTCCATGAAAAAAAACAAGGAAAATTCATGTATATCATATATGTAATTTAATAACTATTAACATAAAAAGTTGAAAATCAAATAGTTCAAGCGCTTTTAATAATTTATTCTATGTGGTTTGTAGATAGGTGACGGTTATATTCCCCTTACTTTATTCTATGATTTTCAAGTTTCTAAATGTAAAAAAAAGACATATGAACCATTCAGAATAAGGAGGAAGAGGAAGAGAAAGGAAAGAATGAAAAGATGAGCTCATCTTTTCAAACCTCACATCTCCTGTTTTAAGAGATGCATATGCTGGAGGAACACAAAAGGAGAGTGACAAACTTTCTAGTGTTCAAAAAATTGGTAGCACGAGCAAACATGGGATGGTAATAAACATGTAAAAATAAATTAGTCTGATTACTTTGCTTTTTAAGTTTTGTTTGTTGTATGTATGAGAGAGTATCTGTGTGTGTTTTCTACTTTGAAGAAAGATCAGAGAAGGAATATGGTCTGTGTGTTGCATATAGTGTGGGTTCACAGAAAATGGAAATAAAATCAAGCATTTGAAACCCATTAAAGTTGTATAAGAAAACAAATATGAAAGGCATAATTAATGTGTCATGTGCCAGGAACAAAATTTACAAAGATCTTAACAAGCTAAAAACTAACAAGATACTATTTATGAAGGAGAGCTCACTCTCTTTGCTATGTTGGTGAGTGGGTGGCAGTGGGGCACATTTTTGTGCTCTATGGAAGATAGAAAGAGAAATGTGTAGTCACTGCCAGGGATGATATTAAAAATATTTAATCGCTGACATGGCACTAGCACCAACCAATTAGAATGGAAGCAAACCATCAGTACACTCATCCCCGCCAAAGTCCCCACCCTCATGAAACTGGTGAGGTATTAGAAAGAATAATAAACACACTAACTGTGATGCAAGCCAGGAGGTGATGTGTGTCAAAATACTGTGAAGGGCTAGCAGGGTGTGTGTATGTGTGTGTGTGTGTGTGTGTGTGCATGTGCACACTGGAGAGGTGTAAGTATGGGTATGGAGGAGAAAGCCTCAAACAACGGATGAAATATCATGAGATGGAGATGGAAAGAAGGACATTCCAGAAAGCAAGGGCAACCTAAAAAATTTGTGAAGGCAAGAAATCATGGAAGCTTTGCTAGGAAGTCCTGGATAGTCCAAGTTAGCTAAATAGGTGCATAAAGAATAGACATCAGGATATTGCCTAGAGCACGAAAAGTCTACCTGACAAGCATATGTGTTTGAATTTAATTATTTAGGTAATAGTGAGTTATTAATAGTTTCTTGTAAAGAGGGGCAACCTGACTGGAATAATCACAGAGGTGAAAGAAAATATTCCATCTGGACCTATTCTTCTCATCTCTTCTCTTGGTGAGTAGAACAAGTGGCTCCTAAAGATGCCCATGCCCTAGTCTCTGGAACCTGTAAATATCTTACCTTCATGTGGAAAAGGGATTTTGCAGATGTGGGTGAAGTTATAAAGCCTTCAGATGAGGAGATAGTCCTGGATTATCCATGTGAGCCCAATGTAATCACAGGAGTCCTTAAAAGTAGAGTGCCTTTCCCAGCTGCAGTCAGAGAATGATAGGACTTGACTTGGGAGAGATCAGAGAGGTATGACTTGTGAAAGATTCCACCTTTGTTGCTACCTTTGAAAACAGAGAAAGCTGGGCTATGCACCCAAGGAATGCTGTTGCCTCTAGAGCTTACAGTAGCCCTCTAATGTCATGAAAATGGAGATCTCAGTCCTAGAGCTTCAATAAACTAAATTTTGCCAACAATTCCAATGAGCAAGAAACAGATTCTTCCCTAGAGCTTTTGAAAAGGAATGCAGCCCTAGGCAAACTAGTTTTAGCCTGGTAAAGTACAGTTCATCTGTACTGGCTTTCTGATAGACAAAAAAAAAGTTTGCAGTCAGTGATTACAGCATTTATAGGAAACTAATACACAGCTCTTTTAGGCACATGAATTCTCTTTCAGTTTTTCCAATGCGTCAGGTACCCTCCAGCATTAGGGTCTTGGCTTGTGCTCTTACATCTAAGTGGTCCTGATCCATCCAGCACCATGGCTTGCATGGAAGACTCCTTCAGCACTTTTTCTTTTCTCTTTTCTTTTTTTTTTTTTAAAGATTTTATTTATTTATTTATGAAAGACACACACAGAGAGAGAGGCAGAGACATAGGCAGAGGGAGAGTAGGCTTCCTGCATGGAGCCTGATATGAGACTCCATCCCAGACCCTGGGATCACGTCCTGAGCCGGAGGTGGATGCTCAATCGCTGAGCCACCCAGGTGTCCCAGCTCTCTGTTTTCAAATGTCACTTTCTAAGAAAGACCCTTATCCGATCTAAATTGATTCCCACCACATCTGCATTCCCTATGGAATCCCAACATCTTAAAGAGTATTTGGCTTATAGGAGATGTTAGTAAAAACTTGCTTAAGAAAGTAGGATTTAAAAACAAAAGAAAAAAGAAAGTAGAATTCATCAGTAATGGCACACTTCCAAATATTGATTTGATCGCGTAATGTCCACCAGATTTCTTCTATGTAAAGGAACTCTTCTGCATTTGTAATTAATGTATTCTGTGTGGCAATAATATGAGACCCTTTGAACGTCCTCTCCTTAATGACCTTTGAATTGTTTGTTTTGAAAGTCATTAATGATTTTTGCTTACATCTATTATTTTATTATTGGATGCATAAATGTAATATTTTAATTCTGTCCTTTCTTCTACTTCTATTAACTGCTATTCTTCTATTAAGAAGAGTTTTTGTTTTTCCTCTCCTCTGCCTCCTCCTTTAGTATTATATATAATATTTATATTTATAGATAAATATATATAAATGTATATGTATATATATGACATTTCCCTCCTGAATGTGATATGATCCATTTTTGCCATTATCTTTCTAATGGGTAGTCGTCTCCAATCTGATCTGAGCAGTCCCCTTCAAGCCAGCTGCTGTGTCTTTCCCATAAGTCCTATCTTAGATGTGCCTCCTGACACAAACTTTTCTAAACTCATTTTGTGCTTTATCTGCTCCAGACCTAGAATTGGGGAAGCTAAGAGAACAAAAAAAGTGAAAAATTATTCATAGAAAGAAATTTACCATAAAAGCACAAACTGTTTTTGCCCTTACGGTGAGTTTAATTATATAACATAAGCTTGAGGAAAGTGGGCTTAAAAGCTCTCTGTCAAAAATTTTTACTCAAACACCAGAAAACTGACTCCAAAACAGATGCGCAGTCTGGGGAAATTCTTGTACCCCAAAGCATGATAAAACCTAAACTTCCCTTCAAATATTTCCTTGAAATTGGTATAGATCTGTGCTTCTCAAACTTGAGTGAAGATCAGGACACCTGCCGGGTTTGTCAACACAAGGTTTTCTGGGCTTCTGGTCCATTAAGGATTGGGATGGGCCTGACAATTTGCATTTCTAACAAATTCTCAGGTGGTGCTGATGAAGCTGCTGTAGGAAACTTACTTGAGAACCCTACACAAGTTATCCCATGTGATATTATTACCTGTCCCTTTCATGTTTTTAAATCTTTAGAACATATCTCTCTGAATGGAATTCAGTGATATACAAATTATTAAGACAGTCACCCCAATATATCTCATGCCATACACTTGTCTACATCATTCCATCTGAGTGAGAAGAGAGGCAAAATCAGGGATGGGTAGGGGTTTGGGGGAAGAAGCCTGGATTTGTTCATCTGTTGGCCATGAGAGGGAGTGCTGGTCAAGTTAGTGCTGAAGCCGAAGCTGTGTGCATTGGCTCTCTAGGACTGTAAATTATTCTGTGTATATCTAGGACTGTGTGTTTCTAGAACTTCAAATTTTATTTTTTTAGTGGATCTTTACTCTCAGCAAAATAAGTGTGTTATAAAAGCTTCTACATTTTATTTTTTTAAAGATTCATTTATTCGAGTGAGTGCAAGCGCATGAGCATGGGCAAGGGGAGGGGCAGAGGGACAGGGCCAGAGAGAATCCACAAACAGATTCCTCAATAAGCAGAGCCCAATGTGGGGCTCGATCCCAGAACTCTGAGATCATGACCTGAGCTGAAATCAAGAATCCAATGCTTAACTGAGCCACCCAGGCACCCCAGAAACTCCTATTTAAAACACACACACACACACACACACACACACACACACACACACACAATCTCTGACCTGCTTACATTCAGTTTCTCCCTTCCCCTTTACAGCTAATTACAGGAAAGAGTTGACTTTTCCTATTTTCACTACCAGGAGTTCCCTCTCTTTATGATCTTCACTCCTCCACCACCTCTGTATTGCCAGGTCTATGATTTGTTTTCACTTCTCATTTTACTCAATCTCCCAGCAGTGTTTGATGCAATTTGTGCCCTCATCTGTTTTTTCTTAATGCTTGATCTGCTCTTCTCTCTTCTCTTTGGGAGATCCTTCTGTCCCAGTGCTCCCAAACATCCCAGTTGTAGATCTGGAATCTCTTCTCTAGGTCTATGAGCTCCTAGGCTTTAAATATCATTACTATACCATACCATATATACCATTGGCTGGTGCCTGTCTCATCCAGTCCACACTCCACCTAATATTTAAAATCTGAGATATCTAGCCTCTCTTCAGAATGCACCTTAATTCTTGATTAACCTTCTATATTCTGTATTCCTGTATTTACATGATTGTAAAATCTTGCATTCCTCTCTCCTGACTTCTCTTTAAAACTCAATACCAGGATATTGTTTTACTTACGTCTCTTAATTTCCTTTCTTCACAAGTGGCCCTGTGACTGAATACTTTAATTTATCCACGTGCCTAAACTCATTTTCTATAATTACTCCCGATGCTTCTCATTGCTCATTTTATTCTCTGAATTTCATTGAGATGAACTGTATATAAAAGACAGCATAATTGTGTATGGAATGGAGATAATTTTGAAATATGAAGCAAATGGCAATAAAAGGATCTTTCGGGCAATAAAAAGAATATCTCTGTGTATATACATATATGTGTGTATATATAAATATATATGTGTATATATACATATATTTGAAAGCCAGAACACTCTTCACTTAGAAAGATTTTTATACTGAAATTTGAGAGCCTGGGTTTGATGATTTAAAATTCAATGTGCCTCTTTAAAAAGATTCATCTTTTTACATAAAACTGAGATTGCACGTGCATGTGTGACTGATGAGTGAACATCAATGTGTATTTGAATGTTCACCAATGAGAGAGCTATATTAGATCATACTCAGAGATGTTCCTCGGCCTTACAGCTTGATTGAGATTCTAGATAAATTTTTGAAATATAATCCAGGTTTGTAGTGTTGACCCACAAACTCATCTAAAAATCTACATTTCAAATCTACATTTCAAATCTACATTTGATTCCATTACTGTCTTCATGATTTCCTATGTAAAACCAGAAATATTTACCTAATATCCTTTGGTCAGTATGCGACAAACAAGGGTCTCCCTATTTTTCCTTTCTTACCTTAGATACTAGGACCAACCCCTGGTCTCTGAGAAAGGAGGCAAGTGGTAAGGCAAAGTACACAGCAGATGTATGGTCAGGTGGATTCCAAACACTGACAAGGAGAAGACAGTGGGATAAAGGAGAATGAACACAGGATTTTGCTATAGAGGAGACCTGGATTTCAGTCTCATCTCTGTCCCTTACTAGCTGGACTATTTTGGAGACTTTATTTAACTTTGAACTTCACCTGAAAAATAAGAAAAGAAAATTTATCTCATATGGTATGTAAAATGGAATGAGAAATTATATAGAAGTACATTGTGGAGCAGTCCCAATGGCTTGGTGGTTTGGTGCCACCTTTGGCCCAGGGTGTGATCCTGGGGACCTGGGATGGAGTCCCACATCAGGCTCCCTGCATGGAGCCTGCTTCTCCCTCTGCCTGTGTCTCTGCCTTGCTCTCTCTCTCTATGTATCTGTCATGAATAGATAAATAAGATCTTTAAAAAAAAAAGTACACTGTGAGGGGTTGTATCTATGTTTGTATCTATATCAAACCATTCACCATCCACCTAGCCTTCTAGAAACATTGCACTTTACCCATTTCTGATAGTACAGAGTGAGTGAACTCTTTTAAGTTTTGTGCACACTGAGTACATATACTATAAATATAAAGGTATAAATAAATAAATAAATAAATAAATAAATCAACAGATAACCAAAAACCTACTTAAGTAGTAATAACTACTTTAATCCTTCACAGCACTTCCCATGTACATTTTTTAAATAAATTTATTTTTTATTGGTGTTCAATTTACCAACATACAGAATAACACCCAGTGCTCATCCCATCAAGTGCCCCCCTCAGTGCCCGTCAACCAGTCACCCCCACCCCCACCCCCGCCCACCTCCCCTTCCACCACCCCCAGTTCGTTTCCCAGAGTTAGGAATTTTTCATGTTCTGTCTCCCTTTCTGATATTTCCCATTTATTTTTTCTCCTTTCCCCTTTATTCCCTTTCACTATTTTTTATATTCCCCAAATGAATGAGACCATATGTTTGTCCTTCTCCGATTGACTTATTTCACTCAGCATAATACCCTCCAGTTCCATCCACGTCGAATGCATCCTTCCCATATACATTTTATCATTGCATTTTCTAGATGATCCTGTGGGGTCACAGATGGGGAAATTGAGGCTCAGTTTCTGATTAATGTCCACACCTCGTGGCAGAGCTAGAAACCCCCATGCTGGTCCTCTTTCAGTGCTTTGTGATTGTGTTTTTCTTGAAGTGCATGGATTTCACCTAGTATTTAGGTCTTTAAGATTTTTTTTCTCTTCCTAGTCTATATTCAGAAAGACTTTGTCAAATATTCCAGCATAAAATAGTACTATCAGGGATGGAATGCTGACACTGAGACAAGATAACATGATTGTAATCAATTTATTTCTAAAAAAAAAATTTAAAATAGAATCATATCAAATGTATAAAAGGAATAAACCATCCTGCCAACACATTTAATTTAGATGGAAAATATTTGCTTTGCTGACTGGCTGATTAATCACATCAAATAATTACAACATTAAAATAATAATTCATCAAAAAATGATGGCAGCCCTCAAACAGAAATAATCCATTGCCTCTCATTAATACAGCTTGTTTTATTGAGAGCACACTAAAATTTGCTATTTATGTTAATTTATGTTTATCTGAGATTGTGGTTAGTTTAGCATGCATTTTAAATCACTATTTTTAAATACTTCACATAAATCCTATATATTATTGGCCTCCTAGTCTATGTCTATCAAATATGATTAGACTTCCTTTTATATGCAAAATTTCATGACTCAAACTATCATTATCTTCCTGGCAGAAATTAGCCCTCTTAAATGGTCATCTGACTCACTGATTTCCAGAAGTTTTCCAGGGTAATACCCTGAAAGTTCCCCCTTTTTCCTCTACTTTGGTTTCTCCTCTTGCTGCTAAGCTACCTCCTCTGGGAAAGATGAACTCCATGTTAGGAACTCATTCTGGGCCCATCTGGTTTCTCCAGATCCTCAGTGACAATTTCAGTTTCCCTGTATCCCACATACAACTGAGACTAAACCTTACTGTTAAGAGACGCCTGAAAGCCCAGAGACTGGAGAAATACAACTTAGACTGCTGCTAGAATTGTTTATTCTAAGAGACCACGAGACCACTTTCCTGGCATCCTCTATATGATGGGGCTCAGCTCCCTTCTTGCCAAAAGGAGGTGTTAGGCATTTCCATACATTGGCCAAACCACCTCCTATGCAGAGACAAGCAGGCAGTCTCATTCTTCAGGCTCTGCTTATTTTCTGTCCTCGGGTGACTGACAAGGGGAAGATCCATTCCCTGCATTAAATCAACTTCCTTACTAAACAGAATATTGAATACCAGCATCTACTTTCAGGTTAATTCCCAAGAACAGTGAATAGGTACTTCTTTATGTCTGCATGATAAGAAGGGCTGAATAATAAAAGATTCTCCAAGGGTGAATTCCAGCATCAATTCTGAAATATCTAAATATCCTGTACTCTCTTAAAGGGCAGTTTTCCATCTTCAAATCTCTTAAGATGGAAGTTGTATTTAGGTAGACATGCTACTTCAGTCATAGTTTCAGTGATTCTAGTGAATATGGGTTGCCCAGTTTATTCAATAGTTACTTAAAATCAGATGGAGGAATGGAGGGACACCTGGGTGGCTCAGCGGTTGAGCGTCTGTCTTGGGCTCAGGGCATGATCATAGAGTTCCAGGATAGAGTCCACATTGGGCTCCCTGCATGGAGTCTGCTTCTCCCTCTTCCTATGTCTCTGCCTCTCTCCGTGTGTCTCTTATGAATAAATAAATAAAATCTTAAAAAAAAAACTCAGATGGAAAACCCTTTTATACTACCAAGAAAAAAAAAATAACATAAGGCCACCTGGGTCAGCTTTTTAAATAGAGAGAAATATCAACTCTTCTTTTCATATGCTAAAGTAAGAGTGGAGAACACATAGCTTTATCAGATATAAACAAAACAGACTCCAGGTCTCTGGTGGTCAAAGTCAAGAAGGCAACGAGAAATAAGGGGGAAATAAGGAGAGAGAGAAAGGTAAAAGGTAGTGATATTATTAAATTGTGATTGAAGGACAAGACAGAAGAAAGTAAAATGCCCACCCTTACATTAGAACGCATCACATGTTCAGGACTCCCACAGGAGTAAAATGAAATGGGGAGGAAAACACATTAAAACTAAGAAAAGCACACGGGAGATCATGGCTAATATGATGGGGACCTTGTTTTCCAGTATATGGCCACTAAAAACTTAAAGTAGGGTTATTGGTTTTTTAAACTATGGGCACAAATAAACATAGCTGAATGAATTTAAATCACAGTTGATATGATTTCGCATCCCTTAACCAGTACTCATTCTGCTGAAAAAAAAAAAATTCTTTGAAACCAAAATAGTATTTCTAAATCCATATGTCAGGCCTTTATCTGCCTCAGTAAAAGTTGATAAGATTTTACAGTATCCTACAAGGGAAATTACTCTTTTCTCCAGAGAGATCATCTACTTATTTTGGGAAACCAAATTAGGTATTCTACAGCCACTTTAATATTTTTAGCACAGAGCCCTGTAGCTGAACATTTTCTAAACTTTAACTTTCTGTCTCGAAGTAGTTCTGCACTTAACCTATTCAAACAAAACAGGCTTTGGAATCTGACAAGGCCAAATTTGACATCTGGCTCTGTCACTTCCTAGGCAGAGGAATTTAGCACATATATTAAACTTAAGGTTCATTTTTTGTTTTCTTTTCTCTTATTTTGGGTATGGGTACGATATGAAGATTAAGTGAGATAACGTATTTGAAATATCTAACCTAAGATATCTTTATTATGGCCCTTGTCCTCTGCCTCCCACATATACACCATTTAATACACGAGGTCTTTTAAAAAGCACATTCTCATTGAATGCTAAACAAAGGGCTCCTCACGCTATGGCAGTAATATAATTGATACTTGTGTTGCTCTTCTGTGCACCAAACCCTGTTTTAAGTGTTTTACGTATATAGCTATATAATTCTCATAGCTCACTCTGAGGCAGGCATTATCATGACCCCTGTTTTATAGATGATGAGACCCAATGAGAGATGTTGACCAACTTGCCAAGACCCTGTACTGCAGCAGGTAGGAGAGCTGGAGTTCTAAGTCCGTGGTTTTGATTCAGAAGCTATGCTCTGATTTTGTAAGCAAAATGCACAAAATATAGTCCAGAGAGTATAACACCTGCTGCTGATCTTAATGCATTCTGGAAAAATAAAGCTAGAAAAATTATAGAATTTATTTTCCAAAACTTTGCCTCAATTCAATGCAAAATACATTATTTAGCCTCTGTTTCTATGTGAGGACATGTCTGAAGAAATAGTTTTAAGTATAGGAAGCCTCATATCCCACAGGGCTTACCTTCATCCTTCCAAGTGTTTGTTAAAGTGTAGGAGGTTCTGTTATGGGATGGTATTATATAACCCAAAGAGATATTCCAGCTTTCTATACTTAAGATTTTGAGCAAACATGCTAAAGAAAGTAGCCCTGGAAGTTAAGCAAGGCTGTGGCAAATGAGCACCAGAGATAATTCTCATCCTGATGCCTTCATCTGATCAAATTTTCATATGTTTCCCACTTATTCACTCAACAAATATGTTTTGGCTGCCTATGTGAGTGCTGATGTCATGAGCCTGCAGGAGGTCTCTACTCTGATGGAACTTACAGTCTAATTGTAAGAGACAGACAGTAACCATAGATCTGTTGCTAGGTTATATGCTGAAGTTTCTATCTTTTTTTTTTTAATAACTCTATATTCACTCCCCAATCCCACCTCCTGTCTCATGGTACCTCAAATGCTCATTTTCCTCCTCATAGCCATGACAAAGCAAAAACCAAGATTGGAAGAAATCCCTGACCTACCAGCTGAATAAAGATCCTTAGATACTCTTCCCAGAAACCAGAGAAGTCTGAGCCTGGGGGATGGAGAATGAACATGCTCAGTGGCTGCTCAGATGAGTGAGGATAGAAAGAAGCTTGCAATGGGAAGGGGAAGGGAAACCTTTGGTTATGAGACCCACATAGCATGCAGAAACAATCAAAGAGGATATGTAAGTCCTTGTAGAGCCCTCATGTATGTACAGCCCTATATGCCTAGTAAATAGTAGGTATGCAATAATCATTAACCAGTATAATGATCATTCTCTTTATTATCTTACTATTTTGAGTATGACGAGTCCCCTTAGCCCCAGGAGCCCTGTGCAAGAAATTCCCACGGCTGACCTTTGACTGTTGACTATGTACTCCTCGACATTTCCCAATTGTCTCACTCTTCCAGTCTTGTCCATTTCCTCCTCGGTGCTTGCTCTTCCCACATTCTAAGATACTCTGCAAAGTCCTAGCCAAGTGCAATTTATCTCCTGCTTTGGGTTCAGTAAGGCCCTCACTGATCTCCTTTGTCCTGTTGTCAATTGAGCTTGGATCTCTTCTCATCATATGGATGATCTATACCCATTTCTACACAAAAGTAGGCAGTGTATCTTCAGTCAGGCATAAAAAGGCCTATTTAAATATTGTGTCCACATGAATTTAAATCTGCTGTATCCGTTCAACTTAGAGTCAGCACAAAACCCACCACAAGAGTAAGGATTGCTTGACATAAAGGTTTGAACTGTGTAGATAAAGCTCAAAATAAGAACAGGCACTCTAAGTGTTGTATCTATCTTTTGTGGCAGTGTTTAGGGCTCTTTCCTGAGTTGTGTAGAGGAGCACCCTGAAAAGCCCAGGAGGAAATGATCTAATGCTTTTGATTATTATCTGAGCAGATATTATGGGCTGAATTGTGTCCCTCACTCCAAACTCATAAGTTGAAGCCTAACTCCTAGTACCTCAGAATGCAACTATACTTATAGAACCAACTATAAAGATTAAAATGAGGTCATTTTAGGCTAGATTCTAATCCAATCTGTCTGGTATTCTTAGAAAAAGACAAAATTTGAATACACAAGGACACACTAGAGATGTGCATGCACAGAGAAAAGGCCATGTGAGGACATAGCAAGGAGACAGCCACTGCAAGCCAAGGAGAAAAGCCTCAGAAGGGCTCAAACACACTGATACCTTGATTTTGTACTTTCAGCCTCCAGAACTGTGAGAAAATCAAGTTATGTCGTGTAAGCCACCCAGTCAGTGGTATTTTGTTATGGCAGCCCTCGCAATCTAATGCAGTGCATTAGGGAGTGAATCTGACATTGTTTACAGGACCTACTATTATCAGATTGACATACAGAAATTTCTGAAAAAGTCATTCAGAAAGGAAGCATGATAGAGTAAAACTAAAGTAAATTTTGGCAGACCAGTTCTCAGAAGATAGGTCTTCCAATTTTCAGTTAGGGTTCAGAGGATAATTTATTTAACTTTCATAAACTCCACTTCCCACATCTTTAAATGGGCATCAAAGTTCACATGGAGGTTGTGAGGATTAAGATGTGAAAGTGCCCAGAACATTGTTCTACATTTACTAGGTACTCAATTAATGATGTCTTCTATCTTTTTCTTAAGGAGAAGAGTCTTAGATATAGTTAGATGCCAGCTAGGCAGTATCTAAGCCATGGATAACATTATCCACATGGATTCTGTGGATATAACTAACATACACTTGAAATCAATTCATTGTATTCTACTTCAACAGCTTGATAGCTACTTGAGTTGAAAAAAGTCTTTTCTCCAAAACTTATAAAAGACAAAACATTCAAAGTTGGGAAAACATGAAATGTATCAAAGATGGTTCTGGTTTTCCTGAGTCATTGAAGGGACAGATACATATCTCTTTTTATTTGTGCTGGGAATTCTTCCAAATTGCATTAGCACCGAATCTCAACTACTCTGAAGCTAATGCACATCCCCAATGCACTGTTTTTTGAGTCAATCATACAGTTCTTTACCATGAGCCAATCAATTGGCTCATCCTTATTATTTAACTTCTGTCATGGTCTATAGTGGGCAATATATTATATACCAACCAATTACTGTGGTCTCCACTTAAAGTACAAATTGCTTTTGCCTCAACTTTATAGAAAAATTGAGAAAAATATTTAAAGTGTAATGGCTCTTTGGATTTAAACTTAGTGTACTTTGGGTTTGGAGAAAGTACCTGTCAGGAAATCATTACTGTGTTGAGGTTTGACTCACACATCTATTTCTGTACTAATCTCCCATCAAGGAACAAAATAGTCTTATCTTTACAGTGCCAATCAGCCTGCCCCCCAAATCCATTAGTCAGGTATCATTTTCCACTTATATCTTTATATGGGATTTCCTGTCACCACCACCACTTGATAGAACCCCAAATTACTTGTCTAGAAGTACATGTCTATATATCATTGCTCTACATCACTTTGATCATTGATGAAAAACTGATCTTCAAGAAAAGAGAACACCACAAACATAGGAATAAATGAAACCTATTTTAGTTATGTATTAAAGAATATGTATTTTTTAAGTTTTGTGTCTTACTTTCTCAGTTTATTGCAAACCTAGAAAAAGCTTTAATAATAACTTTAATAAAACAAATTAATGAAAGCCAATAAATATAAGAAATATCTCTTGTTCTTCCAAGTTCTAAATCATTGAACTAATGATTATTTAACATCAGAAATTGTGCATGTATAAATGGCTCTGGACTTAAGAAATCTGAGCATCCTTAACTGAACTTGTCTGGGAAGTGGTAAGTTGCAAGCACAAATTTAACACTCAAATTGGAGCTTTGTCATGAGTAGCTCTTCCATCTAGGATGCTGATAAGAAGTAAAAATGCAATATAAAGGAACACTTGTTTAAGAGATGACTACCAGGATGTTCATTGACACAAAAGACTGAAATATGCAGTATCCTGGAAGGACAAAATAGAGTTGTAACTGAAAGACACTTTAGCTAATTAAATTATTCTTTCAAAAGTGCAAAGAATCAACTATTCACACAAAATCACAGTTGGGTGAGTTTCCTTATGTGTGCCCTTTATAAAAGAAGACTGACAAGTAAAACAAATGAAGTTGGACAAACTGGCAGAAGAGGATCCAACCTTAGAGAATTGGGAAAACAATCCCATTCACAGGCAAGGATAATATCTTTGTGAAGATAAAGCCATTCATTTTCATTCTTCCTATAAATTTTTGTCCATTTGAAGCTTTGTATTTCTAATGTTTATGTTCTCTGAGCAAGAGAAATTTTGGGGAGAGACAGAGACAGAGAATGTATTTGCTAGATTCCTTTACATCCTCCTTTAGCATATCAAGGTCCAGGACTCCACTCATAAACTTTGCCTAGCCAAGAGTGTGGAGAATATATTCATCTCATCTCTAAGACATAGAAGCTTGCTTTTCAATGACAAAAAAGAAATAGGACTTGCAGTGATAGAGCAAAACTACCTTTTTTATTCTACTCCTGAGAGATTGAGGGAAATGAGAAAAAGTAGATGAGATGAGAAGAGATAAGATACAATAAGATAAGATGAGGAAATGACTGGACACTGTCCTCAGAAGTGAGGAAAAAGTGAGGGCAGTGGGGACCTGCTGGCCTGGTCTCACTATGTGTTTGACGGATGAGTCTGTTTACCAGGAGCAAATCACATCAAAGTAAACCAGGTTGGTAAAGTATAGTTTGAAACCAGGAAAGGATAACCTGATATTTGACTTTTCTACCTGACTCATGGTTTGTATATGGCAGGGACGGGATGCAGAAATTCCTGCAGCCCCAGAGTGGAAGCAATGACAGTGGAGTTGACAGCTATGGTCTGTCATAGCAGAATGAGGGGAAATCTATAGCACAATTGAGAGCCACAGTGAGGCTGGGACAGCAAGGAAGGGTCTAAAAGAGAGACTAGATATTGAATTATGACAGCCACAGACATCAACTATAAATGTGAGCAGGACCAGTACTTGCCAGGTAGATAGATTACATTGTACAGAGCCCCAAGATGCCAGAGGACACTATCCACAAGGACCCAAAGTGTTTCCCCCTACCACGAGTTTGCAGTGCCACACGCACTCGCATTTGTCCAGATAATACTTGGAAAGAAGCTGGAGAAAGAAACAGAAAATAAAAATCTGAATATATTCTTTTCTTAGTGAAACTGAGAGTATCTTAAATTATCAGTTTAAGTTATTTAAAGACATGTGACTGTATTAGTCTTCTCAGGCTGCCATAACAAAATACCACATATTAAGTGGCTTAAACAATAGAAATTATTTTTTCATTAGTGGCTGGGGACAGTCTCAGACCAACGAACTGGAAACTGCACTAGGATCACTGCACTTCATATTCTGAATCCTCCCATGCTTTCCAAATGTCAGCTCTAACCTTTCTATGTTCCTCGTGTGTGTATTATATATATCTCTCAATAGATTGAACTGACTGGACAATTTTACCAAATGAATTGTTACTTTATGTAAATGTGTTTGCATCCCAAGAATTTAACGACTCAGGCATTTTCCGAATTTAAGGTTAAAAATAAAACCTGATATTACTGCATGACACAATGCTATAACAGCAGGAAAAAAAATATATCCCTCTGCTTTGGACTAAATATACATGGTCCTCAAACCAATTCCCACTCTCTTTTTCCATTTTAAAGAAATCCTAACCTCCCCAAAATGTTTTGGCAAAACTGGTCTATAAATAAATCATTGCTCTCTGTAATGGGGATAAATAAAACCAAAGGAATTATCAGCATAGTTTTGTTTTCTCCTCATGACATTATAAGAAGGTGGAAGGGAATGCTTATGGGTATCATGAGAAATCAGGAGTCAGAAATCAAATTTATCATCATCCCTACAGATGGAAAGTTTGGGGGTTTTTGTTAAAAAGTATTTCTAGATTATTAGCTGCATTGGTGGGAATGAATTTGAGAGCGCCATCTTCTGAAGCTTAGTAATATTTAGAGTTTTTCCTTCAAAATCATCCCAGGCATCATTATGCATTTCTCAACCAAGATCCCTAAGTCTTTCAAGAAGTCTCCATGTCATATGGAGATGCATGGAAGAGTACCAAGAGACTTGTGTTCAAAGTCATCTTTCTACTATTTGCAGGTCACTTTGCTAAGCCTCCTCAATTGTAAAATGGCCCATTCACCTCATTAGGTTTCTCTGAGGCTCTAGAGAAAAATAAAAATTCAGACACAGAGCTAGATACCAAACAGGTATCTTATTTACAGTAGACTTTCAAAGATGTTTTTCTAAGTAGAGAACATATATAGATTGGATTGGATATGCTTAAGTTCTCCTCCATTCCTGCATTAACAACCTTCAAAAAGATCATTCTTTTTGGTTCCACCTGCATTTGTACATCAAAGCATAGAATAAGTCATTCAGAAAATGTGAAAAATGTGAGCTAATGGCGCTAGCTTGGAAGCATGAGAGAGGAAAGTAAATAATTTGTTCAGAGGCAATGACAATTTTAGGATGGTTTCCTTGTCCCTGATATGGTCTTAAGTATTCCAAGAAGCTTGACTGAAGTTAACAGTTTTACATAATTGTGTTTTATTTGGCTCACTTGAATTGCCATTTTGGTAGACTTATTGCTCAACAGCTGCTGGCTCATCTAATCCAGAAACAAGCCAAAACTCAATGAAGAGCCATTTCCTTGCTTTTTTTTTGTCATTCCTGTGCTACTAACAATTGAATTACACTTTCAAAATATTTCATATACATAAAAATTTAGAACATGCAATAAAGCCAGCTGCAGAAGACTGAAAGTCAGCTGAAAACGTTATCAAGGCATAAGAGATTTATTTTGGGGATGCCTGGGTGGCTCAGCGGTTAAATCATCTGCCTTCAGCTCAGGGCGTGATCCTGGAATCCTGGGGTCGAGTCCCACATTGGGCTCCCTGCATGGAGCCTGCTTCTCCCTCTGCCTCTGCCTCTCTCTCTGTGTGTCTCTCATGAATACATAAATAAATAAAATTTTTAAAAAAGAGAGATTTGTTTTGCTTGGAATGGTCATCTATGGTAACAGCATCTTGTAACTGATTTGTTCCTCATTGTTCCTTCTGTAAGGAAATGTACCATTCTGAGTAAAGCCACTGAATTTCTCCTAGGATTAGTGCTCCCTGGTAATACTACCACTCTATGGATTTGGATGGGCTTCAAGTGACTGACTTTCCATAAGAATGGTGGATATACCGGCCTAGATAAGAATAGAATCTTGCCTACTTGATTTTCACGTTAATTCTGCTAAACATCACAGTAGAGAGTAAGCATGGCAGGATATCCTATTTTGGAGTCCCTAGGATAGGAAAATATTACTTATATGGCAGCATTGCACAAGTCCAGGGGGCACCAATCATATTCTTATATCCATTTATTCTTATATTGATGCACTATTCTTATAGTGGGCCTATAATTGTGTATTTTTCTAGGAAGAGGGTCCATAGCTTCCATCAGACTTCTAAAACTGTCCCTGACACCCCCAGACTTAAGAATACTCATAAGGTTTCAATAAATACAATAGAAAGCGTTTTGTCTTTTTATCTGATTTCTGTTTTTTCTTCATTATGCAAAAAAGCCAATCTTGCAAAGTGGCTTCCTTGCATTTAGGTTAAAAGCTTTGATCTATAGTTAATTGATGATTATTCAGAGGCAAATTATCCATGTGCTTTATTTGTCAGTTTTCGTTTCTTATTACATTTCTGGCTATCTTCGCTAATTGATTATAAGCTTGTCCACCGGAGAGTATACAGAAGACCAATGATGTGAATTTATTAATTATTCATTCTGCTAAAAAGTTGGGTGAAGATATATCAATGTAATCTATTGATTTTCAATGGGAAACTGTTCTATTATTTGACATTTTCAAGTGTTCTTGTTATACGCATCTCCTTTAGCACTGATAATTGGAAGTCAACCTTTCCTGAAAGACAGATATTTATTACCCTACACAAGGCACATGCTCTCTCTCCTGCTTATCCAATAACACGGTCTTTCAAAAACATTTTGGAAGAGAAACCACTAGGTATCAGATGTACAGAAGTGGTTGGTGAGTGACATTGCATAATATCAAGTACTAAAACACATAGGTTGTGTGTGTGTGTGTGTGTGTGTGTGTGTGTGTGTGTGGTTGGATTGGGGGATCTGAAGATATCAAACATTCAGCCTAGAGATCAAGTGACCAATAATTATTCTATGGTAACCCTTTTCCTGATGTGTACTGAGTCGCCTTTTCTCTGTAGTCTGGTACAAAAGAAATAGAGAACTTGCTCATTCACACCAAATAAATGCAGCCTGGAATCTGCATGCAGCCTCCGTTTCTGCCGTAGCAATTTAAAGGAGAATCTTGCTGCTCAGGCAGAAGAAATTCAATGACTTGGTGGAGATAATGAAAGAGCTTTATACTTTTAATCAGATATTGACTGATTACTGTAATACTCTCCTGTAGCAATAGCTGTAGGCATGAGAAATAGGGGGAAAAAATGGAAGAGATTTTCAGGAGGATATGAAGAAAATAAGTGTTTGAGACTTGGAAACTGCAAAACAACAGCAATTGATACTTTAAAAGCTTGGTTTCACTTTTGCAGCCTATAATAAAGCCCACTCTTACAGACTATTGGGTAGCTGATAGAATATGAGCATTCATGAGTAGTTCTCCAATGTTAATAATTGTCCTTGTCTACTAGATTTCCTGTCAATTATCCCAACCAGTTAGTTTATTAGTGGCTCAAAAGTAAATCCTAAAACTACCAGTACCATTTTACTTGATATTTTAGCCTGTGTATAATTGTCATATAATTGTGTCGCTGGACTATAGATGAAATCTATATTTCTTCCTTTGTAGAACATGCAGCACAATGTGTACAGACTTGTGATGGCTATTTTGAATGTGGAAAAACACCAGGAATTATAAGTTGTTGCTAGTTGGAAAAGCTGCTCTGCATATCTCTGAGGACAAGTAAACCAGACTGGCTGTGTTCATAATAAAGAAACAATTCCATTTTGCAAACATTTATAGAATTTTCACTCTCTGCATAGCAAGGTGCTAGGAGACATGATAAATGCATTACTGTTCTCAAAAAGAGTACTGTGAGCCAACAAAAAAGAAAACAGTTTTTTAAAAGAGGTAGATACAGAGTCCTAAGGGATTAATCTAGCAAATACAAATAAAAACATGAATCCATTAAGGAATTTTGAATTTAAGTGAAAATAGAAGGTAACAGAGCTAGTTCAAAGAAGACAATTGATGAACTAGAATTTATAGCCTTACAGGAGAGAATTTTATACAAGCTATAGGGGTGTAAACAAATAGCCCCTATTTATAAAACATTTAAATTAAAATTACAAAGTACTACCACAACTCCAGTCCAGGGTATTTCTCCAACAGCCCAGTTTTCCCAAGGACATAAGTTAAGCGAAGGGTAGAAATTTTTTATGTGTCATCCCCTAACATTTAAATGGAATAAAGAATTACATTATTGGGCTTACTGGAGATGGCTATCCCAAGAGTACATGCTTACTACAACTCTGAAAGAGTTAGGACTCCATCATAAGATGCTAACATTACTCTCAAGTTTGAGGTCTCCTTCCTTTCATTGTTAAAATATCTCTGGAATGCCTTTAGCATGCTTCTGAGAAAAAACATGTAGTGTCAGTTTAAAAAAATTAGAAGTTTGTCTGAGAATCACTAAATTTCAGTTTCAGATGCACATATACAATTTCCCATTCTTTCCTATAAGTATTTTAAAATCTGGATGACACCCTGAGATACTTAACAGGCTGTCCTCATGGAGTTATAAAGATGGAGTCAATCTAGTGATTCAAGATATAACCTATAGAGTGTGGCCTAAGGATCTAGCCTGTCTCCCCACTGGTCTCACATACAGGTTACCACCATTAGAGTCACTCATTCTCTTAGGGAAAATCTCATAAAATAGCACACAAATGTTTTGATAAAAAGTATGACTGTATATGATGTCAGAAAGATGTTAGAAGTCTCAGCCAGGACAATTAGACAAGCAAAAGACATCCAAATTGGACAGGAAAAAATAAAGTGATTCTGTTCACAGATGACATAATCTTTAAAAACTTAGAACTAATAAAAAACTCAGTATAGTTGTAAAATATAAAATTAAAATACAAAAATCAGTTATGTTTCTATACACTATTAACAAATAATCCTAGAAGAAAATTAAGAAAACAATACCATTAATAATAGCATTGAAGGGGGATCCCTGGGTGGCTCAGCAGTTTAGTGCCACCTTCAGCACAGCGCATGATCCTGGAGTCCTGGGATCGAGTCCCACATCGGGCTCCCTGCATGGAGCCTGCTTCTCCCTCTGCCTGTGTCTCTGCCTCTCTCTCTTTCTCTCTGTGTCTCTCATGAATAAATAAATGAAATATTTTTTAAAAATAGCATTGAAAAGAACAAAATACTTAGGAATAAACATAACCAAGGAGGCAAAGACTTGCTCACTGAAAACTACAAAGCATTGCTGAAAAAAATTAGACATAAATAAATAGAAAGACATCCCATATTCATGGACTAGAAGACTTAATATTATTAAAATGCTTACATTCTCCAAAGTTATCTAATGATTCAATGCAATCCATATCAAAATCTCAATTGCATTTTTTTTAATCCCAAAATCCACATGGGATCAAGACACAAATAGTCAAAATAAGCTTGAGATAGAAGAACAAAGCCATAGGCATCACATTTCCTGACTTTAAACTATATTAACAAGTTTGAGTAATCAAAACAGTATGTTATTGGTACAAAGATAGACATATTAATCAGTGGAACAGAAGAGAGAGCCCAGAAATAAACCTGTGTTACACAGTCATCTGATCTTCAGCAAAGATGCCAAGAATACATATTGGGGAAAAGATACTTTCTTCAATAAGAGCATTGGGAAAGTTGAATATCCACATGAAAAAGGATAAAATTGGACTCATCTTAATCATGCAAAAAAATCAACTCAAAATAGACTTTTTTTTTTTAAAGATTTTATTTACTCATGAGAGACACACAGAGAGAAAGGCAAGACACAGGCAGAGAGAGAAGCAAGCTCCATGCAGGGAACCCGATGTGGGACTAGATCCCAGGACCCTGGGATCATTCCCTGAGCTGAAGACAGATGCTCAACCGCTGAGCCACCCTCAAAACGGACTTAAACATAAAATCTGAAACTATAAAACTTGTAGAAGGAAATGGGGAACTTCATGATATTTTCTTGAAAATAATTTCTTGGATACGACATCAAAAACACAGGCAACAATAACAAGTATAGACAAATTGGACTTTATCAAACTAAAAAGCTTCTGCACAACAAAGGAAACAACAGAGTGAAAAGGCACTCTACAGAATGGAAAATATTTGCAAGCCATATAAAAGTGATAAAGAGTAAATATCCAAAATATATTAGGAACTCTTACAACTCAATAGCAAATATAAAACAAAAACAAATAACTCAGTTAAAAATGGGCAAAGGACTTAAATGGATATTTCCCTCAAAGAAGACATAAAATGTACAAGTACATGAAAAAATGTTCTACTAATCAAAAGGGAAATGGAAATCAAAACCACAATGAGATATCACCTCACATCTGTTAGAATGGCCATCATCAAATAAACAAAACAAAACCAAAAATCGGAAAATAAAGAGTTGGCATGGATGTGGAGAAACTGAAATTCTTGTGCATTGTTGGTAGGAATGTAAAATGGAACAGGCACTATGTAAAACAGTATGAAGTTTACTGAAAAAATTAAAACTTGAACTACCATATGATACAGTAATCCTACCTTTAAGTTTTTATCCAAAAGAAATGAATTCAGGTTCCCAAAGAAATATTTGCACTCCCATATTCATTGTATTATTCATAATATCCAAGAGATGGAAACAATCTAAATGTTCACAAATAAATGAATAGATTAAAAATGTATATGAAGGGATATTATTCAGTTATAATTAAAAGACAATCCTGTCATAGAGTACAACATGGATGAGCCTTGAGGACATTAATCTTAGCAAAATAAGCCAGTCATAGAAGGACATATGTTTCCTGATTTTACTTATATGAGGTACCTAAAGTAGTCAAACACATTGAACCAGAAAGTAGAACAGTTTTTGCCAGGGACTAGGAGAAGGGAGAAATGAAGAGTTTATTGGGTATAAACACACTGTCCAACGGGTATAAATTTTGTATCATGCAACTCAAGGTTTTAGAGCTATACTCTATAATATTGTGCTTATAGCTCACAATGCTATATTTTACACTTAAATTTTTGTAAAAAAAAAAAAAAATTGTAAAAAAGGTAGGATGAGGATTGTATTCCAGACTAAGCACCTGGAGAGAAAAGAACAGAACAGGGTAGAATCGTTCTGAAAAGAGAACTGTGTGTGTGTGTGTGTGTGTGTGTGCGAGCACACAGGCGCATGCACACCTGTGTTGAGTGCACAGAACCTCAAGGAACAGGGAGTCACCTCCCTTTAATTATTTTCTAAAATGTACTAATGTCTGATAAGTCCTTGGCACCTTCAGCCTCCTGCTCCATATTGCCCCTTAAAAAAACTGGTCTTTGATTTCCATTGGCTGTTGTTCTTTCTAATTTCTCTACCCTGAACCCTAGCTCTTCCATGAATGACAGGCAGAGAGGAAAGAGCAGGAAATTTGGAGACAGTGCAATTAAAACCTTGGCTCTGGCACTTTGCAACTGCATGGACTTGGGTAAATTATTTAACTTGTCTGGCACACAGGATTCTCCCTTCAGGAAATGGGTCAGTAATAATCATGCACAGAACTTCATGTGAGTTATATGAGAGAAGTTAGATATAAATATCTAAGTTTTAGAGTTAGAAATAATCTCAAAATCATATTGCCAATGCCTTTCAAATGTTTTTTTACTCGCTATGCCCAAAAATAATTTTTTAAAAATGCTGTACTCTCATTCATTTGAAGTTGGCATCTAACATTTTTCAAGTTTAACTAGTTAAGCCTTAGGTTAAATAGTCACAAAATTAGGCCTTTTGTCATAGTGTAAAAACTGACATTTGAAAATAAAATCATTGGGGCTCCTGTGTGGCTCAGTCTGTTAAGCATCTGCCTTCAGCTCAGGTCATGATCTCCGGTCCTGGGATGGAGCCCCCCTCCCCCATCAGGCTCCCTGTCCTTCCTGCTTAACAGAGAGCTTACTTCTCCCTCTCCTCCTCTGCTCATGCTCTCTCACTAACTCTGTCTCTCTCTCAAATAAATAAGATATTAAAAATATAAAATAATTAAATCATACTTCTTGGAATCTAAATACTAATTCATTCTAATACCTATCATTGTCTTTTTTTGTCAAATTATCATCCTTTATTTAAAGGAAGATTTCATGGGAACTCTCCTTGCAAATAATTGAAAAGTGGTTGAATTAACAAAATTTTATGACAATACCAGTAAAGTATACTGATATACCAACAGTTTAGAAATACTGTTAAGCATCAGAATAATTTGAGGACTCAGTTAAAAAAAATCTAAGTCCTCTAATACCTGTTAAATTAAAACCTCCAAACAAAAAGCCAGCACATCAATATTTTATTTATTTTATTTTATTTTATTTTATTTTACTTTATTTTTTATTGGAGTTTGATTTGCCAACATATAGCACAACACCCAGTGTGCATCCCGTCAAGTGCCCCCTTCAGTGCCCATCACCAAGTCACCCCATCCCCCAACCCACCTCCTTTCCACTGTTCGTTTCCCAGAGTTAGGAGTCTCTCATGTTTTGTCACCTTCACTGATATTTCCCACTCATTTCCCCTCCTTTCCCCTTTATTCCCCTTCACTATTTTTTATATTCTTCAAATGAGTGAAACCATATAATATTTGGTCCTTCTCCGATTGACTTACTTCACTCAGCATAATACCCTCCAGTTCCATCCACGTTGAAGCAAATGGTGGGTATTTGTCATTTCTAATGGCTGAGTAATATTCCATTGTATACATAAACCACATCTTCTTTATCCATTCATCTTTCGATGGACACCGAGGCTCCTTCCACAGTTTGGCTATTGTGGACATTGCCGCTATAAACACTGGGGTGCAGGTGTCTCAGTCTTTCACTGCATCTGTATCTTTGGGGTAAATCCCCAGCAGTGCAATTGCTGGGTTGTAGGGTAGTTCTATTTTTAACCCTTTGAGGAACCTCCACACAGTTTTCCAGAGGTCTATTTAAATACATATGTGAATAACATGAACAACATAACCAAGCAAAACAACAACAACAAAAAAATGGTGGTGAAGGAGAGCAACAATTTTAAATTAAAAGAGACTAAAGAAACATAAGGAGCAAATGCAACACATTGGATACTAGCTTAAACTGGGAAAAATTCACTAATATATTTCTCAACTAGGGATGTTTGAATATACACTATATATTAGATGACAGTGTGGAAAAAGTTGTTAGTTTTCCAATTTTTTTTAGATATGACAATGGCATTGTCCATGCTAACGTACTTAAAAGTAAAATGTCTGAAACTTACTTTTAAATGGTGGAGATGAAAAATTTATACACACACACACACATACACAGCAAAAAGCAAGTGTGGCACAATTTTAACAGTTGGTGAATTTATTTAAGGGGCTCTTTGTACTATTTTTTAATTACTTCTAGACGTTTAAAATTTACAGATTATGTAATTGAAAGAACTTATTAAAAAACATGAGCAAGCATTATATTGGGCTGGGGAATTGTATGCTAAACTTGTTTTTCTTCTGAAACTTGTGCTTCTATTTCATTTCCCCACAGAAATTTTTCTTAAAGCATTATACTTTTATGGTTTACAATATCTAATTGACCACTCGTTTTCTTTCTCTCCAAAACATGTTTATAAACTAAAATAAGATTTTTTTCTTTAACCCCCCAAAATCTCTAAATATTAAAATAATCTCCCAGATTCAGTTATCACTAAAATTATTATATAATAGATTGAAACAAAATAAAATTTTCCGGAAATAAATTATTTAATGAGATAAATAAGACTCCATTATTCCAATTAGCTCCTCTCCATGGATGAATATTGTTTATTGCTAAAATGATACAGATCTCAATACCAACTATCTTGTTTTTATAAGTAGATTAACAAATATTGTTCACATTTGTTGGTAGATGAGAATGGAAAAGTTTTGTTACAGCAGTGTTATTTAAGTAAATGAATTCCTTTTGAGTTGAGTACTAAAAATCACAAAATGATCCACTCTACAAAACAATTTAATCCTATCCTTCTCCACCTTAATTGAAAGAAAAGAATTAGGAGCCACCTGACTTTCAAAAGGATCTTGTTACTTCGTGATTTGAGTCATCCATTTTCTCAGTTTCTGGGAAGATTACCAAGAAGACTTTGCTAAGACTTATGAAATGTTTATTAATTACACCTTTTTGAAAAATCAGAAGCATGCCAGTCTTCATGGTCAAGGCAGTTAGCCAAATCAGACTTAAATCTTCTCAGAAAAAAACTGACTTTATAATATGCTTCAAAGAATTATATAAAATCTACTAAGAAATAAATTATGAAAGTATTTATTTTGGTTATCTATTACTGCATATGAAACCACCTCAAAACTTAGTGGCTCAAAATAACAATTTCTTATTTTCTATGATTCTGTGGATTAATCAAGTGGTTTTTTTGCTTCACATGAGGCACTGGGATGGCTAAAAAGACCAAAATGGCCTCACCCACATGACAGGCAGTTTGTACTAGTTACAGGCTGGGAGCTCAGACATGGTTGTTGGCCATGTCAGTTCCTAATGTGGGCTTCTCTGTGCATCTACTTAGACTTCTTACAACAAAGAAGGAACCTTCAAGAAAACAAGGCCCAGTGCGCAAGCACTTATTAAACCTTGTATTATGCTTACTGTTTCAGCGGCTAAAACTAGTCACTAAAAACCAAGCATCACTTAAAAGCCATCATTAAAACCAGTGGTCAAACCTCAAGTCAACGTGGAAGGGGACTCTAGAATAGTGATAATACTGGGAGGTATTGAGGGCCTATTGGAGAACACCAAAGAAACAATGTACCATGGTGCCACGGAGCCAGGAGAGTCGACGACATGAGAGGCAACAACATGAAGAAAGACTAGGAGTCTCACTGAAAATTAATCTGGGGGACAAGGGGACTGAGACTCTGACTCCACCTTAGACTGGACTAAGACCCTGAGGCTTGTCTCCTCTAGTGTTCATAAAGAGAGCTAGCAGATTGGCTAGAGGAATGATAAACTTTGGGAAGCAGTGAAAAACATGTTTACTTCAAAAGGTAAAAGAATAGGCTACTGACTCAAGGAGGGGGAGCAGAGGAGCTGTATCTGGATAACAATGTGGTCAAGAGTTACTGTGCTGACTCAGGACCTCCTGTATCCCCAGTGTGCCGAGGCTATGAGATTCAGTTCTCAGATAGGCTCCGCAGCTAGTTCCCCACACCATAGCATCTTTTAAGATAGAAAAGTTAATCAAGAAAATTGAAATTGATGTGGAAATAATATCCTTTGAATACTAAATATTCCACTCTATTCTTCTGCAGAATTGCATAGTTTTTAAAGAGAAGTCTGATGTAATTCTTATCCTTGCTCCTCCACAGGTAAGGATTTTTTCCTCTTCTAGATCTGTCAAGATTTTCTCTTTGTCTTTGATTGCTTAGGTTGATTGCTTAGGTGTTGATTTGTTGTTGTTGTTGTTCTTTTGTATTTACCCTGATTGATGTTCTCTGAGCTTCCTTAGATCTGTGGTTTGGTTCCTGTTACTACATTTGGAAAATTCTCAGCTATTATTATTTCAAATATTTCTTCCATTCCTTTCTCTTCCTCTCCTTTCGGTATTTCCATTATACATATATGACATCTTGTGTAGTTGTCCCACAGTTCTTGGGTATTTTGTGCTGCTTTTTTTGCACTTTTTCTCCTTGATCTTCAGTTTCGAAAATTTCTATTTTGGTAGCCTCAAGCTCGGAAATTCTTTCTTGAGCCATGTCTAGTCTTCTGATAAGCTCTCAAAGGTATTTCTTATTTCTGTTACTGTGAGTTGGATCTCTAGCATTTCTTTTTGGTTTGGGGAATTCCCATCTCTCTGCTTACATTGCCCATCCATTCTGAATGTTGTCTACTTTTATCCATCAGAGCCCTTAGCATATTAATCAGGAGTTGTTTTAAACTCCTGGTCTGTTCATTCCAGCATTCCTGCCATTTCTATTTCTGATGATTGGTGCATTTCTTCAAATTGTGCTTTTTGTCTTTTGGGATGCCTTGCAATTTTTTCTTGATAGCTGTCCGTAATATACTGGGTAAATGAACTGATCTAGAGAGGCCTTTAGTATGAGGTTCTGTGTTTCTCTGGCTAGAGATAAGGCTGTGCCTTACTGTTTCTTATACTTGTGGTGTCACAGGCTAAAATGTCCTCTGGTCTTTTCTTTGTTTCACCTGTTGTCTTGTAGTGTCCTCAGAGACTCCTTAAATAGGATCTGAGGTTGCAGTTCTTTGAGCTATAGTCCTCTTGTTACAAAGGCATTCCATTGATGTGGTGGCAAGGTGTGGGGGTGGCAGAGTGCTCTACAGCCCATGATTAGATCTTGTATTTTATTTTATTTTATTTTATTTAAGATTTTATTTATTTATTCATGACAGACACAGAGAGAGAAAGAGAGGCAGAGACACAGGCAGAGGGAGAAGCAGGCTCCATGCCGGGAGCCCAATGCAGGACTCGATTCCGGGGATCCAGGATCATGCCCTGGGCCAAAGGCAGGTGCCAAACCGCTGAGCCACCAGAGATCCCCTAGATCTTGTATTTTAATGAACCTGCGTGAGACAATTTCTTTCCATCAGGTTGGCTAGGCTTTGGAAAAAACCCACTTACATTTTGGTAAAATAATTTCCCTTGATGGAAGACCTTATTAAGGAGAATATAGAGTTCTGGATGTATTTTCAAAATGTATTTCCCTTCCTCCTGCTGGATATTCATTGTAAGAATCTAGTAGGATTCCTAGAGGTAAAACAAATAATGGAGGGCCTTCCGAATACTGGGCACCCTCAGAGCTTTTAACTCTGAAGCAGGTCCATGCTGAGCATCTAGCAATTCATCAATTACAGATTAAAGTGCCCCTGTCAAAATTGAGCTTCAGCAGGCAGTTTCTGCTCCCTATAAGCTGCGATTCTGTATCTCAGGTGTTGGGAGGCAATGGCTTGTCCTAGACCTTGATTCTCTGATGGGTCTAAGAAGAGTTGTTGGTTTTTATTTGCTTTTCTTACTGTAAGAACTTCTAAGCTGTTTACATGTTGGACTAGAAACGGGAAGCCCTTGAAATAATTTCCTATTTTTTTATTTTATTCATTTCAATGAAGATACTGTATAGCTAAAATTATAAGTTAGTATGAAGCAAGAAGTTTGGTAAAAGTCATAGCTTTTCTTCAGTAAATGTGTGTGCACGAGTTCAGCATTTGAAAATAATTCAAAGCTCCATTAATTTTTAGACACAAAGGATAAAATATTACTTACATATTTAACAAAAAACTGAAATAATATTACTAAGAACTAATCAGTTTTACAAATATTTTGTGTTAACAAGAAATAGAAAATATTAAACATTTTATAAGGTAATATAAGAGGATTGATTGTGATTGGTATAAATATTTTATGATATGGTTCAATAACAGGTTTCAAGGACTTCATTGAATAATTCACAGTGTAGCTAAATTACCTAGAATTTGTATCTGTAGTTTTATCCAGTACAGTTTGAAAAATCTAATAATCTATTAAACATTACAATTGCAATTAAGGAATAGCATCATTAATCCCTGCCATTTTGGCTGTTTGAAGCTGCTTTTCTCTCTAGCTAATAAAACGAAATATGAATATAGAGAAAAGTTGAAATAAACCTTTTTGCATTTGAATACAAGATACAAGATGAGGTGGTATAAGGAAAAATTTTTTAAAATTCATTTATGGAATTTTATATGTCTTACCAATGCCTTACCAATTTGGCAAATTACCTAGTACTGCAAAGGCACTGCATTCTCTTACAATGGAGAGAGGATGGCAGAGGTAGGATTAGTAAATAAGTTTGCCATTTCTTTCTTTGCCTATATTCTATAATATATTTGATTTCAGAACTTCCCAACAAGGACCGCAGCACCCCAATTCTAGTATATGTGCTGCCAAAGTGAGCACCACAGCACCCCAATTCTAATGCTATTTTTCACCATTATCAGAAAAACCATAAAGCCAGCAAAACCAGGATGCCCCATAATATGTTGATAAGTCAATAAAGAAGACTTACTCAAAAAATCATTCCAAAATTGCCCTTTCTTTGAGGGTCTGGGTGTCTTTATATCCCAGGGAAATATGTTATAGTAAGATTTAGAGTAGGTAAAGAGGATGCCTTTTTTATATAGAGAAAGCCAGTTGTGCAATAGAAGTGGAAAAGTATATCTACATGAAGCTGGGAAAGTGTATAAGTGGAAATTGAAGAAAAGCAAATCAGTTCTCTTAAAACTTCAGAGCCCACATACCCCTTAAAATGTCTTTGTATATCTGCAGAGCCATGCATACACCAATTTGATGACCACTAATCTAGGCCAACTCCCACATTTTTAAAGTGTAGAAGCAAAAGCTCATATAATTTAAATGATTTGTATAGCAGTACACAACTACTTTGTGGCAGAATTGAGACTAGAACTTTTATTTCCTGTCTGTAACCAACACACTATGTTATTCTCATTTTATCTATGACAGAACTCAGTCTAATGTCCAAAGAAGTTAAGGGTCCTTATCAAGATGTCTTTGTAATCTTGGGCAGAGTGAGAGATATATAAAGCTTCATATACATGTAGATTCTTCATTCAATGAATTTTCTAAATTATTTATTTAACATTGTTAAAATGTCATTACTTTTAGAAGGAGTAACATCTTCAGTTTTTAGCCATATATATCTCAATAAGGTAGGTTTCCATATGAGAGATACAATAAAAGGAAAGAGCAAGTGCCCCTATATCAGAGTCCAATTAGTACAGCTGAACTATTATGTATTATGCATATTAAGAGAACATGGGGAATAATCTGTACCACTAATACAAGAGTGAGGTTTAGAGAGAGAAAAGAGTTGGGGTTTTCAACAAATTGGTTCTTCATAATATGGGCAGAGCTTCAAAGCCTTGGAACATAATGTTTATGCCATGATTACTGAGGAATGAAGAATGCTTGATGACTTAGGACATTTCTCACTCAAGAAGAATAGAAGGGTTGATTAGCAAATGAGGAGGAGAATTCATAAATTGTGAATAAGGCCAAGATTTTATAATGGGATTTGTACCCTTATAATGAGAGGAAGAGACACCGGAGCTCTTTCCACCAGTGAAGATGAAGCAAGGAGGTAGTCAGCTGCAAACCCAGGAAGAGAGTTCTCACTAGAAACTGAATCAGCTAAAACCCTGATCTTGGATTTTTTCATCTTCAGAACTGTGAGATATAAATCCCTTTTGTTTAAGCTATCTGGTCTATGATATTTGATTATAAAAGCCTGAGCAGACTATACGTTCAGTGTTTTTATAACTTTGGAAAATCCATACTCTCATAGAGAGATACTACAAAATTACCTACAAAAAACTGCTCTACCTGAGTCCTTCAGCTAGGTTTCATCCTCATTATTTCTCATCACTAATAGTTAACAGCTCTATATGCTACTTTCATTAATTTTTAGACAAATGTGTTTGAAAGTCAGATTGCACATTGATCTCTATAAATAAACTCTCATTTATTTCTACTAAATAAATCCGTCCAAATTAGAGCTTGCCACAGGATACCAGTTTCATGTTTGAATTTCAAAGCATATGAAGTTAGAAAAAATACTTCCTGTAATAAATGTTCTCAGGGTTGGGCTAATTCTACTTTTGTAGATTATAAAATACTAGCAATAGTTAGATTTTACACCTCTGATATGCCTATCAACTCAGAATTCCCCTAGCAGATGTGCCACTAATTAATCACATCTCAAGGAAACCACATTATTTATAAATAATTCATATACAGCACATGATTTTGTGGTTCAGAGCACAGGCTCTTCTGGGTGGGGTCAAATCTTAGGCTGATCTTAGACAAGTTACTATTAAATCCCTTATGCCTCAGTTCTCTCAACTTTAAAATGAGGATAAGCAAAGGGTAGTTGTAAGGACTAAAGAAGATATGATACACATAAAATGATTAAATCAGTACCTGACTCTTAGTAAATACCCTTGAAATGTCTGCTTTTATTCTATTCTAGAATTGTGCCTATACAGAACAACTACTGGAATGCATGACAGTCATTTGTGCTATCAATCAAATAGAACTCTCTTTCCTTCTAATACAAGGTACTCCCTCCCATCCTTATGACTGAGTAGGGCCATGTTTCTATCTCTGGCAAATGAACTAATCAATGAATTAGAGTATTTAAATGGCAATATGAAATTCTCCAGAGTACCCTTTCTCCTCTACCATGACAACTAGGAAGGTTTGAGGACTGGAGTGGTTAAAGTGAGCAGAGCCTCCCTGCTGCCCTGAGAGACATCTGTTATATGAGCAGAAGACAAACCTTTGTCATTTTAAGCCACTGGCATTTGGGGAAGTTTGTTACACAGTATAACCTTTTCTATCCTGAGTAATGCAGAAAGCAGGCAATTATCTGGATATCTAACTTAAATAATAATATTCTCTATTCAAGTGATTGACATCTTCAGGAATACCCAGAGTGTGGGTAATAACAGTACAGAATAATTGGAAGAATTTTTTAAATAAAGAATTAAATAAAGTATAAGACTCTGGGAAAAATAATATATAAATTATCAAATCTTTGCACATTCAAGGGCATGTGCTCATCCAGTTCTTTTCCAAGAAGAATCAGGGCAGCATTAGAGTTATGCTGGCAGATAAACTTGGAAGGTCTTCCTGATACATAATTCAAAAAGCTATTATGTGTATAGGGGAAATTATAGAGACTGTTTAATTATGGAAATAATTATCTGAACTTTATCTCCACTTCAGATCACGACAAAACCAGTCAACTGCAAGAACTACTACAAGTATAGCTTCAGTGACCCACTCAAAGCTACTTGCTAAGTTCTTCCCAAAGTTCATGTCTGGCATATCAGTATTTTACCCACTATACTCTGCTATTACCTTGCCAGTTCTAAGGCAAGGAGCCCAGAACTGCTAAAGAAGAAGAGGGGAAAAAGCTGACATGCAAGGGCACCTGAATGGCTCAGTCATTTGAGCCTCTGACTCTTGATTATGGCTCAGGTCATGATCTCAAGGTCATCAGATTGAATCCCATGTCAAGCTCCATGCTTAGCATGGAGTCTGCCCGAGTTTCTCTCCCTCTGCCCTTCCTCCTGCACGTGTGTTCTCTCCCTCTAAATAAACACACACACACACACACACACACACACACCCATACACACACACACCACACACAAGAGACCCACATAAAAAGAAAAGAAATGAGGACCAGAGTTAGAGACTGAAACTCTTCTAGTCTCATTCCTATCAATGGGTTACATTGGTAACCTGAACTCCTTCTTCTCTTTCTTTCTTTTGAAGTAGGTTTAGGTTTATTTCTTTAACTTACTGTAGGAGGGTCTTCACTTACATGCTTGATTCCTAGCTATTTGAATTTGGACACTTAACACCTTTGTGCCTTAAGTGTCTTCTCTGCAAACTATAATAAAAATTACTGTTAGAATTAAATAAGATACCAAATACCAAGTGCTTACTTAGCCCATGGCATATAGCATGCACACAATAATTGTTAACCGCTATCATTATTTTCATCTCATTTTCAACTCTAATGGAGTCTTTTTGCCAGAGTACTCCCAAAACACTGGTTGTGTTATGCATGTGAAAATTAGTCATGGAAGATTTTCTCCATCTTCAAAAAGGGGAAGTCACCATGCTTCTTACAGTTACATTAGAAATGCCAAGGTAACAGTTATGTTGTTCACATAAACAGTTGCTAGATTTTTAGATCTTCCATCTAGTTAACCTATACTCTCCCAAAAATTGAAGACTGGACCCCAGGTGGGCCCATTGCAGAGGAGTAACTTAGCATGGTTTCAATGAATTTAGAAAATCTGAGTTGTTTTTTACCAACTTATTTTTTACTGTGAGATAAGAAAGTCTGTATATCCCTTTACTGTTGTAGCAGTGCTTTTTGTTGTTGTGATTGTTGAGGAATGAAATAGGGATGAGGCTGTATTCACAATTGAGTCAGAGAGCAGTGTCAAGTGGATACAAGGTGATCAAAAACTAAGTCAAGCAACGAGAAATTTGAAGCAAAATTTGACCATCACCAGGAGACAGAAAGCACTCTCTCTTCCTTAGGAATTCCAGAATCCCAGGAAAGCATATCCAGTGCACTCAGTTACTTTCAATAGAGACTCAAGTAATTGTATTTGGACATTAAAAGGAGAGAGTAAGTTCATACACTAAAGACTTTAGGACCAAATAGCAGGAGCCATTTGTCTGGATTTTCAGAGGGTCGCATTTCACGAGAGCCGTCATTTCCTTTAGGAAAGCCAGGAGAATAGCACTTTTACCCTGAAACTAATGACGCTAAATTTAGGGCCCTACATTTGCATAAGTATCTTCAAAACTCTGGGAGGGGTCCTCTCCATGTGTTTGCACAGCCACACATTTTTTGCAAACATAGCAACGGTATGATATTGTAACTGCATTTATTTAACACTGCTTTCCCTTTCCACAGTGTGAGGTGGCATTGAGGTGGTGATGGGGTTCAGGTCACACTACCCCAAAATATGCCACCTACACATATTGAATATATTAAGCTGAAGTAGTTTGAGCAAATGATGGAAACAGGGATGTTGCTCTGACCTTCTCCTGCCTTTTTTCCCTGAAACAGTTCATAAAACCCTCATGTGAGAGGTGCTTTCCATATACCTGGAAGAAAGGAGAATCCTTATCTCTAAAAACAAAGGGACACTGACAAAAAATCCTAACAGGGCTTGCTAAATTTCCCTCAGTTTATTACAATTACTTCATACCCTTTAATCTATCATACTCTTCCGTGACTGTCCCCTCCTCATCAAACCTAGCATAAAATATTCGGGTCTGTTTCTTCAGGTCTTCATTTTATGGCTCCTGTGTCTTACAAAACTTATTCATAAATATATTTTTATGTTTTTCTCCTATTAACCTGTATTTGTCAGTTTAATTTTTGGGTCTAGCCAGAAACTTTATTCATTTTATTTTATTTTATTTTATTTTATTGTATTGTATTGTATTTTATTTATTTGACAGAGAGACAGAGCACAAGCAGGGGGAGTTGTGGCAGAGGGAGAGGGAGAAGTAGATTCTCCACTGAGCAGAGTCCGATGTAGGGATGTAGGGCTTGATCCCAGGACTCTGGGATCATGACCTGAGCTGAAGGCAGACGCTTAACTGATTGAACCACCCAGGCGCCACTGGCCAAGGGCTTTAAGAGAGTTGAGGAAAACTTTTTCTTCCCCTCTAGTGGCCAAGAACACTTTTGGGATCCAGCTGGGGGGAAGCTGAGTTGGGGATATGAGTTTGCCTGTGGTGAAATATGCTCACGATTCACAATCTCTTCCACACATAGTCTGGTTTTCAGGAATGCTGCTCTCCTGCCCCCTTACGTGGAATGATGTGACAGAAGCAAGGGGTTAGGTCACGTGGGGATAATAATACACTCCACAGTATCTAGAGTACATGGAAAGGAGAAGAAATAGGTTTAAAGCATCAGAATCAGAAGTTAATCTATGTGGAATTTTTTAAATTAGCACATATGAAAAATTGTAAGCAGAATGTCTTTGATACCTAATCAGAGTGGAAGTTCTCTCCTATTAGGTAAGAATACACACAGTAAGGCAGCATAAACACACAAGATTTTTCTTCTTTTCGGATGGAAATTGCAAGATATAAGACGGATTAGAATCCCTTTGTAAGGCATAAATTTGCATTTCCCATACAAAAAAGTGAGTAGACCTATAAGAGAGGTCATGTGTCTGTGCATCTTAATTATCAACAATTAAAAAAACAAACTTTGGTAGGAGTGCCTGGGTGGCTCAGTAGGTTAAGCATCTGACTGTTGATTTCTGCTCAGGTCATGATCTCAGGGTCATGAGATGGAGCTGGGCTTCAGGCTCCAAGGTGGAGCCTTCTTAAGATTCTCTCTCCTCTCTCTTTCTGCCCCTCCCCCCTGCTTGTGCCCTCTCTCTTGCTCTCTCCCTCTCTCTCAAAAAAAAACTAAATAAACTTTGGTAAACCCATGTATAGGAAAGATTGAATTACATTTCTATTTTTCTGAAGAAAATATTATAGTCATAGTCCTAAGACAAGGTGACCAAAAAAAATGTTGGGTCATTTATAGGGAAACGTTGAAAAGCTATTATTTGGAGGTTTTTGGTGTGCTGTTTTTGTTGTGGCATTTGTCAGTTTTTTTAAATTCTATTTTGTTATGATTTCTTTTCTCAATCTGAATATTCATGTTTATGTCTAACTTTGTATTATTTCTCTTAAAGAGAATGCCTGAAATTACTAAATTTCAGTTCCCACAAAACCTAAGTCAGCCCTCGAATAGGACACAATGCACAAGTTAAAAGATTTCATTTCTCCAGTTATAGTTTGGGCCTGTTTCCTATTCTGTGCCTGGTGGAAATGGCTAATTAATGCCTTTTTCTTTCAAATGTGTTGCTGTTGAAGAAAATTAAATTAATAAAATTAAATCAAAAGGAGAGTCTAAGACTCCTGTTAGAATTGGAAACTAATTACTGCTCTTGAAAAAAAACCATAAGAGATTTTGTGCGTGTATGTATTATTTAGTGCAAAGGGTAATTTTTGAGAACACAAATCATGTATAGATGTAGATAGGTAAATATATATTTGTGATTACTTGTGGGTTCTGTTTTGAAACTAATAATTAGTTTTAATTTCATATTCAAAACAATGAATGGCAATGCAATGTGCTGTAAATGTAATTGGACTATCCCTGCAATGCACACTGGAAGAATAGGCAGTGCGTTCTGTTGGTTCTGATCAGCACATTTGTATTTTTATCAGTTTATTCCTTGGTCTGTACAAATGAGAGAGTAACTTTTAAGAAATAAAAATAAATCTACATGTAGGAGCTAGAGGAACCAAATCATTAATCCTGTTTTTCATTCTAAAACACATGTCATTATCATTTACTTGATAGCAATATACACAGTGCATGAGATAATATTTTCACACTGAACTGACACAAGTTCAAGTCAGAAAAATAACTTTCTAAAAGAAATATTTTATTCATTTATTCATGAGAGACACAAAGACAGCACACAGAGAGAAGCAAAGACATAGGCAGAGGCAGGTTCCCCACTGGGAGCCTGATGTGGGACTTGATTCTGGAACTCCAGGATCACAAACTAAGCCAAAGGCAGATGCTCAATCACTGAGCCACCCTGGCACCCCCAGAAAAATGACTTTTAGTAGCTTATATAGATTATCACCAAGTAGGCAACCATCTGTTCAGAATATTACAAAAACAGAAAGGGTTTTTTTCTTTTTTACTGAAGTGTAATTAACATACAATGTTATATTAGCTTCAGGTGTACAACATATTGATTTAACAATTCTACCCATTATTCACTGCTCACCATGGTAAGTCTAGTCACATCTGTCACCATACAACATTATTACAATATTATTAACTATATTCCCTATGCTCCCTGTACTTTTCATCTCCAAGACTTATTTATTTTACAACTGGAAGTTTGTAACTCTTAATCCCTTTTATCTATTTTGCCCATCCCCTCCCCATCCACCTCGTCTGGCAATCACCAGTTTGTTCTCTGTATTTAAGAGTCTGCTTTTTGTTTCTTTCTTTCTTTGTTTTGTTTTTTAGATTACACATAGAAGTGAAATCATATGGTGTTGTGCCCAAGATTGCGAATCCGAGAAACCACCAAGGAGCCGACACCGATGCAAGCGCACGAGGGTTTATTAGCAAGCTCGAGCTTGGGTCCAAGTATGCCCGACACAGCGGTGCAGGGACTTGGACCCCAAAGTGGGTTACAGCTGGGTTTTTTATGGGCTGGTCTAGGGGATTTTCAGAAGGGGTGGAGGAATTTCTCAAGTTCTGTTAACATTCTGATATGGGCTTTCAAGGGCATTGAGCTCTGTTCTCATTCTAATATGGGAATTTCTACCACGGGCCTGGGCTCTGTTGTCTTTCTGATAGGGGATTCTCTGCCGAGGACATTCTGCAGTTTTTCCTGTAAAGTTCAGCTCTTATTCACAGGGGCCCAAGATGGCTGTACTTGTGCTAATGCTAAACTTGAGGTGGAATGACCTTGATTTTTCTCAGCCTCCACAATGGTACTTGTCTCTCTCTGTCTGACTTATTTCACTTATATAATACCCTCTGCATCTATCCATATTGTCACTAAAAGAAAAGACTTTATTCATTTTTCTATGGCTGAGTAATACTTCATTCATGTTCTTCATCTTCTTTATCCATCTATCAGTGGACATTTGTGTTGTTTCCATATCTTGCTACTGTAAATAATCCTTCAAAAACATAGGGGTGTGTAAATATTCCCAAATTAGTGTCTTTGTTTTCCTTGGGTAAATACCCAGTAGTGGAATTACTAGGTCATCTGGTATTTTTGTTTCTATTTTTTAAAGAAAGCTCCATACTCTTTTCCACACTGGTTGCACCAATTTCCAATGCCACCAACAATAACAAGAGTTATTTTTTCTCCATATCCTTCCAATATGTTATTTCTTGCTTTTTGGATAGCAGCCATTCTGATTGGCATAAAAATAATAATTATCATTGTGATTTTGATTTGCATTTCCCTGGTGATTAACAACGTTGAAAAAAAAAAATAACGTTGAGCATTTTTTCGTCTGTTGGCCATCTGTATGTCTTTTGGGAAAATGTCAATTCAGGTCCCCTGCCCAATTTTTAATTGGATAATTTGTTTTTTGGTGTTGAATTGTATAAGTTCTTTATACACTTTGGATATTAACAACTTCTTAAGTTCTTTATACACTTTGGATATTAACAACTTCTTAGTTATATCATTTGTAAACATCTTCCCCCATTCACTAGGTTGCCTTTTGTTTGTTGATGGTTCCCTTTTATATGCAAAAGCTTTTAATTTTGGTATAGTTCCAAATAGTTTACTTTTGCTTTTGTTTCCTTTGCCTCAGGAGATATATTCATTAATGTGCTGCTAAAGAATTTGCTAGTCAAAATAGGAAAGGAAAGGCATTCAAAGAAAAGAAGAAGAGGAAGAAGAGGAAGAAGGAAGAGGAAGGGGAGTGGTGAGGGAAGGGGAAGAGGAGCAGGAGAAGGGGGAGAAAAAGAAAAAGAACAGCCTGATTCAAAACGTATAGCTGTAAAAATATGGATAGATTGGGAACCAATGTGCCATGAGTATGGTGTGGCTGAGGTATAGACATTACCAGAAGTGGCAGGAAATACAGCTGGAAAGGTTGGCTTGGAAATCTTATTGATCTCTGAATTCTCCAAAGCACTGAACACAATGCCTAATTTATAATTAGTGCTCAGATCCTTAGTAGAATGGATGGATACATGCAAAATCTGAGCAGGCTTATTCATCTTGGCTCAACACTATTAAAATCAGTAATAACTTTAAATCTTCATCTAATATTAATGAGTTGCTTTTTATAATGTTCAAAAAAAATAATTTCCCTATAGATATTTTGAAAAACAAATATCTTGGATTTGTATGTTAGTAAACCTAATTTTCTAGAAAATTTGTCACTCCTAAATTAATAATATATGATCAATGAAACTATAGCTCATTTTATAATACCATCCTTATAAGAATTTTATTGGATTTTTTTCTTGGATAATGCCTAAAAATGAATGTTCTTCTGTGGTTGAAAATCTTGTTACAATATAAAAAATAAACTCTTAGCTTCTATCTGATCCCCAAGTCATGCTGAATAGATTATTAATATGATATTCATTTTTATACATCTCATGTTAAAACTCAAATCTAGTGACAGAATTTGGTAGTAAAATGTGAAGTGTACAAAAGAAAAAACAGCAATTTGCCTAAGTTGAAACTAAAAGAAAAGAAGGAACTGTAAAGGGAAATCACACCATGAATAATCACATCTTAGAGTACACTCCTTCCTGCTGGTCCTGGGACTCTCCACCCCCACCCAGAGATACCATACTGCTGAAAGCACTAACCCACAAGGAAGATCTCAGGATACTCTTCATCTATGCGGATTGGAGATTCCCTTCCCCAGCCTAGGGTAGCCTGGAATGGGGAAACAGGCAGGAATCAGTGGGCCCCTAGTGGTATGCATTAAACCAAAATGGCACTCACTGCAAAATCTCTGAAAATAAGATTGTCATTGGAACTACAGTCTGCAAATGTATGATAGGATCTGCATGATAAATCTAAACAGGAAACTGCCTGATAAAATTGATATTTTAAACAGTGTCCAGAGCCTACTGCCATAATAACTAAAATGTCCTGGATATAATAAAACATCTTCCATTATACCAAGAACAAAAAAAAAAAAAAAAAAAAGAAAATCACAACCTGAATATGAAAATACAATCAACTGACACCAACATGAAAATGAATTTGATATTAAAATTATCCAATAAGAACATTAAAACAATTATAAAAATGATTCAACAAGCAATTACAAATTCTCTTGAAATAAATCAATGAATGGAAAGTCTCAGGAAAGAAATGAAATTTTTTTAAAAAAGAACAAAATTGTAGAATCAAAAAGTACCCTAACGGAAATTTTTTGAATCCTCTGTGGAGAATACTTGCAATAGTAAAAATGACAGAAGATAGAATTGGTAAATGTGAGGAAAGATCAATAAATTTTACCCAATCCATACAGCAGTAAGAAAATAAATTTACAAAAAAGAAGAACCAAGACTTAGGGACCTGTGAGACAATAATGAAAGATCCATCATTCATATTATTGGAGACTTAGAAGGAGAAGAGAAAAGTGGTGCTGAAAGAGTATTCAATTAAATAATAGGTGAAACTTTCAAAATTTGGTTAAAGATAAAAATCATAGATTTAAAAAAGCTGAACAAACCCTAAATAAGACAAACATAAAGAAATCTATACCAAAGCATTTCAAAATTATGCTTCTGAAAACTAAAGATTAAAAAAAGAGCTTTAAAACAGCCAGAGAGAAGTAGCATATTACTTATAAGAAATACAAATTCAGGACAGCCCGGGTGACTCAGCGGCTTAGTGCCACCTTCAGTCCAGGGTGTGGTCCTGGAGACCCGGGAACAAGTCCCGTGTCAGGCCCCCTGCATGGAATGGAGCCTGCTTCTCCCTCTGCCTGTGTCTGTGCCTCTCTCTCTCTGTGTGTGTCTCTCATGGATAAATAAATAGAATCTTGGGGAAAAAAAAGGCTTTCTCTTAAAAAAAAAAAAAGAAATACAAATTCAAATCATAGTGGATTTATAATCTGAAAACTTAGCAGCAGGACAGAAGTAGCATGCCTCCTAAGTGTTAAAAGAAAATAACTGTCAACTATGAATTTGATACCCATAAGATCATTTAGAATTAAAGGGAAATAAAATTCACAGTTACATTCCCTCTCTAGTAACTGATAGAACTACCAGACAGAAAATCCATAAGGATATAGAAGAACTGAATAACATAATCAACCAACAGGATCTAAATGACATATATAGAATATCCCACCCAACCACAGCCAAACATTTTTTTTCAAGCATTCATAAACATATCCTATGATAGGTCATATCCTGGTCCATGAAACAAATCTCAACAGGTTTCAAATAATTGAAATTGTGCAGTGTATGTTCGCCAACAAAGGTAAAATCAAACTAGAAATCAATATTGGAAAGATGATAGAAGAATATCTAAACATTTATATCTTAAGCAAAATACTTCTAAGTAACTATGTCAAAGAAGAAGCCTGAGAGAAAATTAAAATATGCATATAATTGAATGAATATGAATATATAACATATCAAAATATATGGGATACATCTAAAGCAGTACTGAAAGGAAAAGTCATAATACTAAGTGTAGAATTTAGAAAAGAGCAAAGATCTAAAAGAAAAAAATCTAAGTCACTACTTTAAGAAACTAGGGGAGAAAAACCTAGAAAAAAATTAAATCCAAAGCAAGCAGATAGAAAGAAATAATAAGAGCAGATATCAATGAACTTGAAAATAGGAAACAATAAAACAAATCAATGAAGAAAAAGAAGCTGGTTCCTTGAAAAAATAAATACAATTGATAAAATTCCACCCAAACTGACAAATACAAAAAGAGAAAGACACAAATCATTGATATCAAGACTAAAACAAGGGAGATCACTATAGACCCCGTAGCCATTAAAAAAAAATAACTTAAAAAAAAAACATAAATAACTTTATGTTTATAAATTTAAAAGCTTAGAAGAAATGGAACAATTCATTAAAAAACCACAAACTAGCAAAACTCAAGCAATAGGAAAGAAATAATCTGATTAGCCTATAATAATTAAATTTAATTTTTAACTAAAAATCTCCTGAAAAGAAATCTCTAGGACCAGATAGTTTCAATGGAGAATTCTCTCAAACATTTAAAGAATTAAAATGGGGACGCCTGAGTGGCTCAGTGGTTGACCATTTGCCTTAGGCTCAGGGCATGAACCCAGAGTCCTGGGATGAGTCCTGTATTGGGCTTCCTGCATGGAGCCTGCTTCTCCTTCTGCCTATGTCTCTGCCTCTCTCTTTATCTCTCATGAATAAATAAAAACAATTTTTAAAAAAATAAAGAATTAAAATGAATTTTGTGCCATATCTTCCAGAAGATAAAAGAAGAGGTAATACTCCCCAACTCATTTTATAAGGTCAGCATTGCTCTGCTACCAAAAACAGAAAAAGACAATAGAAAAAAAGACAACTAAAAAACCAATATCTCTCATGAACATAGAAGCCAAAATCCTCAACAAGATGTTAGCAAATTAAATCCAATAATATATAAGAATGATACACCATGATCAAGTGGGACTTATTCTAGGCATAAAACGTTGGTTCAACATTTGAAAATCATTCAATGTAAACTATTCTAGCAAACAGATAAAGGAAAAAATAACATGATCATATTAATTGACACAAGAAAAGCACTTCACAGAATCTGATGCCCATTTATGATAAGAACACTCAGGAGGTTAGAAACAGAGAGGAACATTTCAACTGAATATAAAGAAACTATAAAAGTTTTACAGCACATAATATTTAATGGTGAAAGCTAAATACTTCTCTAATATTAGGAATAAGGCAAGGATGTCCACTCTTATCACTTCCATTCAATAAGATATTGAAAAATCTGGCAACTGAAATAAGACAAGAAAAGGAAATAAAAGGTATGTATATTGGGAAGGAACAAATAAAATTGTCATTATTAGCAGACAACATGATTCTCTATGTAGAATCTTAAAGAATCTAACAAAAACTCCTAAAGTTAAAAACTGAGGCCAGCAAATTCTCAGGATACAAAATCAACATACAAAAATCAACAGCATTTCTATATACTAACAAAGATTATATGGAAATCGGTATTAAAAATATACTTCTGTTTATAATTACTTAAAAGAAAGTGAAATATTTATATAGGTATGAACTTAAAACATGTACAGAATCTGTATGAGAAAAATTACAAAACACCAATTTAAGAAAAAAAAAAAATCAAAGAACACCTAAGTAAATGGAAAGGCATAGTGTGTTCATGAATTGCAAGACTCAACATAATGATGTTTTTCCCCAAAAAATCTACAGGTTTAAGGCAATTCTCATCAAAATACCAGCAAGATTTTTTGTAGAAATAGATAGGTCTATTCTAAAATTTATTTGGAAGGAACAGGCCCTATAATAGTTAAAGCACTATTAAAAAAAATAACAATGTGAGAAGAATTACTGTACCTGATTTGAAGATTCATCATATAGCTATGGAAACCAAGGGCCAGGGCATGTAGTGATAGCAGAGAAATGGACAGACAGATCAATGGAATAGAATAGAGATAGACGCACATGAATATGTCTAACTGATTTTTTGCAAAAGTGCAAAAACAATTCAATGGACAAAGAATAGCTTTTTCAACAAGTGATGTTGAAGCTATTGAATATCCATAGGCAAAAGTAAAATAAAATGAAATGAAACAAAATAAAAATAAAAACAAACAAAACTCCAAACCCAAACAAAAATGAAAAACAGAAAAAAACAACAGACAGTAACAACAAAAATATTGACCTAAACTTCACACCTTATATGAAGATAAATTCAAAATGTGTTGTGGTCTTAAATGTAAATGTAAAAGTATAAGACAATTAGAAAAAAAGACAGAAGATAACCTTCGGGACATAGGACTAGAAAGGACTGGACCAAGAAAGAGTTCAGTCTGATGCCAAAAGCATAATGCATTAATGGAAAAAGTTATAAACTGGATTTCAGTAAAATTCAAAACTTTTGTGCTACAAAAGACTCTGTGAGGTGTATATAAAGACAAGCTACAGACTGGCAGAAAATATTTGCCAATCATATATCTGACAAAGGACTATTATCTAGAATACATAAAAAACTCTCAAAACTCAGCAGTAAAACAAACAAAAAATTCAATAAAAATGGTAAAATATATTTCTCCTCAAAGGATATAAAGATAGCAAATAAGCACAAGAAAATATGTACAATTTCATTTCACTTCGGGAAATTATATTAAAACCACAATGAGATATCACTACACATGGAACGGCTAAAACAAAAAATTAATGACAACATTAAATGCTGGTGAAGATGCAGAGAAACTGGATCTCTAGTACATTATCTGTGGGAATGTAAGATGGTGCACTCTCTGGAAAAGAGTTTAGCAATTTCTTTTAAAACTAAACCTGGAACTACTATATGACTCAGCAATTGTATTTCTGGACAGTTATCCCAAAAGAATGAAGACATGTTCACAAAAAATTGTATGCACAAATGTTCACAGCAGATTTATTCATAAATTCCAAAAGCGGGAAATAACTCAGATGTCCTTCAATAGATAAACAGTTAAACGGACCATGGTACATTCATACTTTGCAATAACTATTCAGCAATAAAAAGAAACAAACTATTGATACATGCAACAACTTGGGTTGAATTTTGAGGCAATGATGCTGAGTAAAAAAAGTGAATCCCCAAATATCAGGATTTCATTATTTCATTTATATATTTTTTGATCTATTTATGTAACATCCTTGAAAAGCAAAGTTGTATAGATAAGGGGTTAGTGGAGAGATGGAGTTGGGGGAGGGAGAGGGGTGTGTCTATAAAAGGACAAGAGGAGGAATCCTCACAGTGATGGAACTGTTCATCTTCACTGTACCAATGTCAATATCCTGATTATGATATTATATTGAAGTTTTGCAAGATGTTACCATTGGAGGAAATCAAGCAAAGATACACAGGATCTCACTGTATTATTTCATATCTATAATCATTTCAAAATAAAAGTTTAATTAAATAATTAGAACAATAAACCTCTGGAGGATGATAAAGGCAGAACCTGAACTAAATGATCTCTCTGGATTCTTTCACATTTTTACAAATCATTTTCACCACTTTTGGTGATTCCTAAAGTGGTCACCTTGTATCTTCTCCAAGAAGTGACTCATTCCCCCATTCCTTGTGTAACTTCTGACCTATGTGATCTGCACTGGGCAGAAGCTGGTGTGGACACTGAATACCTTTATGGTCTTGGCTCACTTTTCCTTCCTGGGTCTCTGTGAATCAGCTATAATATAAGAGGTCTTAGAGACCTCTTTAGACTCTTTTGGCTTCAAAATCCTAGAATTCTGATCTTTTTATGTTTTATTTGACTTTTACAACCAATAGAAGTGAAAAGAAGTCAAAAGTCAAACTCCAAGGCCTTTAACACACTTCCCACATTAACTCTATCCTTGGTAGATTGATTCCCAGTAGGCTCGTACACCTTATAGGAAATTCCAAGCCCATTTTCCAAATTACTCTCTGCCTAAAGAGTAATAATAGCACAGCTATTGCTACTGAAAACTGATACCTGAGTTTGAAAAAGAAGGTGAAATCAAACCATGGTCTTTAAACAACATGAAGAGTCCCCTGGAGGTGCACATTCCTCATTCATATATACATGGGATCACTTCCTATGCTGATTTTCATCATAGGAACAAAGCAATCTCAGCTGGGATAGCAGGTAGTCAACAACTACCTACATGAAGCTGGATAGAGGAAAATACTGTTCCATTACTACCTGTCATGATTCCTGTTTCCACAGTCAGCATGCCTGGCTACTACATTGTTGTCTTCTTAGAAAAGTATATATTAAATTATTTCAGAAAACCATGTAGCAGATGCTCTGTGTCTGCAGGGAACCAGGGAGAGCGAGCTAGCTGCTTGTCGAAATCCATGGCTACCACCAATCAAATCCCTGTTATGAGGTAGGTGAACTTGGCCCAGCTCCAGAAGGCCAGTGAAGGATGTTGACAGGGAATAGAGAACTTGGAACAAAAAAAGAAGTAAAGAGAAGGACAAAAAGGAGAATAGATAGATAGACCCCTGAATGACTCACATTGCCTCAATGGAATTTCATGTTTCATTGATATGAGGCTCTCAAACTTTTTCTTTATTGTTTTTGCCAGGAGTCTCAGTTTTAAACGACTATGTTCTCAATGAAATAAATTACATTGATTAAATAACAACACTTTCATTGTCCATTTTGAATTAGACAACAACATATAATAGCAAGGCCTTTCTGGTCAGAACAAGTGTTATAAGGTAAAACTGATTAAATTTATATCAAAAGGAGAGAGGAAAGAAATGTATTACTTTGTTTACCTTCATAGTTTTATTATTGATATATATAAAATTTTTGTTTTCTTTTAAATAATGAAATTAATATTAAGACCACAGGTTCAGAAACATGGGATTCTTTTAGAAATTCTCTTTTGGTACAGAACACTCACAATAATAAAGTTACAGCTCTCAAGTTGTCTGAAATGCCCATCTCAGAGCTTTGGGCATGAGGTGATTAATATGAGCACTGCTGGAGTGTTTGAAATAGTTCAGATGTTAGTTCAAATCCCAGACTCACTATTTACCTCTTGTTTCACGAAGGGACTTATCCTCTGTAAATCTTAATTTCCTAATCACAAAACTGGAACAATTATATCTGTATCTTATAATAGATGCTCAAGAAACTATAGCTAAGCCTACTGTTGGATGATCATGGGTATGAACAACAAATGACAGCCCAAAACAGATACATCTAGGTGGGGTAGTGAAGCATTTTAATAAAGTTATTTTTACATGTATTCTCCTTTTATTTCCATCTTATTCTGGTTTTCCTTTCTAGAACCAGGGGTAGAAGTTGGAGCATAAAGGGAAGGACAGATGCAAAACAGGCAAGAGGGACCCAGTGAATAAAATCTATCCACATAAGTCTCGACTGCTCATGATACTTTGAAACATGATGGTCTCTCATTCTTGTCTTTTTAAGTTGAATTTCTCAAATTTTCACTAGTTTTTCATTGTGGTACTTAAGGAAAGTTCCCAGCCCAATAAACACTCTCTCTCTTTTCCTTCTTATCAGAACTCTGGTTTTGTGCAGGGCAACAATAAGCCCAGTCCACAATACCTCACTCCTCACACCTCCTTACAGATTGAGCCAGAATTCATAGTAGTCTTGAGGTTTAATTTGAGTTGTGCATTTAGAACTTGCAGGCAAGTCTTTCCTATGGTCCTCAGTTCTGACCAATGAGATTTAAGCAAATACCTAATAGGTGGATCTAAGAGAAAACTTTCCTTCTCTGTTTAAAAAGGGATAGATTGAGCTAGTATGCACCTTTTCCTTTCACCATTCGCACACCTTCTTACTGACTGAAACACAGTCACAATGCATACAGATGGAGCAGCCATCTTCTGGCCAAGAAAACAAAAGGTACACATCAAGGACAGGAGAGCAGGGTGTGGATTACATGCCACTGATGTAATCCTATTTGATATTTTTGTTTAGCCTGATTCCAAGTCTCCTCATGATGTGGATGGCTCTATCTTAGTGGCTTTATATGTCACAGAAGCACCCAGTCCCAAGAACAATGTTCCAAGCATGGTAGACTAGACCAAAGGACTAAAGAAATCTCCAAATCTGTCCTAGAAATCTCCAAATCTCTTGTTTATAATGTCATAATTAATGGTTAAACGGCATGCATCAGTTTCTCCACTGAATTCGTACTTTACTGTCCAGCTCTGATCCTTATTTCTGTATTCAAGCTCAGACATATTTACTCTATTTTCTATATTATAGCCTCTGTTTTCTATAGTCAAGTATTTAAGCCATATAAATTGCTACTAAATTACTTTCTTTTCATCTTGTCTGTAACCTACAAAGCTGCAAACTTTGTGATGCTATATGTTCCAAGGAAGACAAATCTCTTGAGGATAGTTAGGTAAGATTTGCCTACAATTGAACACCTGATACTAAACCTCAAGACTTTACTATCATTTTCTGGTTCAACATCATTAATAGACCATGCACTATTAATGAAAGACTACTCTCTACATTACCAACAGTAGCTTTTTTCTTTTTCTTTTTTTTTTTTTTTTTTAAGATTTATTTTATTTGAGAGAGAAAGGGAGTGAGTGAGAAAGCACAAATGAGGGGGAGGGGCAGAGGCACAAGCAGATTCCTCAATGAGAGCATGACTTGGGGCTCAATCCCAGGACCCTGAGATCATGACATGAGCCCCAGTCAGTCACTTAACCAACTGAATCACCCAGGTACCCCAACACTGTTTTGTTTTGTTTTGTTTTGTTTTGTTTCCAACACTGTTTTTTAAGTGGATTCCTGATTTTTAGTTATAAAAAGTTTTAACTGCCTTAATTGTGCAAAAATTCAGGAAATTGCTGACCCTCACTTGTTTCCATATGTCGGAGTTTGGGTTCCCACACAAACAGAGCCTAGGACAGGGATGTAGGTACAGGTATTTGGGGAGAATGATACCAGAAAGTAGCTATGTGGGGCCCAAAAGATTGAGATAGAGACCGAGAAGGCAGAAGCCCTTAGTGGGCATGGGATTGGGTAGTTACCACTCTAGAAACCATTCCTCTGAAGGACAGGATGCTTACCATTTATGCACAGTTTGGGGATACCTCTAGAAGAATGAACCCTCCTAATGCCTAGACCATGTCTACCTGTGAACTGAGGGAATCTCCAGAGAACAATAAGACATAAAAAAAGAGTTGTGGCATCCTGAAGTGGGATGATTCTTAGTACCTAGGAACTGTCCACTATAGCTGCAATTGGATTCAGAGTGGATGCAGCCTGGGGCACTGAGTCTCTGATTTTGTATTTTCCAAACATAATCCACCACTGTCAGTGGTGACAGTATGTAGAAATTATTGGTGGGAAGTAACCAATAAAAATTTCAAAAGTGCCAAAACATTTGAAAAAATGTTTAATTAATATTAATGAAATTCATCTTGGAAGATATAGCACTATTGGAATTGCTTTATATTAATAGAGTACACTGAAAATCTTTTCTAAAAAAAAAAGATTTTATTTATTTATTCATGAGAGACAGACAGAGAGAGGCAGAGACACAGGCAGAGGGAGAACCAGGCTCCCAACTGGGAGCCTGATGTAGGACTTGAACCCAGGACCCCAGGATCACGCCATGAGTCAAAGGCAGGTGCTCAACCACTGAGCCACCAAGGCATCGCAAGTACACTAAAAGTCTAAACCATCCTTGAGCTAGATCTAATAGGTTTGAGGTAAATATACCCTTTCATTTTACATGTTTTATGCAAAGTTTTTGTTTTCCCTTTCTCTCATCTTTGTTATTGACTCATTTTTTTTTAAGTAATCTCTACATCCAACATGGGGCTTCAACTCATGACCCCAAAATTAAGTGTAGGATTCTTTACTGACTGAGCCAGCCAAGCACCCACTTGACAATGTTGTGCCCAAGATTGCAAATCCAAGAAACCACCAAGGAGCTGACACCAATGCAAGCACACAAGGGTTTATTAGCAAGCTCGAGCTTGGGTCCAAGTATACCTGACAGAGCGGAGCAGGGACTTGGACCCCGAGGTGGGTTACAGCTGGGTTTTTTATAGGCTGGTCTAGGGGATTTTCAGAAGGGGTGGAGGAATTTCTCAAGTTCTGTTTACATTCTGATATGGGGCTTTCAAGAGCATTGAGCTCTGTTCTCATTCTAATATGGGAATTTCTACCACGGGCCTGGGCTCTGTTGTCTTTCTGATATGGGATTCTCTGCCGAGGACATTCTGCAGTTTTTCCTGTAAAGTTCAGCTCTTATTCACAGGGGCCTAAGATGGCTGTGCTTGTGCTAATGCTAAACTTGAGGTGGGATGGCCTTAATTTTTCTCGGCCTCCACAGACTTAACTTTGTATCTACCTTTTTTAAGGGCTCATTATGGCCAATATTTCATTTTGAATCATAGCCTTCCTCAGAATGAACTCTTGTCTTGCCCAAATTTAAACAAAATTGTTCAAGAGGGAATCACCTGACTTAGGTCTATTTGCAGACATATGGGAGGTGGAAAGCTGAAGAGTTCTTCCAGAGAGAATTTATCTTCATATGCAAGTACGGAGCCAGTCCTGAGGGCTTGACTGAGTGCCTTAGCCTGAATTCTCCCAAGAACAGAGCCTGAGGTACAAGGTCAGGTCAGGAAATAAGGGGAAGTGACACAAAAAGGTGGAAAGGGGTGCCTGGGTGGCTCCACTGATTAAGCATTGGACTCTTGATCTTGCCTTAGGTCATGCTCTCAGGGTCAGGAGATCTAGCTCGATAACAGGCTCCAAGCTGGGCATGGAGTCTGCTTAGGAATCTCTCTCTCTCTCTCTCTCTCTCTGCCAGCCACTCCCAGCCACTCCCTGCCCTCCTGTTCACATACTCTCTAAAAAAAAAAAAAAAAAAAAAAAAAAAAAGATGGGAAGCAATGGAATGTAATGATCTGCATGCATATATCTGTAGGTAAATAGATAGATAATAGATAGATCTGTATGTATCTGTCAGCAATCCAACACAAGTTTCTTTGTTCAGGTCTCCTGGAAGTAGAAGACCTAAGTCAACCAATGAGCACTTGGTAATTCAGCACCAGTTAACCACCCTGGCTCCAAGACTTCCCTTTGCTCAATATAAGGAAAGTAATGTTGCTTTAACCAATGAGTAAGTGCCTATTTCCTGCTCACTTTGATCTATAAAAATGTCATGACTTATACAGTTCTTCAAATAGCCTATTTTTTGGACTGCTTTCATTCCATATAAGCCCAACTTTGCATAAAGTTAAAACTGTTAAATAAAAGCCAACTGGATGAATAACTCATCTGAGGAAGATTTTTTTAATAGTCATGAGTTCAAATTCAGTCATACAGTTCACAAACCCTGGTATGATATATCTATATTAATATTGATATGTAATTTATAATATAGTAATATAATATATAGTAATATAATAATTACTATATATAGTAATAACACAATTTATTATATATTTATAACATATAATTATAAATATAATTTATAATATATAATATAATTATATATAATCAATAATGTATAACATATATCTATACGAGTTTATGGACTACATGATTATAAAATTATATATATGTAAAATCTGTGATATATATCTTATATGTATATCCTATGATTATCTTATCTTATGATTATCTTATAATTTGTGATTATAATAGCTTATGATATATATTTATAATATATAATCTTATAATTGACCTATAGCTCTTAAATTTATATAATTTCATAGTCATACCTGACATATCAGGTATATATAGTTATATATGTATATATATATAGTTATATTTATATATGTCTATTTCTTTAAATATTTCCACCTGACTTAATTTTTGGCTGAAACATTTCTTTTGCCTAATGCAGAAAATTTAATGCAGTCACTCCTAGGTGAACTCTATCAATTTCTGTTTTCTCAGGCAACGTAGCCTTAAAATTCAGTCCTTCCAAGCTGCCTTCATGCTCTCTTCCGCTGGTGTTGATGCTGGACAGGAGGTTTACTGAACACCTCTGCATAGCTTCTGCCCATTTTGTGCTGGCCTCCATGTCCTCTTCTGAGCTGACCATCTGCTGCACTGAGGCTGGCTGAGTGGTCCACCCAGTCCCCTCTTTTCAGTCACTACCCTAGAGCTCTACTTGATTCCAGCAAGTTCTCTCTGCCCCCAAGGTTTTATCCATAGCCAATTTGTGGGGCATGTAAAAATCTGACTGCTCTTCTGCCTCCTTCTGGGGGCACCATGGGACTGCAAGACATTACTCTGTCCCATAGAGAGTCTTTGAATTAGATATGACTTTGTAATTTCTAGTCCACTCCTTACTGTTTGTGGGCAGAAGGGGTGCTGAGGAAATCTCCGCCAGGATAGGAACTGTTTACAGTTGAAGCAGGAGACTGAGAGGCAATGCATGTCCCAGGAGGAGTCATGGGGACATGGGCAGTGGGGATGGTACCTTCCCGGTTATCAGTCCGCTTCTCCACCCACCTGTGGTTCACACCTTTGCTCATATTGTTTTTGGTAAATATTTTAGAGACAATAAAAGCTGTTGCACTTAAAAATTGTCTAGTGAGTTGCAGTTTGAAAACAAAACAGAACAGCAATATGGTAGTTTTGAATCATTTGGCAGGAGACTGGGTAAACATTTGGATTGATTCCAGGAAGCATGTCTCCATATCCAAAAAACTGATTAACTGCTAGTGACTAGTGGTGAATTGATCCACTTTAATCCAGGACTTCCAAAAACACTTCTGACAGATGAAGAACAAAGAGTTTATATCTTATTTCAGACCAGGCTTCTAACAGGGGTCCCAGTTATCAAAGGAAATCTTTCTTTTCATGTTTTACTGATGATCGTGATACATGAACCTCATGATACTTTGGATGACAGAACACCAAGTAAAATCCCTTTTTCAATATCCCACAGTGTCTTAGTCCATTCTGGTTGATAAAATAAAATACCATAGGGAGGGTAACTTCTAAACAACAGAAATTGACTTCCCATAGTTTTGGAGGCTAGAAGCCTTAGATCATAGCACTGGCAGATTCAGTGTCTGGTGAGAACTGCTTCCTCACTGTTGGCTGTCTTTTCAGTCTAAACACACATGGCAAAAGGGGTAAGCAAGCTCTCTGGGGTCTCTTTTATAAGGGTATTCATTCCATTCACAGTACTCTGCCCTCATGACACAATCATTTCCCAAAGCCCCCACTACCTAATTCTATCACCTTGGGAGTTAGGATTTAAACATGAATTTCGAGGGGACACCAACATTCAGACCAAAGCACATGGTAAGTTTACATGAGAAAGTAACTAATGGGGATCCCTGGGTGGCGCAGCGGTTTAGCGCCTGCCTTTGGCCCAGGGCGCGATCCTGGAGACCCGGGATCGAGTCCCACGTCGGGCTCCCGGTGCATGGAGCCTGCTTCTCCCTCTGCCTATGTCTCTGCCTCTCTCTCTCTCTCTCTCTCTCTCTGTGACTATCATAAATAAATAAAAATTAAAAAAAAAAGAGAAAGTAACTAATGGTAGCAGGATAATCTTTAGCCTCTGTTGAGTAGAGAGAACAAGCAAATTGCATTGGGCATGAGTGCAGCATTTGAGTCTTCTACAGGTGTTTCTAACAGAGGAGGGACCATTTTGAGGTAAATATTTAAATTACATACTGATCTAAAGGCAACTCTAAATCCTGTCTGATAAACTCTCTTACTACATTGAAATTTGAATATAATTGGCTTAAAATCACTTCAGCGTAGAAAGCATGATATATATATATATACATATGTATATATATGAAAATTATATAACTGTGGAAGCTGGTTAACCTTTGAGATATTCTAATCACAAATACACATACCAGAGGTGGTTAACAAGCCTTTGAAATGCTCTCATCAGAAGTCCTAACCCAACTACCATCAGTGCTTCAATTACTACTATCTGGGTCCTCACTATCAAGTTTATAAATCAGTGCAAATGTAAGAATTAGTATTTCATGAACTTGTTTACAGTAAATGGGTTGGTTTAAAATACTGTACTGATACTTTCTCTATTGCATGAAGGGAGCATAAGAAACTGAGGAGTCTATATCAGCCTTCTTCCTAAAGAGTAATTCTTTAGGTCTAGAATTCCATTTGGTCCAATGTCAACCTCTTAATGAAGTGTTTTGTTACCTGAGCCAATCAAAAATTCGCTTGAGCTATTTTTTTTTTTTGAGAGATAGTGTAAGTGCAAGAGCGTGCTAGCTAGAGGGAGAGACAGAAGGAGAGGGAGAGAGAATCTTAAACAGACTCCACACCCAGCGCAGAGTCCCACATGGTGCTCAATCTCAGAACCGTGAGCCAAAATCAAGAGTCAGACACTTACACATCTGAGCTACCCAGGAGCCCCTTCGCTTGAGCTGTCTTAAAACATCACCACTTTACAATGTCAGTCACAGTGCATAATGGAGTACTTAGAAGGACATAGAACAGAAATTCGCAGAGCTTATAGAAAAGGATATTTGCTCTGAGGCCCATTATTAGCCTCACTGATAGTAAATGTTTACACTGTTACAAAATTTGGTCTAGAACTTGCTTTCATTGAAACATGCTATCTAGTAGGAAAATTGTGGGAGGAAAGACCTACAGTCATTAATTACTTCTATGTAGTAGAGGATACCTACATTTATAAACAAACACACAAACACACGTTGGGACAACTGTGAGTAGTGGAAATACATGATTTGGTTCATTTCAAAGCACATGTCCTCATCTCAAAAACAGTAGCAGAATACCATGCCCCAGTCTAAATTTTGTATTGTCCCCAGATTGTGCAGTTTTCCCCTCGCTGACAAATTTCTAAAAGCTACCTTTAGTAGCAAATGCCTTACAAATTTGCAAACCCAAATTCATGCTAGTATAGCAATGAATAATTAAGCCAAAAATTATAGAAGAAATTAACACTGAAGATAACCCGGAGCTCTCAGCAAAGTGCTCTCATATCAGGAGATGACTTGAAAACTTAATTAAATCCATATTTTAAGTATTATTGATTTTTCTTATTAGATTTTTCTCACAGAAGCAAAGAAAGTGATGGTTTACTTATTTTCCAGGGCATGAGGTTGGAAAGCTGTGAAGAGAATCAAAGTTGATTTAGAAACTGTAGAAACAGAGGAGAGATGGAGCTATTCCATGTTTATTCTTATTCTATTAGTTGCCTAAATTGTATGCATTTGTTTCAAAACTACTAAACTACTTTATTACATTGTGCTGTGGTGTGTATAAAGAGGATGGTGGAAGAAGACAATGAGCAAACGCCTGATGTATCCATCTGGAGCACCTTCTTCAGGGCCAGCCTGTGACAAAGTATGGACTATAGTTTCTTAGGGCTGGCTTTCCAACTTCCCTTTAAGTAGTCTGAAGGTTGAGGTGACAGATGCTGTCACCACTATTTTGATTGCTGGAGGACTCCCTCTTAAAATAAGTAAACTGACCTGAAATATTATATTCATATCAACACAAAGTTGAGGGCTATTTCTGATAAATCTTTGAGTAACTTAAGTGGGTTTCAAGCTTTCAGGTTTACTAACTTTAAGTTGAAAGCAGCAATATTCATCCACATTGACATCAGTTTTAAAAGATGCATTTAGCAAACACTTACTGGTTAACTACTATGTTTGAGGCATACTGTTAAACGCTAAAAGTACAAGTGGTCAAAATGGCACCAGATTACAATTCAACAATTACAATTAATGGTAAGCATAAGAAAAGAGAGATCTATGAAGAATTAACCATGTTTGGAATGTGTAGCTCTCCACTTTCCTGAACCTAACCTGTAGGTCTTAATTTGGGCTGCTCACAAGAACTATGTAGGAAGTTGTTTGTTTCAGTCCTGACAGTCATCTCTTCCCCGTCCAGAGCTGCCTCATCAGCATAACCAGAGTGTCAGAGGAGTTGGGAGCAGCCTTCCACAGAGAGTAGAAGATACTACATTTATAAACAAACACACAAACACATGTTGCGACAACTGTCATGGTATATTATGGGTGTTGAGAACCACTGGTCCAACCAAGCAGTTGGGAAAGGAATCTTAATTTCTCCTTATCCTCTCCCTTCTTCAAAGGCTTCATCACCAAGTTCAGTGTGAGCAAGGTGGAAGAGCTACTTGACAAACCATCTTTCACACTTGGAAGATTGGGTTTGTTTCCGCGAATCCAAGTCTCCCTTGAATGCTAATGATCCTGACGGTCAAGTAGATCAGAAGATAAAAATTCAGACTACAGCACAAGTGGCCCAGAGAAATCTGATTAAAGGACAAATGTTTCAACATCAGATCTTAGTTTGCTTTTGCTCTGTCACAATCTGATAAAAGTGATGTAGTTTTGGGATATAGGTGAGGTTTGGTGGGGTGAGGTCCAGAGATGATGACTAAGAAAAAATTCTTGAGATGTCTTTGGTATAAAGTTGTGGTTTTATTAAAGCACAGGAACAGGGCCCATGAGCAGGAAGAGATGCTGCCCTGGGCTTGTGAGGGGTGGTTGATTATACACCTGCAGAGTTGGGGCATGTAAGGAAAAGGGAGGTTTCAAAGGATTTTCATTTGCTAAAGAGTACCTACAGGATACTGGATGCCTTGCCATTGTCAAGTTAGGGTTGTCCTTCCCAATTGCAAGGCATTTAACATTAAGACATTGGGAGCTTCCTGGAGGAATGTCACATATAGCTCATGGAGTGGGGAGGTGGGGGGGGGCAGTTTGCAGGGTGTGAGCTTAGCTAACCTTCTGTTCCCTATCAAAAGGATCTTCAGCTACTTCCATGACATTTATTGTAGGAGACAACATACTTTCTATGATTTTACATTCAAATCCTTTAGAGGGTTTCTTCCATAGGCTATTCCCATCCTGGAAATTAATCTTCCCAATTTATACTTTTTTGAAATCCACTGATGCTTTATGTTTTATTTGCCATTATTTTTAATTTAAAAAATGGTTGAAGTATTTACTTATATTTCATCTTCAGAGGGAAACACATCTGACCTAATTCCTGATTCCTCTTACCAGAAGACATTTCCCTTTGAAAAGCCTCCAGATCACAATGATCCTCTCCCATCACAGCTCTTCATGGTCTTGGTCTTACTATGATTAGCACTTGTGTTCTCAGTCCTTTGGGTGCAGTTTAGAATTTGTCATAGGAGCAGGTGCTTCTAAATGCATAAAAACTGCCTTTGTAAAATAAATAAATAAATAAAAATAACTGTCTTTGCTATTATTCTTTCATGTGGTTTTGCTTTGTCTTTCAAAGTAGATGTTAAGCTGTTTGTCTGCTAACTCATTGTTCTACAAAGTCAAGAAGGGGTTGTATCCCTGTAAATTTTACTTCTTAAAAACCCTGAAGTTGAATTTCCCCTGCCTATTGACGTTTAATTACCATTGGTTTTGCAAGTAAACAAGGAAAAAGGAATTATTTTCTGAAATTGTTACTTAGAAGCACACAGTTTTCAGCTTTTTTACAGGCATTAAAGGTTGCTGTATGAATCCTACCATTTCTAAGAAAACACTTTTTTGTTTTTTAAGTACAGCTGATTTATTCTGTACCCATGTAAAATAAAAATCTCCCAGTATTGTGCTTTTGTTTTTAAGGACATTTTCACAAGTCAGGAAAACTTGGCTGTAGAGTGATCTGTAAAATCTCTCAGTGGGTCATTCTGAAAAGGTTCTTTCAAGGAGATAAGTTCCATTATGGTCTCTGTGACTTAGTTCCTTGTGTGGTTAATTATAAACATTGTAGTATGAATCAAGCATTGGATAGATTTATGATGCTTCATTTCCTTGAGATTCTTCAAAGGCATTTTATTGCCTCATTTGGGGCCTCTATCTGAAAGTTTATCTTAGAAAAAAAGGTCACATAACAGCAAATATCTGGAAAGGATTTTCTGAAATCCAATGAGTTGTTGACTCAAGCATTTTGTTTTATTTTTCTCCCTAATTCAAGGTATTCACCGATTTATTAAGTACCCTAACCCACTATATTATAGGAATTTATAAACTGTTTTCTATGTTTGTACTTCTAATTGCTTAGATCTCAAATAAATTAAAATTGGGGAACAAAAAGAAAGATGTCATAAACTACCAGTTACTCATTCAGATAGAGATAAAAATAAACCAAATGATCAGAAAGTAATGTCATAAAATACCCCTGCCCTGGTGAAAAATTATTTAGATTACAAGGAGTAGAACACATCTGTACTAGCCTTTGCTTAAAAAAAAAAAAAAAAGACAGGGGAGGAGATTTAATAGAAGGGCTAAAAAATATCTCAATGCCTTGTGCAGTTAGGTGTTGCAGTTAACAGAGACAGGATCAAGCTCAGAAAGTGAAAAGGAGACTCCATCTCAGGTGTGGCATCACCTGTCTTCTTTGCTTATCTCATGATATCTGTCCCATTTTTCTTCTCTGCAGACTGACTTTTTATGTCTACTATAGACATGGCTGCTTCAGTACTTTTCATGTCATTTTTTAAATTCCACAACTTAAAATGAATTAGAACCTGATTCCTAACTCTCTAGAGAAAGCATCTCATTGGCTCAATTTTTTAAAAAGATTTATTTTTATTTATGAGAGAGAGAGAGAGACAGAGAGAGAGAGAGAGGCAGAGACACAGGCAGAGGGAGAAGCAGGCTCTGCGCCGGAGCCCGACGCGGGACTCGATCCTGGGACTCCAGGATTGTGCCCCGGGCCAAAAGCAGGCGCAAAACCGCTGAGTCACATAGGGATCCCCTCATTGGCTCAATTTGTTCCATTTGTCCTTAGGTGTCCGGAGGCACAATGAGCAATGGCCACTGCTTAGAAGATGGCCAGGAGTTGGGCTTTCTAGTTCTGCCAGAGGCATAATTGTAGACTCACCGAAAAGAAACACAGGACAGTCAGCGTGACCAATATAAATGACTCATCAACAGAAGATGCCAGAGAGATGTGGTATGGACAAAGGGCATGAGGGGATGGTGATTATAATCTATGAAACACCTAAGAATAACAATAATAAAAATAACAGTAATAAGAGAAAAGCATTACTTTCTTTAAAAAAATTTATTTATTTATTTATTTGAGAAAGAGAGAGAATGTGGAGGAACAGAGAGAGAGGAACAAGTAGACTCTGTACTGAGCCCAATGCAAGGCTCAATCCCAGGACCTTGAGATCATGACCTAAACTGAAATCAAGAGTCAGATGATTAACAGTCTAAGCCACCTTATCACTGCCAGAAGAGCATTACTTTCTTAATCCTAATTAACTTCTACCATAATAATTTATTTTAAATAAAAATAAAACCAATTCCTTCCTATTTTAATTGACTTGGATTTATTATATCAGCTAGTAAGATATAATTGTGTTCATTCACATTTCAGCTCTGACTTAGAATTTGGGGTAAGGATGAGTGCTGGCATAGATATGTATATGGAAAAATACATAAAATAGCCTTTGCTTGCAAAAAGCTTAGTTTGAGTGGGGAAATAAAAGTTTCCAAGGTGAAACAAGTATAGAAAAGCACATTTGCATATTATCTATATCTATATTTTCTACATTAGTTGATATGAACTGTAAGATCTAGATGAAAACTAAAAACATAATGAGCCTTCCACTTGAACTAATGGAAAGCCACACAATTCAGACCAGCACTCACTCTGATGACATTTTTAAAAATTAACACAATTAAAAAAAAATACATGTTGGCATCATATAGATTTTAAGATACTGAAGAATTCTCAGGCCAAGATTTAGGAGAAGATGAGAAAACAGAGACATAAGCATTTGGAACTGATTTCCAGGAGCATCTGTTGATTGCTAAAGAGGCTGCTTCATCAGCAGCACTTTTGCCAGACTTACTTAGCATGGGAAACAGGAAAAAAAGCAATGTCCCCAACAACTGAGGAATCTGGTACAACCCTGTGTTTGGGTTGGTCCCCCAAATGGCTTAATCTAGAAGTAAGGAAGAATCAGAGGTAAACTCTCACCTGCATGGACTATGGCCCAATGTCAAATGATCAAGTTTGATAAAATTCTGAAATTAGATACGGTAACACCAGCAAGAGATTACACTGACCACAGAGGCACAGCAGAAGCCAAAAAACAAAACAAAATAAAAAACAAAAAACTTTTGATTGGAAGGTAACATTAGCTAGGCCTCAAATTATTTCTACAAGCAGTTTTTCAGATAAAGTATCTGGAACACAATCAGTGATAACCAGGCAATGATAATGCAACCAATGATAACACAGAGGCAGGAAAAAAATGGGTATGAACCAGCAGAAACAATAAATAGTTAGGGAGACCCATTGAGACTTGCCCATGTATTTGAACTAATGGACACAGACTTTAAATAGACTTTAAAATAACTATGTTGGTTATGTTCAATGAGATAATGATGTAATTGAAAATTTGAACAGAAAACTGGAACACACAAAATAATTACATACTTGAAAAGGAACAAAATGGAAATTTTAGAGCTAAAGATCCTAACAAAACTGAGAACTCAACAGATGAGTATAACAACTGATTAGATACAGCTAAAATGAATCAGTTAACTGGGGAGGTAGATCAAAAGAAATTATGCAGAGTAAGAACAGAGAGATAAATGAATGTTATGTGCCAAAAAGGGTGTAAAAGACATAGGTAATGCAAATGTGTATCTATTTCCTTTCTAAGAAGAAAAGACAACATATAGCAGAAGCAATATTTACAAAATAATGGCTATGAAAAAAAAGATTAAAAAATAATGGCTATCAACTTTCCAAAACTGATGAAAGACATCTTCCACAAATTTAAGAATTCCGAGCATGAAAAATACAGAAACGCACACCTATACATATCAAAGCAAAATCTCAGACAACCAAATATAAAGAGACAATCTTAAAAGCAGCCAGAGAAAAAAGAGATACTATATGCAGATGAGTAATCATTAGGAAAAGAGATGACTTCTTACCAGAAAAAATACAGGGATATTTTCAATGAACTGAAAGAAAATAATTGATTCTTATGCTATTGAAAATATCATTCTGATTTAAGCTAAATCCACAGACTAAAAAAGAATTAGGAAATTCATTACCGGTAAAACTACAAAGGAAATAATAAATACTCTCCATGCAGAAGGACATGATCCTAGATAAATCTTACAAAAGCAGGATGAAATAAAAACTAATGAAAATTGTAAATAGGTGGGTAAACTAAATTAAAATTAGCCTGTTATAAATAGACCTGTTATAATAAATCTGTTACAATGATATGTTATGGGGTTTAATACACACACACACACACACACACACACACACACACACGTTTTGGAATGATCATTATTTGGTTATCCTTAGAAGCAATCCACTGAAGAGAGATGACAGAAATGGTTCTACTTGAAGCTTATAAAGCTTGTTGATAAGCTTCCTCCCCCACCCCCACTTCACCCACCCTTCCACGAGAATCAGAAGGAAATTTTCCAAAGCAGTCAAGACTGTGACATCCAGGGAAATGGGGTGAGGATTGCCAGCTTGTTTCCCTGAGCAGCCCTAGTTAGCTACAGAGAGAGCAGCTGGCAGGGAAAGGGGTGCAGGAATCTCTGAGACTCCCCGAAATCATGAATCCTGAATCATGCAGTGACTACCCTGACTACGCAGGTGTCTTTCCCCCGCCACCCCCCCCCCCGCAGGTGTCTTAAAGTACTAGAAAAAAAGAGTATAGCACTGTCTTTAACAACTAATAATGGAAATGGAAATGGAAATGATTCTCTGGAAGCGTTTGTATCTTAGAAGAGAAAATATACATATGTACATTTAAGTTTAGAAAACTTTGTTTACAGATTACCAAAACAACATTGATTTTTAAATCATATTTTATGTAGCTCAAGCAAAACATAAATTCTTAATGTTGCAATATGTTTGTCATAAAACAATCATATGGTCTATTTGCAAAGGAACAGTGGTTATAACTGAGATTATATTATTTTTTTCCTCTCAGAAACTTCATTTTTCAAAATAAAATGCTATAATCATCACAGTGAAAATATAAGTAGAAAAATACAAACACCTATTTGAACCTACAGCTTTCTTCCATCTTTCTGACTCATTCTTCTCTTCTTTTTTTTTCTCTTTTTAAAGATTTTATTTATTTATTCATGAGCGACACAGAGAGAAGCAGAGACATAGGCAGAGGGGGAAGCAGGCTCCATGCAGGGAGCCCGATGTGGGATTCGATCCTGGATCCCAGGATCATGCCCTGAGCCAAAGGCAGACGCTCAACTGCTGAACCACCCAGGCATCCCCCCGCCTTTTTTTTAAAGATCATTCCTCCCTTTAAAAAATTGAGTTAATGCAATCATTTTCAAAGGGACATGATGAGGAATACTAAAAGTTAGAAAGAATATTGTGATTGTTTAGTAGGAGTTTATAGATGCTGAATACTAAGTTATAGGTGATGCAACGAGCATAGCTTTTCAGAAATAATTTAATATAAGTTTGGCCTAATTCATGCTTCCTGATGCATTAATTCAAACAGACTAATAAAATCAAAACAGATTGTATTTTTAAATTTGTTAAACACCTCTGTAGATACTCCATGTAGATGAATATTGTTGAATTCTAGGTAATAAGCAGAGAAAGCACCCATTATCTAAGGAACATCATTATATAAAAACCATGTAAATAGGCTAATTGTACATAAAATGCCCTATTTCAGTGAAATAGTTTCAGTGAAATAGAAAATCTTTTACATTTTCCTAAAGAATATTAGGGTTTAAAATAATGATAATTGAGTATCAATGAAGACCCCTGGGGAAATATTTATGGAAACATTTAATGTTTTCTGAACAATAACACAAAAATGTGGTATTTGCTAAAGAGAACCCACAAAGACAATTTCATTCTCGAACTATTGAATGTTTTACTCCTTCTGATCATCCAGTGACTTCGTAATCACTGAGAAAACTGGATTAGACACTTTGAAACAAAGACTTTCTCCTGCAGAATTATCAATGACAGGGACAATGTTAGAGATTGCAGAAAAGCTCTCATCAACCACAACATATCTCAATTTAAAATTCCAGCACTGATATATTGTAACCATGACAGCAAAGAAGCCCTTTCTCCAGTTGTACAATAAAGAGATAGCATGATATCCATTGAAAAGATTAAGTAATGAAACAGGACACATTTCTGTCACTTCTATATCCGCCTGCTGTGCAAGTACATAAGAGAAAAAGAAGCCGTCAGTTTGAACAGCATTTTTCAATCTGGAAGCTTTTAGGAAAATTACAGGGCACTGAAGAATTACAGTTCACATTAGAACTGATTGGTGTCATAGTCAAAAGGGGGATACATTTCTTGTCCTTTTGCAATAGGAATTTGTCTTTCATGAGCAAAGATAATCACCTCCTGTATTCACAAAACTAAAGTTATAGCTTTAGAAATCACCAACTGAAGTAAAGCCTTCATGGGTTCTTGGCTTAATACTAAACTGATTCTAATTTTCATAAATGACAAGCAGCTCTGACTGTGTTGTCAGCCTCTGCACAAGTAATAGTGTTCCTGGACCAAGGTTATTCCAATGTTTGGTCCTGGAAAAATATCTGGCTCCTGTTAATATTGGTAGAAGTTCTGATTCCAAATAAACCAAAATTTTTCATTATCCAGAGTAGCATCATTAGGAAGATCAGATTAAACAAGGCCGATTTCTCATCTTTCCTAGTAGTCAAGGAAAAAATGTTTGAGAATAGCAGCCGCTTCTCTTGAAATCACTGATCACAATTCTTAGCATTGCTTCCTTCTGAATTTTAGCTCAGAGCTAACAGAGAACAGCAAACACATAACTGTGCTATTCAGCAAAGAAAGGAGAGAAAGCTGGCAGTTTAATGATTTAATAATATCTAAATCAATTGTTTACTGAGCACAAGAGGTTTTAACAGTGCAAAATCATGTAAGAAAGGCTTGAGGAAATCTGACCAAGCTAGTGAAGGCATATTTATACCTAATAAATAAAAATACTGGTATACTTGTCAAGCTATCATGCCTAAATTTTGTGAAAGTGTTAAATGATAAGTACATAAACCTACAGGGGTTCTTGGATCCAAAACCTGAATTCTCTATTACATTTGGTAAAGTAAGAAAAAGAATCGTAGAGAAGTCCAAGTCACATTTTAAAACAGGTCAAAAAGCTGTAAAAAATATATTTGAATGATTAAGTTAAATTCCATTTAATATTAGAAATGTGGTTATCATTCTAAAGATACCCTCACAAAGAGAATAAAAATGTCTAAAACAAGTCTATACAAATTACTTGACGGAAAATGGTCAAATGATAGCAACTGAAAACTCTGTTTTCAGATGTGTTGGACTAATTTCATTTTGGTTGCTTTAATAGTAGTAAGGGAAAACTGTTATATGCAATTAGGAATATTGCAGAAAGACCAGGGTGGATCTCTCTTGGTGGGAAACAGCATTTTGTTAAGATGGAGCAATTCAAGATATCTTAATAAAGGGACTATTTACAGAAGTGTGGGCAGAGTTAATAAAAACAGTAAGAGATGTTGAGGTACCTAGAGATAGCAGAGCAGGAAGCTATTACTATCCTAACCTGGAAATAAGGAAGTAAATAATGTTATTAGAGCCCAAGAAGAAATGAAGTCATGGGGGAGAGGCTGCCCAACAGAGGAGGAATCTACAGACTTGAGTGTCCAGAGCCACTGCCAGAACCCTGAAACAAAGCAGGGAAGACATGGTAAAGAAATATTTCTATCTTGTCTTCCTTTTTCATTTCAAAGTTCTGTTGATGGTTTTCATTGGCTAAGTTCAACAGGTTTATCTAGCTAATGAGGGGATCTGGGTAATGCTGGCCCTATACAGGGCAGCAATCTGGGAATAGAAGGATAGAAAATGAGTGTGAAGGAAGCAAATGTGGAATAACCAGCATACTATTGGCTGCAAACTAATGAGTAGGTATTTTTACTGACTTGTAGTAATTTCAATTATTCCTACCTCCAAACTTTTGTGGCTATAGGTTAACTCTTTCTCTATTGTTAGATTATCTTATGTCCATTTTTTTACTATTATAAACAATATTGTAATAAACATTCATTACTGAGAGGTAACAGTTACATGAAAGATGTTTTAAAATAAAATTATTGAGGTATATACACTCATAATAAAGCTAACATTGCAGTTAAGTGTACAGATTGGTGGCATTTGACAACTGTATACAACCTTGTCAACACCATACCAACCAAGATAGAGAACATTTACATCCTTCCAAAAATGATTCCTCATATCCCTTTGTCATAAACCTCCTCCAACCATTACTTACTCCTAGCAAGAGTTGATCTGATTTTTATCAGGACTAGAGTTGTCTATTCTGCAAGTTCATAAAATGGCATGTTTAGCCAAACATCTGTGGAATGAGGTCTTGTTGCATATATATTAGTTGCATATATATAGTAGCATATATATTAGTAGAATTCTCTTACATTACTCTTGTGTCATCAGCAATCTGTGTGTGTGTGTGTGTGTAGCTCTATTTTTGTACTCTGTATTCTGTTCCATTCACTTATGTCTATCATAAGAGATATAATTTTACACTCTGATAATCGTAGCTTCATAGTAAGCCTTAAAATCAGTTAACCTAATTCCTCCCACCTTGTTTTCTTTAAAAAAAAAAAAAATTGTATTGGCTATCCTGTCATTTGCATATCTATGTAATTTTTAGAATTAACATCAATTTCTTTAAAAAATCCTACTGAGATTTTTATTGGGTTTGCACTGTAATCATAGATAAATTTGGAAGAATATACATCATAACATTACAGACTATTTTTTTAAGATTTTATTTATTTATTCATGAGAGACAGAGAGAGAGAGAGAGGCAGAGACACAGGCAGAGGGAGAAACAGGCTCCATGCAGGGAGCCCATGCAGGACTCCATCCCAAGGTCTCCAGGATCCCGCCCTGGGCAGAAGGCAGCACTAAACCGCTGAGCCACCCAGACTGCCCAACATTACTGACTCTTTTAATCCATGAATATAGTGTATTTTGCCAATGATTTTGGACATCTTTAATTTCTTTCAGCAATGTTTTATAGTTTACAAGGTACTGGTCCTTTACATAATTTGCTACATTTATGCCTAAATATTTTATGATTATCTTGATATCATAATAAATTGTAGCATTCAAATTTTTTCCATTTTTTGTTGCAACTATATAGAAATACAATTGAAATTTTATATGTTGTATGTCTTAAGATCCATTTAGTAGTGCAAATTCATTTATTGTTCTAACAGTTTTTTAGTGTCCTCAGGATTTTTTATTTAGCCACTTATGCTGTCTGTAAATAGTTTTATTTCTTCCCTTCCAATGTGTATACCTTTTATTTATTTATCTTGCCTTATTGCAACAGCTAGAATAGCTGGTAAATATCGAATGAGAATAGTGAGAGAGGGCAGAGAGGGCATCCTCTCAACATTCCTCATCTTAGGGAGAAGGAATTCAGAATGTCACCATTAAGTACGAAGTTTGTTGCAGAATTTTCACAAATGCCTTTTATCAACATGAGATAGTTTTCTTCTATTCTTATATTTTACTGAGAATTTTTACTATACATGAGTTTTAAATTTTGTCAAATATATCTTTTTAAAATCTGTTGAGATCAAAACATGTCATGAGTTACACTGAGTTTTGAATGAAGAAGCAGATCTTGAATATCTGGGATAAACCTGACTTAAGTAGTATTAACCTTGTTTATAAATTGTTGGATTTTATTTACTAAAATTATTGAGGATTGGCCTATGCTTATGAGAGTTATTGGTCGGTAACATCATTTTTTTGATATTGTCTTTGTAAGTTTTATCAATGTTAGTCTAGCCTCATAAAACTAATTGAGGAATGTTCCTTCCTCCTCTATTTTCTCTACGAATTTATATAATATTAATATTTCTTGAATGTTTGATAACTATTAGTATAACCTTATAAGCTTGGAATTTTCTTTGTGGGAAATTTTTGTTTTGTTTTGTTTTTTGTTTTTGTTTGTATATTTTTTTATTGGAGTTCAATTTGCCAACATATGGTATAACACCCAGTGCTCATCTCGTCAGGTGCACCCCTCAGTGCCTGTCACCTAGTCACCTCATCCCCCTGCCCACCTCCCTTTCCACCACCTCCCTTTCCACCACAGTGTTAGCAGTACTGTGAGGGAAAGACACCCTTGAATTGCTGAGTAGGGTTGTGAACTAATACAACTATTACAGAATAGAATTTAACAATATGTAGCAAAGTTAATATGTGCATTTATCTTCTTAGCAATATTACCTACTTCTATGAATCTATCCTAAAGATACATGACAAAAAGATGTATACAAAAAATACAGTAATACATAAGGCTATCTATTCTGTGAAATAGTATTTTTAACAAAATAAAACCAAAAAACAACCCAAATATCTATCCAATGAGCTGCTTAAATGAACTATAGTACATGCATTGAGTAGAGTACTATGGAGCCATTTAAAAAGGAATAGAGGGGATCCCTGGGTAGCGCAGCGGTTTGGCGCCTGCCTTTGGTCCAGGGCGCAATCCTGGAGACCCGGGATCGAATCCCACGTCGGGCTCCCGGTGCATGGAGCCTGCTTCTCCCTCTGCCTGTGTCTCTGCCTCTCTCTCTCTCTGTGTGTGTGTGTGACTATCATAAATTAAAAAATAAATAAATAAATAAATAAATAAATAAATAGGAATAGAGAATATGTCTATGCATGTCCTGGGAGCAATGTACAGAAAGTATTGCTAAGTAAAAAAGCAAAGTGGGGAAAAATACATAGTAGTGAATTTTACTTCTGTTTATGAAAGAAAGGGAGAGGAATACATACATTTGTTTTTACACACATTTTAAGTTGAAAGGTAATATAAAAGTTACTTCTAAGGAGGGGGATAAAATATAGTAGAGAGGACAGGATATATACATTTCTCTGGGAGTCAGACACTCTGCAATATGTGCAGCTTCTTATTCCAACTAAGTATGGAATCACTCCTGCGTCTGAGACTCAGTTCTTAAAGAAGGAATCACAACATAGGAGAAAGGTCAGGTACTCTATAGTTAGTGACACCAGGGTTAGGATACTGGCTTTTCCTTCACTGGCCAATGCTACTTTGGGCAAGTTACTTAATTTCTCTGGACTTCAGATTTCTCATGTATAAAATGGAGATAAAATTAGCACTTACCATATAAGATTGTGCAAAGGATTAAATCAAATAAAGTGACTTCACAAACCAACACTTATCAATAGGAATATTAGTGCCCATAGTTATAATCAATTTAGAGATATGGCTAGAAATGTCTTAAAGTATGAAAATATGTGAATGATTTCATTAATAAACATTTTTTAGTATATTTAAGATATTTTTCTGTGAAGAATGTCACTACTGTAGTCAATTGTTCTTTCTTGAGTAGAAAAAGAAAGCAGTGCGGTTACAGTCCTTTGGGGCTGTGGACTCATGGTCAGGAGTGTGTCAGGTGTACGCATACTCATATGCATACTTGTGTTCATTTTAGAGAAAAATGAGAACATGTGTTTTATAGGGTGGAACTCAGCAGTGGAGAATCTGTGAATGCTAGACACTGGATAGCAATCAGAATGGGTCTGTGGATACACTGTGATTACCTCAGTATTCTACACTAATCAAGATGGTCTCCAAAGGAAAAAAATTCAGTGAAGGAGAGAGAAACATAAGGCTTTACAGGTTGTCATAAAAACAATTAAACCATGTAAGTAACTGTTATGTAATTAGCAAATTGCCTTTCTGTGTGACCTAGGGGAATGTCTCAAGTTTTTCTCCCTCCTATTGGTCTTCATTTCCCCAAAAATATCAAAACAAGGAAGTTGGATTAGAGGTTTCATAACATCTGTCTCAGCTCTGCATCTCCTGAGCTGATGATGTAATAACTCCAAACTTTAAAATTCTCATCTAAACCTTAGAATAACAGGGGAGCAGGCAATACTTAGAGATGAAGGCATTCCCTTGGCATGTGGAAGGGAGGCTGTGTGATTTTCCATCTGGAGTGAAGTCCTGTGAGTTTAATTATTCTCTAAATCTTTTCTGTGAAGAATTACCATGTATGTTTCTGACTTGCGTAATTATTCTTTCTTGGCCCTTAAATTTGAGACTGTTGGGTTTTTGCTGAGTTTGTTCCTAAACAAGAGTCAACCAGTCATATTTTCACAGAATTACATAGAGATAAATAGAAGTACTTAATTTAAGCACTTAAGGTTCCTTTTAAAAAATATGTATATATTATTTATTTGAGGGAAAGAGAGTGCACACATGCGTGTGTGCAAGAGAGAGAGAGAGAGAGAGCACAAGCAAGGGGGAAGAGTAGAGGGAGAGGGAGAAGCAGACTCCCTGTTGAGCAGGGAGCCCAATGCGGACTCCATCCCAGGACCCTGGGATCATGACCTGAGTTGAAGGCAGATGTTTAACTGACTGAGCCACCCAGGTGCCCATCCAACATTCTCTATATTCAATTGAATCAGTTGTCCACACTGGCAGGGCTTTTTGTTTTGTTTTGTTTTTCTTCTCCATATATAACATGTTTCTTGGGCTTGTAAAGTGATACATATGTATAGAACATTTGAAAACTACAGAAAAGAGAAAGTAATAAAAAGTGCTTGTAATTCCTCTGCCCAGAGATAATAAATTTTGACATTCTGGTATACTTCTTACTTTAATTGCCTATCATTTTACAAGGCTTCACATACATTATTTAGAGCAATCATGGTTTCCAAAACCTCCCTTGTCAGCTCTCAAATTTATATCAGGAGACCAATACATTTTCCTTGGCTGAAGTGAACTGAGGAGTTGAAGCATCACAAGAGAGAGAAAAGAGGGAAAATAAAGCTCAGAATCTGTTTCAGTTATGAACTTATTATAGCAAAGGATTAAATGGCCCCCTTCAAAGCCATTCCCAGAAACCTCTCCTTTCATGACCTCATTATTACCTGATTCTTATCTTAAAGGAGAGAAGAATTATGAGAGTAAACTATTAATACTATTGTCAAAGTCAGCATAATTCCTTTTTGTCTTGCATTTGGATAAAATGCCACCTCCCATTGTATTTTGTGGTACCCAGCTAACCCCTCATTACTTTCCCTGATTCTGAGCCCTCTGGGTATCCTCTCCTTGCCACTCAAAACTTCTTCTACACTATTGACTACTTATGTCAGCCTTGGGCAGCCCAGGAGACATGAAATAATATGGATTGATGCTTGTCAAAAGAATAATTGAATACAAAATATTCTCAAGAGGAGACTAATCTGAGCTATGGAAAAATCTACTGATTTTTAAAGTGTAACTTTAACATAGTTATACACACAGTAAAAGATCACTAAGATTCTGCTAAAAACCATTTGAATAAACCAAAATATGTGTATTTGGAATAATTAAACTTATATGCAAATGAAGGATATATCAATGGAATCCATGTTTTCTGGAACCCATGTTTTCAAGAGGAATAAAATAACAATCTGTATAAGAAATATTATGGTAAATTTTACCATATTAAGCAAACTTATCTTGGTTCTTTTTACTTTTAAACTTGATGAGTCACCCAGTGATTTGTTGTTGGTGAGCTTCCCATCATCTGAAAAATTGGAGAACTGGAAAAATTTTCAACTGCCAGTGGGCATAGATGTCAACAATTGCCAACTGGATCATGACAAATATTCAATAGCCAAAAAAATATATATGAATCAATGTTTTGTAATTGGTTATAATTTGTAAAAAAAAAGTTAACCAGTGTTTTGTATTTTTGAATATGTTTTAATAAAAGTTTGGCATAAAAATGTGTTCTTTTAGGAACTCAATTTAATAGTAGACAATAATAGTTATTTGATATTTTTAGCTTATAATATCAGTAAATCAAAAGTTGCCAATCCTATGCCAGTCTCTCACTTTTATTTCATTTTTTCAGAAAATTTACTGGTCCATAAATCCCAAAATCTGGGACCCACTAGATTATCTGACTTCCATAATTTCTCTTACTTCTCATAGTATACCACTGCATATATCTAGATATTAAATATAAGAAGGATTTTTCTGTAAAACCCAAGAATATTACAGCAGTCTTAACATTCCTTGCAGGTTGTTTGCTAAATGGCCAATAAGAGGTACATGAAAAGTGCTCAGTATCACTAATTATCAGTAAATGCAAATTAAAATCACAATGAGATATCACTCAGATCTATTAGGACAGCTTTCATCAAAATGATAAAAAGATAAGTGCTGACAAGGATGTGGATAACAGGGAATCCTTGTGCTGTTAGTGTGAATGTACACTGGTTCAGCCATTATGGAAAACAGTATGGATTTTCCTCAAGAAATTAAAAATAGAACTACCATATGATCCATAAAACCTACTTCTGGATGTACATCCAAAAGAAATACATGTACTTGTACATCAGTGGATGAACGGATATCAAGTGGATGTATCAAATAGATGTCACACACCTATAGAATATTATTCAGCCAGGAAGAAGAAGGAAATCCTGCCATTTGCAACAATGTGGATGTATCTGAAGGGCATTATGCTAAGTGAAATAAGGTCAGACAGGGAAAGATGCATACTGTATGATTTCATTTATATGTGCAATATAAAAGTTAAAAAAAAGTCGAGCTCATAGAAACAGAGAATAGAATGGTAGTTATCAGGGGCTGAGGTGTGGGGGAAATATGCTGGCCAAAGAGTGCAAGCCTTTACTTACAAGATGCTAAGTTCTGGGGGTCTAATGTACAGCTTAGTGACTATAGTAAATGATAACTGGATTCTGTATTTGTAAGTTGCTGAGAGTAAATCTTAAGCATTCCCACTCATATAAACAAAAGGTAACTATGTGAGGTGATGGATACATTAATTAACCTGATAGAGGTAATCATTTCACAAAGTATATGTCTATCAAATCATCACAATGTATACTTTAAATATATATGACAATTTTGTTAACTGTACCTCAATAAAGCTGGAAAAATAAAGCCCTTTGCTTTCGTAGGTAATCAGAATTCTTATCCTGCTATCTGTTTTATCCCATTAATTTATTTAAGAGACTAACTGGATTAAAACTGGCTCTTTAACTAATTTGTTAACTTTTCTTTAACTTCAGAGACCACATCTCTGAAAAGTAACATATCCACCGATATAACAGACTACAAAATACATTATTTCTTTAATCTTATGCTATGAGCCTTATAAGCATTATTACATTTTAGAAGACAGGGCTTAGAAAGGTTAAATAATTTCCAAAATTCACTGTAGCTTCTCCTACATGATTCCCATGCTTCTGTTGCACATATATAAGATTCTATTAAATATTTTTATCCATTCCATTGTGCTTAATATTTATATGGTGGATTCAAATTATAATACAGAAAGATTGTTTCAGTATTTCATGAAATTAGTAATTAAAATTGTCTTTTGTTTCTATTTATATATTGTTTTCATTGTTTTTGAGTACTCTGAATTCAAATTGGGCTTTCCCTTGTGGCTTATTTTCAACAAAATATTTTCGATAAAATATATCTGAGGATAATTAAAATTGTTATAATGCAATGCATCTTCTGATTCATAAGCAATATGAACTTAAAGAGCTTACCCCTTTTTAATAGCTTTTGAATACCAAAATATTACAAATAACTATAATTGGGGCATGCATACATTTTAGCCCATTAACTTTGGTGTATTTTTATAGTCTAATAATCTAAATTAAGTTCTTTTTGTATTGGTGAAATACAATTTTATTTTCTTTATGAAATGATCCATTCTTCCATTAGCATAATCATCTCTTCCATGAAGCCTGCTAAGGGCTTCTCTTTATCCTTGATACTCTTTCCCACTCTTCTAGCATCCATCCCACTGCTCTACATCCAAAATATATCCCAGATGAATTCTTTCCTTTCCATCTCCAATGTTAACCACCATCACTCATCCACATTAATGCACAAACTTCCTAACTGGTCACCCTCATTTCCAGGCAATTCTTCACACTGAAACTAGAATGATCTTATTGTGATGTGTGTATTGTGATCCTGTTCTTCCTCTGCTTAACATCTACAGTGATTTCCCATTGTGCTTTTCACCGTATTTAATGTCCTTCAATGGCCTCAAGTCTCCATGCAACAGCCCCTCTTAATACTTCCACCTCTTCTATTCTCCTCCTCTCCTTTCCTTCTAAACTCCAACCCACCGGGCTTTTGGGTCCTCCATCCCACCAAGCTCATTCCTGACTCAGCACCTTTGCCCATGCTGTTCCTTTTGTCTGGAAAGCTCTTCCTTTTGATCTTTATATTGAACTGGCTTTTTCTCATCATTTAGAGCTCAACTTCCTTAGAAAGGTCTTCTTAGAAACATCCCCACCTTATCCCTCTGTATAAAACTGTTTTATTTTCTTATAGCCTTTCCTTTGTGACTGTCTGCTTATTTTGCTTCTTGATTTGTTTATTGGCTTCCTAATGGTTTTGAAACCTAATAGTTTCCCCCACTAGAAGAATGAAAGCTCCCTGAAAGCAGGGCCTTGTCTGCCTTATTCTTGCTTGCCTTATTCACCACTTTGTCTTTCCCTAGTGCCTAAAGTAGTCAGAATCTTATTATGACTTCCATGGGCCAGAGTCACTTTTGCCTTCCTGGGCTTCCTCTCTCTCTCTCTCTCTCTCTCTCTCTCTCTCTCTCTCTCTCAGAATATATATATATATATATATAAATTGGAGGTAAAAGATCTGTACTCCAAAAGCTATTAAACATTGAAGACAGCACAAACTAATGGAAAGATAGTCCATGCTCATGAATTGGAACAACCAATATTGGTAAAATGTTCCTACTACCCAAAGCAATCTACAAATGCAATGCAATCCCTATTAAAGTGCCAACAACATATTTTACAAAATTAGAATAATCCTAAAATTTCTATAGAATGACTAAAGACTCCAGATAGCCAAAGTAGTCTTTAAAAAGAACAAAGCTGAAGGTATCACAATCCCAGATTTCAAGATACACTACAAAGTTGTAGTAATCAAAACTGTATGATACTGGCAAAAATAAACATATAGATCAAGGAAAAAGGATAATGAGTCAGGAAATAAACTCACACTTATATGATCAATTAGTCTATGATATAGGATGCAATAATATACCATGGGGAAAAGACAGTCTCTTCAACAAATGGTGTTGGCAAAACAGGACAGCCACATGCAAAAGAATGAAACTAGACCACTTTCTTACACCATACATAAAAATAAACTCAAAATAGATTAAATATTTATTTTTAAAAGATTTATTTATTTACTCATGAGAGACGCAGAGAGAGAGAGTCAGAGACATAGGCAGAGGGAGAAGCAGGCTCCTCACAGGGAGCCCAATGTGGGACTCCACCCCAGATCCCCGGAGAAAGCAGATGCTCAACTGCTGAGCCACCCAGGAGTCCCTGGATTAAGGATTTAAATGTGAGACCAGTAAACATAAAACTCCTAGACAGAAACATAGGCAGTAATTACTTTGATATCAACTGCAGAAACATTTTTCTAGTTATGTCTCCTCATGCAAGGGAAACAAAAGCAAAATTAAACTATTGGGAACACCAAAATAAAAAGCTTTGGCACAGCAAACGAAACCATAAACAAAACAAAGAGGCAATCTATTGAATGGGAGAAGATATTTGCAAATGATGTATGTGATAAGGGTTCAAAATTAAAAATACATAAAAATTTTATACAACTCAACATCAAAAAACCCCACAAAGAATTCAATAAAAAATGGACAGAAAAGATGAATAGATATTTTTCCAAAGAGGACATACAGGTAGCCAATAAACACAGGAAAAAATGCTCAGCTTTATTAATCATCAGGGAGAAATGCAAATTAAAACCACAGTGAGATATCACCTTCTAATTATCAGAATGACTAGTATCAAAAAGAGAAAAAACAAGTGTTGGAGAGGATATGGAGAAAAAGGAATTCTTGTGCCCTATTGGCAGGAATGCAAATAGGTACAGCCACTGTGGAAAACAGTATGGATGTTCCTTAAAAAAACAAAAATAGAAATACCATATGATATAGTAATTCCACTACTGGGTATTTACCTAGGGAAAATGAAAACACTAATTCAAAAAATATATGCACCCCTATGTTTATTGCAGTATTTTTTACCATAATCCTGCAAAATATAGAAGCAACCTAAGTGTTCACTGATCAAATGGATAAAGAAGTCGTGGTATACATATACAAGGGAATATTACTCCACCCTAAAAAAGAATAAAATCTTTCCATTTGCAACAATGTATATGATCCTAGAGGGTATAAGGCTAAGTGAAATATGTCAGTCAGAGAAAGAAAAATACCATATTATTTCATTCATGTGGAATTTAAGAAACAAAACAATTGAACAAAGAAGAAAAAAGAGACAAACAGATTCAAATATAGGGAACAAACTGGTTTGCCAGAGGGAAGTGTGGGGGTGGGGTGGATAAAATAAAAGGGATTAAGAATATGCCTATCTTGATGAGCAATGAGAAATGTATAGAATTGTTGAATTATTATATTGTACAAGTGGAACATATTATAATGTACATTAATTATACTTGAGTAAAAAAAATAAAAATTTGAAACAAAAAGAAATTGGCACAAGACAGATTAACAAGAGAAAATCTAATTATGTGCATGTGAGGAATCTACATAAACATGAGAGATTGGAAAGATAATCAGACAAAATAAGATATATATTTCAACCTAAAGTAAGTAGAATTGGGTAGAGGCATCCTTTAAAGGAATGAAAAGCAATTCACAAAAAGAAAAAGAGTAAATGTTTGGTAAACAAATGTTTGCTGGACCTTGTCTCTATGGTACACAGAGATGACTTCAATCAAACAGATCTTGCTAGGCTCCTCCTCGTCTCCCATACCTAGTTTAAATCACATGATAGGTATCTGGAACAGGTCCTCTATCTAATTCTTTTAGGCAATTAGTACAAGGAAAAAAAAAAACTTCCCGAATCTTCTGTTTCTTAAAAATAATCAGCCTAAAATAATCCACACGCCAAGAGATACATTTTGGGGTGGCAAATAAAAAATATTAAAAATTATATCTTATGATTGTTATTGGTATAAAGACATATATATTAATATCATATATTAAAAACTTTTCTTGGACCTAAAATTTAATTTTTTTTCCTTCTGATTGAAAAGAAATTAAAACTTGTTTATGAGCCATGGGCACTGTATCTCCTAATGAAGTCACCCTGAGAACAGTGTCCTGGGCATGGCAGCTGCTCAATTGTTGAATGGATTAAATGGATGGCATGGAATTCAGGATAGTTGGACCCTGCCTCACTTCCACCTAACTGGTTAATAATCATCATTAGTCCTGTATTTGTAAACCAAAAGGGTAAAATCAGTTGAGTTTCCTTTTGTTTTCTCAACTCCTTCTCCAAAATTCAGTGACAGTTATGGTTTGTGCCATATCATTTTGCCTTTTATTACACACATCTACTATCTTTTATTGCTTTTGTGATTGTTTGAAGTGTTAGTCTTATCTCTATGACTAGATTATAGAGTCTTTCAGGACTAGGATTTTATTGTATTTTTCCTTATAATGTTCCCAGAGTCTATAGCACAGGATATGTGATTAATATTTCCTGGTTATTTGTCTGATTACACTTTTAGGTTATTATATACATAAAAAATATAGAAAGAAATACATAGTTGAGTACTGGCTCAAGAGAGAAATGGCTTGAAAGGAAGTAGTGGGTATTCTGAAGCAGGACTTTTCAATCTTTTTCAAGTCATGTCCTGGCACAATAGGAAATGGCCACATTTGCCCAGCACTTGGCTAAATGAATCAGGCTGCTTGAAACCAGAGGTGACTCAGATCCCACCACACCGTTCAACAATACTTTATTTTGGAGGAGGAAAATTAATTTACCTTCTATGTTCTTGGCTGAGACCCCTCTGTAATAAAAGATTAACAGGAGAAAAAACAAACAGATGTTTAATAACATATATACCTCTGGTATACATGGGAGACACCCAGAAAAAAAAAAAAAAAAACACATAACTCTTAAATGGCCCAAGCTATGACCTCCAATACCATCTCCAGCTAAAGACAAAAGAAGTTGTGGACATGAGGGGTGGGGAGTCAGTTACCAGGCAAAGCAGAGTTAACAAGGGTTAAGTAGTTATGCAGATTTTTTTCAAATATTTTATTTATTTATCTCAGAAAGAGACAGTGAGTGAGAGAGCAGGAGCAGGGGTGGTGCAGAGGAGGCAGAAGGAGAGGGAGAAGTAGTCTCTCAGCCGAGTAGGGAGCGTGACGTGGGGCTCAGTCTGGCGACTCCAGGATCATGACCTGAGTTGAAGGCAGATGCTTAACTGACTGAGCCACCCAGGTGCCCCTAGTTATGCAAATTTAAGTCAGCTGCTTTCTCAACTGATTAGAGTTTCTAGAAATGTCATCATATTTCTTTTCCTGGTACAGAGAGGGGGCTATCCCTAGAAATGAAGATTTTCCTTATTAGTGTCAATGTCTCTTATAAAAGGATAACTTCTGTTGTTTCTTAAAAATAATCGGTCTAAGATAAGCCTTATAACAAACAGACATATCTTGAAGTGACAAATTGTGCTCCCCTGCAGTGCCATAACTGCTGGACAGCCTTCTCTGAGATCTGCCATAATTGCTGATGTAGAATTATTAACTAATTTCCAGTGATATAATAGATATGTCTCCTATCGGCTGGTGAGAGCCAATTGCTAAATTGTTAGGAATTTTGCCAGACCATTGTTAAATAGAACCATTGTTAAAAATTAAATTATATAAAATTATAAATAAATTATATTAATAATGAGTATAATAAATCCTCAAAGCTTTACATTTTGCCATTTTACGGTTGCATCTTTTCTTTCTTTCTTCTTTCTTCTTTCTTTCTTTTTTTCTTTTCTTTTCTTTTCTTTTTTTCTTTTCTTTTCTTCTTTTCTTTCCTTTTTAAGTGGGCTCTACACCCAGCCTGGAGCCCAGTGTGCAGCTTGAATTCATGACCCTAGATCAAGACTTGAACTGAAATCAAGAGTCAGACACTTAACCAACTGAGCCACTTAGGCATCCCAATTTCTTATATTTTATTGTTAGCTATGTTTTTTAAGTTATTTGTGCTTATTATATGCATATGATGGAAACAACATAATGGTGTGCTATACTACTCAAGCCCTCCCAACTCCAGTAACGTCAAAGTGGTAGATTGAAATTGGCCATGATGAAAGTATTTTCCCCAGGGAAATCAAAAAATACTGAAAATCAGCGCTTTTTCTTTCTAAAGGAAGAAAAGAGCTGTCTGTTAAGTGTCTATCACCACACTACTTTCCTTATCCCTCCTTCTTATATATATTGAAGGGGTTCAGAACAAGTCTCCCCAAAATGTGCTACTTTGGCCTGTGGACTGTTTTGAGCCAAAGGCAATCAAGACCCAGCAGACTCACGAATAACTTTTACTTCTCTTTTAAATGACCTAAAAGAATTTAGACAGGGGCCTGGCCCAGAAATAAAGCTATTACCAAGAGATAACATTTTTATCTGAATGACCTATCTGTATGGCAAGACAAAAATCTAATTACCAAACATCTGCTCTTCTTATCATCCTGTGAATCATCCTCCTCTCCTTTAAAACCCCAGGTCCCTATTCCATTCCTTAGCTCAAGATGGCATATAAGCCTCAATTGCCCGGGTTGTCCTTGGGTCTCATATTCTCGTTGGCCCCCATACATACATAATTAAATTTGTTTAGTCCTGTTAATAATGCTTTATGTTAATTTGATTATTAGACAGGTCAAAGAACCTAGAAAGATAGAATTAAAATTTTTTCCTCCCTAATGTACTTATACCTGTGTACATGTCTGTGCATCCATAAACACATATACATACAGCAGGTCTAGATTGAAGATATTCTGAGGGGCTATGCAATCGATAGTCAACAAGAAATGTTAGTAAATGTAGTAGGATCTATGAAATTGGAGTGATCCTCTGGGCAAATGAGCAAAGGGGAAGAAGGCACTTTTAATTCAGCCTTCAATTTGGCTGCTTTCCACCACTGGCATATGTCCAATTCCTACCCCCAATTCTCTACACCTACAACCAAAACTGTTGTGCTGCTCTTCGGTCCTTGGAACCCTGTTTGGTGACTATTGGTGACTAATCTTGTGAACTAATTTATACTTAGTTGTTAACAGTGCTTTAATGTATTATTTCTCCTAAGTAATACATTTTCATGTCCTTAAGACTCTTTCATGCCCTACCTCCTTGAACCAGTGAGAAGAAGCCTATTTAACTTTATTTAGCTTCATATAAACTATGTTGTATTTTGTCTGCTAATTTCAAAGGGTCTAGAAGTTTTGAGATCTTGTTATAAGGTCAATAACAGAAAGGAGTGATTGCTTACTCACAGTGAAGCAGGCAGTGAGGAGCGGCTATGAAGTAGTAGACCCACATATGAGAATGGGTCTTGCTATCAGCAGTAGTTCATCACGTGGGCTAGTAAAATACTTGCCCTTTTTAGTTGCTACTTTTGCCCTTATTTTACAGGTCAGAAAGGCAAGACTCCTAGAAATCAAGGGAATTGCTGAAGATCACAAGATGCTAATCCTAAATTACTAACTGCATAGTAACAATTTACTTCATAACTTAGTGGCATAAAACAATCATGTTATTAGGGTCCCAAATTATGTGAACTTGATATTTGAGAAAGGTTCAGCTGGACAATTCTGTCTTGGGGTCTCTTATGAGGCTGTGGTCAGATATCAGCTATATTGAAACACTTGGGGGCTAAAGCAGCTAAAAGCTGTCTCCCTTTCTCTCTCTTGAGAGATATTGATATTAAGATCTCTGTCTCTAGCTCTTTTCTGTCTGGAGCCATGTAGGGTGCAGAAGAGAAGAAAAAGAAGTTTCCTTCTTTGCCAGGACCCCTTAAGAAAAAGCAGAGATATTTTGCAAAGTTGAAAATCAAGCATCTGGAGAAAGAAGTTTGCCCAAAAGACACTTAAGCAAGCAGGAAGCTTATAGATTAAAAAAAAAAAAAAAAAAAGTTAAGCATTATCACAAGGAAGGTATACAGAATTGAAATTTGAATGGTCAGGATGTTAAGAAAAGCTGGCAACTTCCAAGTATCTGTGGAATCCAAATTGGCATTTGTCATCAAAATCAGGTATCAATGGTGTGAGCCCAAAGGTTTGAAAGCTGCTGCTGCTTCTTTGTCTTTGCCAGATCTTCAATAGCATCTTTGTTAAGCTCAACAAAGCTTCAGTTGACATGCTAAGGATTGTGGAACCACGCGTAGCATAGGGGTACCCAAACCTGAAGCCGGTGAATGTATTGATCTACAAGCGTTGTTATGACAAAATCAACAAGAAGTGAATTGCTTTGACAGACAACACACTGATTACTCAATCTCTTGGAAAATATGCCATCATCTGCATGGAGGATCTATTTCAGATCTATACTGTTGGAAAATATTTGAAAGAAGTAAAAACTCCTTATGGCCCTTCAAATTATGTTCTCCAGGAGGAGGAATGAAGAAAAAGACCATTCATTTTGTAGAAAGTGGAGATGCTGGCAGATCGGATTAATAGGATCATTAGAAGGATGAAACTAAGGTATCTACCATGATGATTTTTAATCTGATCAGTTAATAAATGACTACTTTCAAATTGAAAAAAAAAAGATGTATATTTATCTACCTACTTAACCTACTTACCTACCTGTCTAGAGTAAGAGAGAGTCTCAGAGCTTCTCCACATGAGCCAGTTTGGGCTCCCTCATAGCATGGTGGCCCCCAGCACACTTGGATTCCTTACACAGTGATTCAGATTTTTGTCACAAGTGGGAGGCAAGGGGAGGAGTTACATCGCCTTTTCCGATCTAGCTTCTGAGTCATATAGTGTCACTTCTGTCACATTCTTGGTTACGACAAAGTCACAAATCCACCCATTTTCAACTAGAGGAGAAATCAACTACACCCCTTAAGGTGAGAATGGAAAGGTTCTAGAAAGACATGTGGGATGACAGATACTGTTGTGGTCATCCTTGAAAATACTAGCTGATATAGATGATTATTCAACCAATCTAGAATTCCAAGCATAGTCTGTTTCTAGTCAAACTCTGCTCACTCTGCTGCACCATACACCATTCTCAAGGCTCCAGATGTGTGTTAATGTAGTGGCTGTCCAAGAAAGCAGGCTTCTCAGAAAAAAGTAAATGAGGGGAAAAGAAGTGCACAGAAAGGCCACACCACCTTGCCCATCTCCAGGGCCCCACAGTGGTGCCTGCAGCCTATCCATCCCTGTCTCCAAGCTGCAGTGCCAGCTGTCCTGGCCTACCATGCACAAGCAGGGTGCTGAGCCTTTGGCCGCCACTGTACAGGAAGCTGCAATACCCTAAGCAGATATTGTCCATCCTGTGCTCCAGGTTCCAGAAGACAGAGCACCCTGGCACCAGCAGGCTGGAGGTACTCAGCATGCAGGCACACGGCAGCCTGAGAGGTGAATTTCCTCTGCTGTTGACAACATGTGCATTCCGAAAGGGTGTTTTGGAAGAGTTGCTGTGATTTATCAAGGGATCTACAAATGCTAAGGAGCTATCTTTCAAGGGAGTGCGAATCTGGGATGCCAAAGCCTCCTGAGCCTTCTTGGGACACCTGGAATTCTCCAACAGAGAAGAGGATTTAGGCCCAGTTTATGGCTCTTGGTGGAGAGGCACTTTGAGGCAGAATACAAATATAAGGATTCAGATTATTCAGGGCAAAAAGTAGACCAATTACAAAAGGTGTTTGGCCAGCTGTCCTGGAGGTGAGGACATATGGGCTTGACTGTGCCCTCCAACGTGTCCAGCTACATGCCAGGCTCACCAATATGATCAATACCTCACAGGCCTGGAGCCAGATGACTTTGTATATACTTTGAAAATGCACATATTTACTTGAATCATGTTGAGCCTCTGAAAATGCAGCTTCAGTGAGAACCAAGATCTTTCCTGAAGCTCAAAATCCTTCAAAAAGTTGAGCTGATCCATGACTTTAAAGCTGAATACTTTCAGATCGTGGGTTACAGTCCTCACCTGACTATTAAAATGGAAATGGCTGTTTAAAGTGACTTTAAAGGAGGTGTTTGAAGGAGATTCAGTCTTCGAGGGTTGGACCAAATGTCCAGGGAAAACTCATTTGCCCTAAAGGGAGAAGGAACTAGGCCAAATATCTATTGGCTGACCAGTAGTTGTAGTTCATTAAAATTTAAGGATGTTGCCTCTGGCAAATGTAACCATAACCTCGAAGGTTCTCTTAGTAACAAAGGCCTTGATTTTGGTTAACTCAACAAGGATGTGTGAAAATGCTGATGTTGGGAATAAAGTCAGAGAGTGAAAATTTGCCTACTCTTAAAAACATGCACATGCATTTCAATCCCACATTTTTATGAAGAAGGTCAGTGAATTTCAAGAATTACATATAAGCTACTCCCCTAAATTTGAGCAAGCTGAATAACACCAAATAGTCATAAATATATACAGTTGTGGATATAAACATTTAAAGTTATATTTGCTTTATATATTACTATAATAAAAGAGTATTCTGCCAAACGAAACAAAAAAAAAAACCACTAAATGATTCACATGGGTTAGTTATTAGAATTAAATTTTAATTACTCTTCCTTAAAGAACTGGCAAAAATTTGGTATAATATGAAAAGGCAATTTTTTTGTTTGTTTGTTTCTTTTATGAATTTCCCTTCTGTGGGTCTTCAGCTGTCTTACCTAAAACTATTCTGTGCTGGGATCTTTTATTCCTCATATTGATGATGTCATTGTTTGCAGGAAATTCTTATTTTTTCCAATGCACTTGTTCAAAGTTCACCTTCAGTACTGCAAAGGAGGTATGTCCTTCCTGGAAAACACTTTGCAAAATGCCTGCTACTAGTATTTATAAATGGAGAATTGAACCTTTCTCTATTTGCCTGTCTCATTTTGGTTCTCTCTATATCTATGATCTGGCTTGACACTTTTGTTCTTCCTCTTTGCAAAGGAGAGGTTTTATAGTATGTGACTTTATTGGGTAAAGTAACTTCCTGGTGGGAACCTAAGCTGAACAAGAACCCTACTGAGCAGAAACTCAGACATCATGTCACCTCCAGTTAATGCAAACACCCTCCCAACATACACACACACATCATGCACTGTAGCTAAATGACAGTTTAATAACTTCTTGCCTAAATATATGGTGAAGGAGGGTACCTCGCCTTAGAACTTTTAGAGCACTATGGGCAGCCCCAGTGGCTTAGTGGTTTAGAGCCACTGTCGGCCCAGGGTGTGATCCTGGAGACCCGGGATCGAGTCCCACATCCTGCATGGAGCCTGCTTCTCTCTCTGCCTGTTTCTCTGCCTCTCTCTCTCTCTCTCTCTCTCTCTCTCTCAATCTTTCTCTCATGAATAAATAAATAAAATCTTTAAAAAGAAAAAAAAAGAACTTTTAGAGCACTAAGTGAGGTACTGGAAGAGAAACTTGGATATAGGAGCAAGACACAAGAATGAAAGAGTATAAGACTGGCCAGTTACCAGAAAAGACACTGCTAGTTTAGAGGAGGGGCTGCAATTCACAAAATGACATTGGGGCTCAAAGGTCACCCCGGTCACCCCAGTCTCATTCACAGTGAGTGGGACCCAATGCCTGACCACTCAAAGAGCACAGAAGAGATTAAGACTTTGAGACTAAGAGTATTCTGCCAAACAAACAAACAAAAAAAAAACCACTAAGTGCTTAGAGCAAAATAAACCTGGGTTTTGAATCTCAATTCCACCCCTCTTTGCCTTGATCAGTTAATTTCTGGGGCCAGGTTTATCACCTAAAAAATGGAGGCAAAAATAACTATAATTGTTATAGAAAGCAATTTTGTATAGTTGCTTACTGTGTCTGGAACATAATCAGCATTTCTTTCTTCTTTCTCCTCTACTCTTCCTCTATCTTCTCTTAGGATGAATCTAAGAAATGGGTTACAACTGAGCCCATGGTGAGGGAATTAACAAGCTCTGCTTTGAGACACTGGGAAGATAGAAGTGGAGACTGACATATTCAGCTAATCCAGGAGGGTAGATGGGGAAGCACTGCCTATGACAGCATCTGAAAGTGGCAGTTGGACAATGTAACGACATTTTTTTTTATAACTACATTTTTTAACAGATACAATGGCAAAATTACGTTAAGGACATGTGCAAGGACGATCATTGTGGCTTTGATTTTAATACAGTACTTATAAACTGGAAACATTTTATATATACCTTAATAATACATATATAATGGTTATGCTTAAAAATTATGATATATCCACATGATGGAATGATATGCATCCTTTAAAAAGAATGAGGTGGGGATCCCTGGGTGACTCAGGGGTTCAGCGCCTGCCTTTGGCCGGGTTGTGATCCTGGAGTCCCGGGATCCAGTCCTGAGTCAGGCTCCCGGCATGGGGCCTGCTTCTCCCTCTGCCTGTGTCTCTGCCTTTCTCTCTCTCTCTATGTCTATCATGAATAAATAAAATCTTAAAATGAATGAATGAAAGAAAGAAAGAAAGAAAGAAAGAAAGAAAGAAAGAAAGAAGTCAAACCATATGTGCTAATCAAAATATCTTCAAGATATGTTGTTAAATGAACATGCAAGCTGCCAACGGAATGTGATTTGATTGAGTTAGACTGTTTGCGTGTATAATGTGTTTATGTAAGAATATATATGATGGTGTAATGGATAATTACCAGATAATGGGGGTGGATTTTGTGGAATGGAGTAGAAATGAAGGATGTTCAGAGAGGAAGGTGTTTTACTTAAATTCTTGTAAGTAAAGAATTTTTGCTTGATTTTTTTTAATTAAGCATATATTTCTTTTCCAATGAACATTAAAAAACTAAAATTTTCCTTAAAAGCTACATAGCACAGAGAGAGGAAACAAACAAGCAAACAAAAATAGCCCCGTGATAGCAAGAGATAGTTACAAAATTAAAATTCTCAGGTGGCATTTTATGCTCACCATTTGCAGCAGAGGCTCCCTAGAACAGGTTCATGCTGAACACAGACAGGATACAGGATAATGAAAATTACGTAATTGACCTGAAGGAATCCACAGGTAGGATGTTTAAAGAAAATGTCTGGATGTTTGTTCATACTCATTTTAGTGGTTCAGTCCTGGCTGCTCATTAGAATCACCTGGAGAGTTTTAAAAATCTATAAGACTCGCTGGCAAAGATGCTGATTTAATTGGTCTAGGGAAGGGCCAAATGTTTTAAAAGAACCCCAGGCAATTCTCATGTAACCTGGGTAGAAAACCACTCATCTAAACTGTTTATTACCTCTCATGATAATCAACACGCAATTCTTGACCATCTACTGCCCACCAGCTTCTGTGGTAGCCATGAACTATACAAATATGAAGTGATAAAAAAAAATATATAAGAATGGGTAAGGGACTGAATAGACATTTTTCCAAAGACATACAGGTGGCCAACAGACACATGAAAAGATGCTCAGTATCACTAATCCTCAGAGAAATGCAAATCAAAGCACAATGACCTATCCCCTCACATCTGTTAGAATGGCTAGTTTCAAAAAGATAAGAGATACTGACCGAGTGTTTGCCAAGATATAGAAAAAAGAGATCTCTTGTGTACTGTTGATGGGTATATAAAAAGAAAGAAATCCTGCTATTTGCAACAATAGATAGATAAATCTTGACAGAATTATGCTAAGTGGAATAAATCAAAGACAAATCTCACTTATATATGGAATCTAAAAAAGTTTAATTCATAGAAGCAGGGAGTGGTTAACCAGGGGCTGAGGGCTGGGGAAAATGGACAGATGTTAAGTCAAAGAGTATAAACTTCCAGTTATAAGCTAAATAAGCTCTGGGTACAGCATGATGATTATAGTTAACAATATCTTATTACAGGGACGCCTGGGTGGCTCAGTGGTTGAGCGTCTGCCTTTGACTCAGGGCATGATCTCGGAGTCCCGGGATTCAGTCTCACATCAGGCTTCCTGCATGGAGCCTGCTTCTCTCTCTGCCTGTGTCTCCGCCTCTTTCTCTGTCTCTCATGAATTAATAAATAAAATCTTAAAAAAAAATTGAATTACATACTTGAAAGTTGTTAAGAGAGTAAATCTTAAATGTTCTCACCATATATGCATACAAAATGGTAATTATGCGACTAATTGAAGGTGTTAGTTAATGCTATGATGGTAATCATTTTGCCATATATACGTATTAAGTTAACACGTTGTACACCTTAAACTTACATAATGTTATGTCAATCATATCTCAGTAAAGTTGGATAAAAATCAATTAATCAATCAATCATAGGACCAGCCCCCAAATATTTAGGACAAGTGACAAGATATTTGGAACATTTTAATGTTTCTGTAACTGTGCAGTTGGTAGATGACAAGCAGAAAATACTTTAAAAATAAGGAGTGGCATATAAAATAATATGTTCTATTTTTATTAGTGGATAACTGAATAAAGTAGGCTCAGTGGTATGTGTACCAATTTAAAAAGAACTATCATGTATGTGATAATAAGTATTCCAAGAGCTTGCCTAGTACCTGAGCCATTTTATACCAAATGTGTTCCATGGGCCAGCAACATTATCATTATCATTGGAAGCTTGTTTGAAATGAAGAATCTCCAACTTCAAGCAAACCTACTAAATCAGAATCACCACTGAACAAAATCTCCAATGATTCATAGGCACATTTAAGTTGAGAAGCATTTTGTTAGCTCTTAAAAGAATTTAAAACATTTTAGACTTCCTTGACCAAATCCTATTTTATTGACATTAACTACAGATTTGGTTATCCTGAAATCAAATGGCTTGCTTTATGGAGAATCATAAATGGTATACATTTCAACCACTGCTATAACAACAATGACATTAATAGATTGACATTTTTTTAGCAGCTACTATATGCTGGGCACAATAGATACTTTATAAATACTATTTTCACAAAAACTCTAAAGAGGTAGGTATTATTTTTCCCCATTTATTGATGAGTCAAAAAGTCTTACAGCTGATAAATGATAAAACTAAAATTTAAATATAAAAACTGATTAAAAACTCAGTTGTTTTACTATACTCCACTGGCTTTTCAATGCTGATCATAGTTGTGATGCCAGAGCAGAGTATTTACTACACTTTCAAAAAGTTATTAAAAATCATTTTTAAATTATTTCAAAAAATTATTTAAATAATCTCTAATTAATTTAAAGTTACAGGCATTGCAGAACCACACAATAACAAGAGGGGAAAGTTACATCATAATCCATGAGTTGGTCAATCATGTATTATATTTTATTTCACACACACACACACACACACAGACACACACAATTTCACTTTGCATAATTATTTGATCTATCGGTGTATTCAGAAAACTTGCAGTGAAAATATTCAGGCCCTGAAATGTAGCCAAGAAGAACATTTTGTTCAAATTGCAAATAAACATTAATAAAAATAGGTTTATTCAAAAATAAATATGGAGCTTTTCAATACAGAAAATGTGCAAAGGTATATAGGCTAGCTTCTAAGTGGGTCTTATCTTTCCTGAAAAAATGCCAAAGTAGAAAATCAGTCTGAGATGAAAAAAGCCTTGATATCATCTATCATATATCATAAGATGACATTTAATCCATTTCCTTACTTTGAAGACTGATTAAACTTCAGATGAAATTCAGTTAATAAATGCATATTAGCACAATACATCCCCAAGGCATATCCCTCATAGTAACAAAGCTTCTCCCCGCTGATCTGTGTTAGCTCCTACCTTGGACTTAGGACTTGAACAATTTTGTGGCAAACAGGTGTTGTTCTGGCCAAGTAAAGTCAGTTTTTTCTTATAGCTACTAAAAAAGCAATAGAAGACTAATCACTGACCATAGAAGTAATATATTTTCAGCATGGCTGGACATATCTGGATATACATATGTCCAGTCATGCTGAAAATATTCAAAACAAGGAATTGTACCAGGGTGATGTGAAGAATTTAATTAAACATGAGGTGTCTAAATCCTCTCTTAGATTATGCTTCTGTGGCACATAGGGAATGTTAAAGAGTTAATTGAATTTGGCATTTGTGTTCAACCAGTCGCCACATCTTTTACTTGGCTTTATCCAGAAGAAGAACAAACTCATACATTCATGAAAGTAGGTAGTTTCACAACTTGGAAGAAAGGGGCCACCAAAGTGAGGCTCCTACAGTCTCCCCTAAACCTGGGACATAGGGATGCTATCTCCCTTGGTGTTTAGATTTCAAAGATATGACCCCAAAGTCTTTTTTTTATTTTTTAAAAATGTTTTTATTTTAATTAAATTCCATTTGCCAACATATAGTATAATACCCAGTGCTCATTCCATCACGTGCCCTCCTTAATGCCGGTGGCCTTGCTCTGTCATAAAGCCAACAAAAGGCCTATTTAGTAAAATACTAGCAAACAAAATTCAACAGTACATTTTAAAAAATCACATACCATGATCAAGTGGAATTTATTCCTGGGTTGCAAGGATGGCTCAACATTCACAAATCAATGTGATACATCACATCAATAAGAAAAGGATAAGTACTATATGATCATTTCAATAAATGCAGAAAAAACATTTGACAAAGCACAAGATCCATTAATGATAAAAACCCTCAACAAAGGAGGTTTAAAGGGAACATACCTCAACATAATAAAGACCACATAAATTTTTATCTTAAAAATATTGAGTAAAACGTATATTACAATTTATTATACTATGATTCTCAATCCCCTATTCTATTCCTGGGCCAATACAATACTGGTTGAAATTTAAGGAGAAAAACCATTTACTCTTCTGAATGGAGATTTTAGAAATCTCCATTTAGTAGGCTCTATGCGGAGCTTGAACTCATGACCCTGAGATCAAGACCTGAGCTGAGATCAAGAGTTGGGCACTTAATGAACTGTGCCACCCAGGTGCCCCTGTAATCTCCATTTTGCAATACTCAACACTCATTCATGATTAAAAATAATAAGTAAGTCAGGAATATAAGGAGTCATCTTTAGTCAGGTAAGAAGTATTTATTATTTAAGTCAGGAGCTAAGCAAGGATATCTGCTATGTCTACTCTTCAGTGTTGTTCTGGAAGTCCAAAGCAATGGATAAGACAAGAAAAACTAATAAGAGAAAGAATCTCTCAAAAGAAAAAGATAAAAATCATCACTTTCAAATAATAAGTCTTTCTTCCTATCCAGTCCAACACTAGCAATTTCCCTATTTTTCATCACTTTCTTGGTAGCATTGTTTCTAACTTCTTGGAGATTTCCTCAATTTTATCTTCCATCACTGTTTAATTTCCAAGAGCTTTTCTCCTTTCTAATGTTTCCCTTTTCCTCTTATCCTGTTTCTCTTAAAAAATGCAATCTCCTCTCATCTCTTTGGCAATATTAGGATAGTTGGGTTTTTTTCTAATGTTTTCTTATGCTCCTTGCATTTTTCTATTTCCCATGAATTTCCTTCTGCCCTGCCCTCCCCACTTTGCTTTGGGCTTATGTTTTTCATTCTAATGGCTTTCCTCAAATGCCTGGTCATCTTGGTGGATCCATTGATAATTAAAAATCTGTTCCTGGGTCGGGGCAGAGTTTGCTGACTTCTGGGCTTTCCTGCAGGCTGACCAAGGCTGACCTCTCTTTTTCCTGCAGGCTGACTCACCATTTTTCTGGGACACCCACAAATCACTGAAAATCTTTCTCTTGGACTCGTTTCTTTCTCATTTTTTCTATTTAAGTATTAATCTGGCTTCTAGAGATATTAATACCAAGCAGGAGAGAAGAACTAAGGCATTCCTCATTCAATATGTATACCTTTACTCACTGATCTATTTTCTGGATGTGCCCCTCACCCCTTCCTCAGCTGTGCCAACTTACCCTGAGACCATATCTTGCCTGGTTTAACTTCTCTAGAGTAGAAGAAGAATCCGGCTGCATATGGTAGGAGACTTTTTTTTTAAGAATATTTATTTATTTATTCATGAGAGAGGCAGAGACATAAACAGAGGAAGAAGCAGGCTCCCAGAGGGTAGCCTGATACAGGACTCAATCCCAGGACCCCAAGATCATGACCTGAGCCAAAGGCAAACACTCAACCACTGAGCCACTTAGGTGCCAAGGCAGGAGACTTTTATACACTTTCATCTTCCAAAATTCTCTTGACATCTCTTATTTATTATTTTATCCTCTCCATTTTAATCATATCCCAGTTTTAAAAAGGAGTGGAGACAAAAGGCTTTGTCAGTCTGCCATGTTTAACCTGCAACTCATGCTTGAATATTAGTCCAAAGTCCTTGAATATTAGTCCAATTTCAAGTTTTATACATTCAGCAATTCCTCAGTATGAGTGAATTATGAGTTTTGCAATACCAGAAGCTCAAACCCACAATACTATGAAATGAGCAAGAATAAAAGATGTAGCACCTAAAAGTGTTAAGTTCTGAGAAGCCACTGCAGCCATTGCAAAAACTCTGGCAAGCTCTCAATTTGAGCAGTAAGAGGCCTGAGCAGTAAGAGGCAAAAAAGGGAATTTCAAAGCCAGGTAATCTTGAATCTCTGCACCTCAACAGCAAGGGGTCACTTTTTTAAAAATCTCTTTAATTTACCCTTATTTCATTGAATTATAGATGCCTGCCCTAAAGATTAGAAATGAGGCAGGGTTATCCTACAGAGAAGAACAAGAAGAAGTCCAAAGCTTTTCTCTAAATCCATTATAATTGCAAGATCTGTTAGATGACACCCAAGGCCCTATGCTTAGTTTTGTGTTTTGGACAAAGGTGTTTTGGACAAAAGTAAAAATCTCAAAATTTCAAGGATTTTCAAATAGAGGCCCAGAGATTACCCTAATTCCAGTCAATCACAATTGGATAAGAGGGACTGCTTTAACCATGGGAGAACACAGAGGAGAGCATAGCTGCAGTTAGCAGGCGACATAAAACTTACAAATCAATCACAGAGAATCAAAAACATTCCTTGTTGTCATTTTCACCTTCCCTGAATGTGTTATTGGAATTGTTATGTGGCCTTTAGCTTTCACAGTAAAAGAAGTGGCTGGGACCCAGACAATTATTCCTAGATATGTAGAAATAAAGTGAGGAGGCTTCAGATAATATATAGTTGCACTAAATCAATATTTGTTGGCAGTACATCTAAATATCGAGTTTCCCACTTGATGAAATTCAGACTGCGTAAAGAAGACTAACTGCTACTCAGAAAACCCTTGAAACTTCTGTACATAACTCAATATCTTTTCAAACAAAAGTCACTGCAGGGCTCCTTAAATATCAAAATACTCTAGAATAAATAAGAAAGAATTCAAATTATAAAACTTGAAGCAAATATGATTTTACAGTAATCGTCTATTTCACAAGAATGAATAAGACAGTCCTAACGCTCATTCTGTGGGGAGTTTGGGAGAAAAAGAAAACAGTCCTCTAGTCAGTAGGACAGGACAGAATAAAACACATCAGCAGCAGCCAAAATCCCCACAACTGACAGAAACATAAAGCTCATATAAATACTAATCAACACAACATGTTAATCCTATTTGTAAAAAGTATTAAGGAAAGATGACAAGGGCTTCTGAAATGATGAAATGTGTGCATTTTAGCTCCAATTTAAGATCTAAAAATTGAGAGCATCCCTCTCTTTTATCCCCCATACACTATTAGGCAGTCAATCTAGACATAACTCTTTAAGATTAATTCAGTCTCAACTGTGACATTTTGTCTTCCTGAATCACTTTTCTCTTTTCCCTGTTCCTAACAGTGAGCTGAGGTTTACCTAGTATTCAGACTGTTACATGATTGTTCCACAGGCCACTAAAAGCAATGGAAACAGCCCCAGTTACTATGGGCATTGCTGTCTTAGCCTTATGGGCAATAGCAGCAGGCACATAGACCAATTTTAAATGGAATATTGGCAAGATGTATAGAGATTATCCTGTCAAAAATCAGTAGAAGATACGTTTATGCTACTTACCTGTAGAGAAAGGTATCCTCTTCTTGAGCTCATTCATTTTCAACCTAATGTAACCTGGAAAAACCTAATATGGTGCTTCATAACTAAGATAGAAAGTAGGACTTTCACTGGAAAACAAAACAAAACAGAAAGACAGGAAGTAAGATATATTTGTTCTCTAAAATTCTTTTTCAGAAACATTGCAGCCAATGCTTACTATTCTTTTAGATCCACTTGGTGATATTGCTATCATTTTTTAAATTAATTTTCATAGAGTAGCAGACATAAATCTGACTTTCATAAAATCTCATTTTGCTAATAAATGAAACATCTTTCTCTTTCTTGCAAACTAAGCGAGGGTTGGGGGGTAGGAGAGGTAGTTTCTTCCCAGATTATGTGATTATGATAGCTTAAATGGGGTTCTCCCTTAAGCAGATCCTGAGCCAAGAATGTGGCTACAAGTGATCTATTAAGGATGTGCTATTCAAATAGGCAGTGAGAAGAAGGAGGAGGATTAGAAAGGGGACCAAGTCAAGTAAAGGTGATGTTTCGAGGAGGAAGTCCTAGGCTTGGCCTGATCCTGAGGGGAGACTGATTATACCTCACAGTTTCTCCATATGGAAGCAGAGAGCTGAGCTTTTATACTCCATCACCCAGTTGTTGGTTGCTAATGCCCAGAAGGGATGGGGAGGGACTCTTCTAGGCTCCTTCACCTCTTCATTCTGGCTGCATGGGCAATCCTGTGAAGGTACAGGAGTGGAATGTTAGCAGGGTTAAATTGGGAAGCTGGAGAATTGATCCAAAGGCCTCTAGGCAAGGTACCTTATATCTGCTGTAAAGGGTATTCATGTTGTGTTATTTTAACCTGGAACAGAAAGTTTCCCTTCTTCTTACATCACTATCTATGATCTATATCCTATTCATAATGTCCTGTTGAGGACCCCTGCTTTTGAGATCTGCTACTTGATAGTCTCTAAACTCCAAGTCTTTCACATTACATTACATCTCTGGTTCTGTAACATGAAGCATTTTATGATCAGCCTGTGTCAAAGCCAAGGTATTCCCTAATATAAGGGTGAGGGGCTAGTTTGGCAATTTGAGGATGAAAGCCGAGTTTGAAGAGAATCCAGATAGCTTCAAAAAGTTCTCACAGAGACTTCTTTGCCTGACTCCCAGAGCGCTTAGGGCCCATGTGAGCTCAAACTTAGCAGGGAAGATAGGACAGAAGGAAGAATAAGTCTTCCTCCCTAATTACCAAGAATGATAATTCCATCATGAATGGAAAAGATCCAAGGCTGTTGGCCTCTGGGACATAGTTTGATATTTAATGTCCATATTTCATTCTTTGTTTTTAAAAATGAGTCAGACTATAAGAACTGAATTATGTATTCTCTTCACTTCTACAAACCAAAAAAGTCTTCCCACTTTGCCTTTATTTCCCTTATAAAAACCCTTTTTTAAAAAAGGGTAATGATTATTGTTCCATTATGTGTTTACAAAATCTAGGAAAAACTTACAAATGAATATAACACTTAGGAATAATGAATTATTTATTGGATCTTTGCTTGAACTCTGAAGTCTGATCAAAGAAAACTTCTGATACTTATTCTATTAATTATGAATGGCAAACCTTCATGCTTTCTGCTAAGAGTATTAAATGTCACAAATCAGCCCAATTCCTCTTGATTCTTTTCCTCTACATGGCAGGGAAATTTTCCCTCCTCTGAGTTCAGCTTGTGTACCTCACAACCCCACCTGTGAGCTTCCACCTGCTTAAATTCTTCTCAGCCTTCAGGCCAGTAGAAATGCCCCTCCTTGAAGAACAGTTCCCAGGTTTTTCCCACTGAAAGTAATTTTTCCCTCCAATGATTCAGCATCTCTATGATCTCACCTTTGTACTCTAATCCATGTAGTTAGCTGTTTTCCCATCTCCCAAAATAGATTTTAAGTTCCAATTCATTTTCGCATTTCTATAGCGACTAAAGAAAGGCTTAACATATAGATCTTAACAGATGTTGTTAAGTTGAATTTGCTTATTTAAAGGAATATTTGGGGGGCACCTGGGTGGCTTAATCAGTTGAACATTCAACTCTTGATCTCAGCTCAGGTCTCGATCCCAAGGTCATGAGTTCAAGCCCTGCATTGGGCTCCATGCTGGAAGGGGAGAGCTAGGTAGGTAGGTAGGTAGGTAAATAAATAATAAATAAATAAATAAATAAATAAATAAATAAATAAATAAATAAATAATTTTGCGCCTCTACAACGTACTGGAAAATGTGCATAAAAAGATGAAAGTGACAGTTCTTGAGCTTCTAGTCAAGGTTTAAAGACAACCATATTAAAAGAAAAAAGGCAACAGATTTTACTAAATACTGTAGAAGGAGTTGAATACAAAGTGCCATGGAGTATCACAACTGCATACAAGAGGGTAGTAGGTATCTTCTCCATTAAAGACAAGGAAGATCAGGCTGATGGACATCATATGGTAACCATGGTGGGTTAGGACTTGAAGAGTGCTCATCACACTCTCAGACCAGTGTTCCTTCTACTTACCATGGGAGTTCCACTCTAGACAAGAGTTGGAGGGCTTCCCCTTGGAAGAGAGTACACAAAATGGCTATAAGACTCAGGTAGTTTGCCCAGCATGTGTTTAAAAAAACAAGAACCTAGTTTCTGGATGTAGTCAAGTTTAACCTTGAATATGGCCAGAGTATCCAGTCCTGAAAGATCCCCTGGAACAAATTCAAGGACATGAAATCCCACTAATATTGATTGCTATGAGTTCTTTTCAGTGTGGTTCTCTTTTTTAAAAAGGGAAAATACTCATATTATTTTAGGATATTAAGCTAATTTGTACTTAGGTATTCTAAGATAGTTTTTGTTCCTATGGAAGAACCATGATGTTGGTAAAAATATTAGATAGACATTTGAGAGTTTTAAGACTTGTGTGAGCAATTAAAACAGTGATGTGAGCCATGAGAGAATGACAGAATACAGCCCTAAAGTATTAAGGGAAGCAAACGCTGGAATTTTTTTTTTTTTTTGAAAACACACATATCAAAGGTATCTTTTTGGACTTCACAGTTAAGAAAAATAAAGGAAATTATATTAGAAGTAGAAAAATAGCACAAAAACTTAGATTCTCCCTCTTAACATTTGGCTGGAGAAAAGTGAGCATTGGGAGAAAAATAACTATGTAGGAAAAGACACGTTTGTTCACCATCCCTGAGTAGTTTCATGAATTCACCTTCAGTAAATGAAGTCCTGTTACTTCTCTTTAGACTGCTACAGAGCTCATGGCATCAAAGGACCAGTGTTATTCTATTCATAACCCTTTCCATAGTGTTTCATTCTACAAACCTGAAGAGGGCTCCTCCTACTGTTTAAATGGCAGATTGCGATTCTGTACCTCTCCGGTGGCAGTTTAAGGTAAAAGAGGACTGTTCCACACTACAGCCTCACACCAGCACTGATTATATCCCAACTTCCTTGTGAGCCTGAAGAATTAGTCACTGTGGATCTTCATTACAACACAGCTAATGAGTAAATAAAATCAAGAGGGAAAAGGATAATTTGGTTAAATATGCACTAGGGATGGAAAAACAGACAGGGACATTAATTCTACTTACAGGGTTTGGCTTCAAATCAAGTCACATCATGACTAGTTATCAGCTGCTATTAAACATAAATCATCAGAGGTTTCACTATAAAACTCTTCAGCTTAGTAAGATGCTGGGAGAACCAGAATATAAGTGTATTTAGGTATCAGTACCAGTTTTTGGTAAAATTCACACCAAAGGTAGTTCATTATAGGTTTCTCCATACGCCTTTATTTAAATGGAAAATCAACCATTACAATCAATAAAGTTGGGCTGATTCTATTGCCTACTTCAAAGCTTTCGGTGGGTGTTCTTTAGCAACTCCCTTCTGTTTGGTCTAAAGGCAAAGGTCATTTTCTCAGGGCAGGTGTGTTCAGCAAGAAAAGAGCTGTGTAACACCCTCTGTATGGAAAATTCTCAGCAGAATGAACTTCAATGTTTTATAACCCTGAAACACACTGAAGGCATTCTAGGCAGTGAAAGAACAGTGTATTGGGAGTTTCTTTAATAAATATGAGTCTTGTCAAAATGTAAGGCTACAAAACCAAATAAACACATACTTTTTCTTTAAAAAAATAAAAAAAGACTTATTTATTTATTTGAGAGAGAGAAAGAGCACAAGTAGGGGGAAGGGCAGAGAAAAAGGGAAAGAATCTCAAGCAGATCTCCCACTGAGCATGGAGCCCATCCTAGGACTTAATCCCAACACCCTGAGATCATAACCTGAACCAAAATCAAGTCAGATGCCCAACTGACTGAGGCACCCAGTGCCCCCCAAGAAATACATTTCAAGTCCTTCTGTAAAAGACATAAATATCAGCTGTCTTAGTGCTGGACTGGCCCCAGGAAGAGTTGGCAGCCATCGAGGAAAAAGCAAAATAGGAACATTGGCATGCATCTTCAAAGCACTGTATTTCAATCCTCTTTTCTCCTCAAACCTCTGATCTCATTTCCATCATCCTTACCCTCAGCAGACAATTTTGTCTCTGACTTCACAGAGAAAAGAGAAGCCATTAGATAGCCCTTATTTTCTTACAAATAAAGAAAAATCTCTCTAAATTTACTTGCATCTGCATATATCCTCCCTCTCTCTCTCCTCTTTAATATTGACAAAAATGTTCTTCTCAAAGGCCAGAGTTCTCTGTGTTCTCTGGGCCCTCCCTTCTCAGCCCTCCCTTGTCTAGGCTCCCCTATCTCTATTCATTTTTAAGGTGAGCCCATCCACTCCCATGACTTCAGTACATTTGGGTCTATGCAGGACTTTTCTAAAGTCCTAGATTACTTACTTATTTGACAACTCCACTTGGACAACCCACTCTCAACAGGAGCTAAACATGTGAATTCTACATGAATACCACTGCCTTATTGGTGATGCCAAACTCAGTAAAACACACAGCCCTCCATTCTGTTGCTCAAGTCAGTTACCTAGAGAACTTGGTCACACTTCCCTGGTCCTTGCCTCCATGTCTAATAAAATACCAAGTTTAAAAATATGACTCAGATTTACCCTCTCCAATTCTGTTATCATCACCATAGAACCATCCACAACCACTGCTCACTTGGACTATTGCATTGGCTTCCTAACTCATCTCCTGTATTCATTTCTGCTGCTCTTCATATAGTAGCTTCTCTGTCCTTTTTAGAAACCAAACCAAACCAAACCATCAAGCTATCATTCCCCACCGCAAACCTGCTCAGTGGTGTTTCACTGCAAATGAGTTGGCATAATGAGCATGGTTCTGATGAACTGTCTCCATGCACCCCTCTAGCCTCTTCTAGATCCCCTCCAATTTCCTCAGCAGCTTTCTTTGATCCTTGAATAGGCCTGGCTTCCCAATTCAAGCACTCAAGGGAAGATCTCATCCTCGCTGTTAACCTAACTCCTACTTATCTTTAAGATAAAAGTTTAAATGTCTCTTCATCAGACAAAAATACTCCCCAGTCTTCATTTCTCTACTCTACTCACCCCCTACTGAATTAGATTCTATTCTTGGAATACTTTCAACTTTTTATTCCTTGCGGTCACCAGAATTACATTGTCATTTTTGCTCATGGGATATTTCTCCTGTTTATAAGTACAGTGGCAAAAAGTATATACTCAGTAAATGTTTGAATGATGAATGAAGAACGTCTGGGTGGCTCAGTGGTTGAGCATCTGCCTTTGGTTCAGGGGGTGATCCTGAGATCCGGGATCGTGTCCCACATCAGGCTCCTTGCAGGGAGCCTGCTTCTCCCTCTGCCGGTGTCTCTGCCTCTCTCTCTCTGTGTCTCTCATGAATAAATAAAACCTTAAAAAAAATAAAGTTTGGATGATGAATGAATGTATGTTATGTATGAAAAGCGTTATGTTCCTAAGTATCATTTTTATAATTTTTTTCCTTTTTTTTTTTTCAGAAAGAGAGAGTGCATATATGTCCTGAGAAGTAGGGGAGGAGGGGGAGAGAGGGAGAATCTTAAACAGCCTCCATGCCTAGCATGGATCTTGATGCGGGTCTTGATATGATGACCCGGAGATCATGATCTGAGCTGAAATCAAGAGTTGGACACCTAACTGACGGAGCCACCTAGGTGCCCTTATTTTTATAATTTTTATAATCAGCAAGTAGAAATTGGCTCAAACAACTTCAAATAGTGATTTGAAATTGGAGTTGAGTATATGTATGTGTATACACATACACACACACACACACACATATATTTCCCATTCTTCTCAAGAATCTTTCCTTTTATTAAGCACTATGCTAAGTTCCATCAGAAATTAGTGGTGTGAACAGCAAAGTAAATTTCTTCATTTCCTGCTACAGACAGAGATTAGGGCATCCTATCAAGTGATAAAAGCATTTGGAATTTCCCTTTCTCAGTAGCTAAATGCCTGCATTGTATGCCATTCCAAACAATGCCCAGTATGGTTCTGGGAAGCTGCTTTTTCCTCCTGTGGTCAGCCTTTTGATCAATCAAAAATACAGTCTCTATCACATACTCTCCTGCCTTAAACAGTAGAAAGAACTTTGGGGGATCTAATTCACCATAGCAATTTATTTCAGAGTGGACCCCAGACTACCTGCCTCAAAATAACAATATGTACAAAAGAAAGTTCTCACACCCCACCCAGGGCATGATCCTGGAGACCAGGTATCGAGTCCCACGTCGGGCTCCCTGCATGGAGCCTACTTCTCCTTCTGCCTGTGTTTCTGCCTCTCTCTCTCTCTCTCCTCTCTGTGTATTCTCATGAATAAATAAATAAAATCTTTAAAAAAAAACCCAGGAAACAACAGATTTTGGCAAGGATATGGAGTAAGGGGCACCCTCTTACACTGTTAGTGGGAATGCAAACCGGTGCAGTCACTCTGGAAAACAGCATGGAGGTTCCTCAAAAGGTTAAAAATAGAGCTACCCTATGACCCACCAATTGCATTACTAGATATTTACCCAAAAGATACAAACACAGTGATTAGAAGGGGCACATGCACCCCAATGTTTATAGAATCAAAGCCCACAATAGCCAAAATATGGAAAGAACCCAGATGTCCATTAACAGATGAATGGATAAAGAAAATGTGAGATATATATATATATATATATATATATATATATATATATCCTATATATCTGGAATGTAATATTACTTAACCATAAAAAAAGAAATCTTGCCATTTGCAATGATGTGGATGGAGCTAGAGTATATTATAAGTGAAATAAGTCAGAGAATGACAAATACCATACGATTTCACTCCTATGTGTAATGTAAGACACAAAACAGATGAACATAAATGAAAGGAAGGAAAAATAAGATGTAAACAGAGAGAGAGGCAAACCATAAGAGACTTTTAACTCTAGGAAATAAACTGAGGGTTGCTAGAGGGGAGGTGGGTGAAGGGGATGGGGTAACTGGGAGATAGGCATTAATGAGGGCACTTGTAATGAGCACAAGGTATTATATGTAACTGATCAGTCACTAAATTCTACCCCTAAAGCTAATGAAACAGTATATGTTAACTAAATTGAATTTAAATAAATTTTTAAAAAGAACCACAGAGCTACAAAAGGTAGCTTAATCTAGGTTAAGCTGAGTTTAGCTAGGTTTAATCCTGAGTTTTTACGAAAGAAAAATACGACATTTTCCACCTGTCATGTTAGACCTAATCCCATTAATTACAGTGTTGCCATGAAAGACAGGGAGAGGCTGGGACACGGAGATGGACACATACCCATCCAGTGTCAGGGCACAGAGGAAGTGCAGGTCAACAGACAGGATATAGAATGCTTCAGAGGGGCAGCCCAGGTGGCTCAGTGGTTTAGCACCCCCTTCGGCCAGGGTGTGATCCTGAGGACCCCCGATGGAGTCCCGTGTCATGCTTCCTACATGGAGCCTGTTTCTCCCTCTGCCTGTCTCTCTGTCTCTTTCTCTCTCTCTACGTGTCTGCCATGAGTAAATAAAAAATCTTTTTTTTTTAATTTTTATTTATTTATGATAGTCACAGAGAGAGAGAGAGGCAGAGACACAGACAGAGGGAGAAGCAGGCTCCATGCACTGGGAGCCTGATGTGGGATTCGATCCTGGGTCTCCAGGATCGCGCCCTGGGCCAAAGGCAGGCGCCAAACCGCTGCGCCACCCAGGGATCCCTAAAAAATCTTTAAAAAAAAAAAAAAGAACCCTTCAGAAAGGGATAATACATAAACAGGAAATGATATGGAATAGCCTCTGGTCCCAATAGGTAGAAAAGCTTAGTGATAGGAAATGGCAAACAGGAACTATTTGGAGATACAGGATACAGATAGAAACACAGGCAGGAGGGGCACCTGGGTGGCTGTCTGTAAGCTTTCTGCTCTTGATTTAGACTCAGGTCTGGATCTCAGGATCCTGGCATCCAGCCCCTCAGTGGGCTCTACACTCAGTAGAGAGTCTGCTTGAGGATTCTCCCTCCCTCACAGGTATGCAAGCACTCTCTCAATAAAATAAACACATAAAACTTAAAAGAAAAATAAAACAGGCAGGGAATCAATGTGGAAGGACATGGTGTTACATTGTATTTATGAGAGAATCTACCAGCCCTATATTTCAAGGAGCCCTCATGAACAGCTGACCAGAAGTATATATAAGCTCTGCCTAAGGAGCTAGCCTACGTACCTTTACAGGGTAGCAGGCTAATCAACTTACACAAAACAGGTGACTTCATCAATGGAGTTGTGGAATAATTATCACAAAGTGATTTATTTACAGCTTAAGTGAACAAATTTATTTACCTATAATAAACATGGCTGCAGATTGTGCAAGTATATTCAGTATCTTATAACTAATGCATTTATAAGATTTGTATTTATAACAAGCTTCATGGTTAAAGGTTACATTTTTGTGGGATTAAACATTAATGAATCAACTTTAAAGAAAGAAATAATTCATGATAAGAAGAAACAGACCGTGAACAGACTTAAACCTGTATAAGACCTTACCCATCCCTCTCCTAAGATGTTCTTTGTTGATGTACTTTAGAGGCCACTGAGACATACAGGTCATACTTGTCTGTTCCTTATTTCACTAAAAGTGGTAATAATCATATTCATTTCCTCCAAAGATCTCTCATCAAATACTATTGTGACCTATGGGGTTTTTTTCCTTTGTTTTTAACCAAACCTGAATCTCAGCTTTAGGTTCAAAAATCCACATTTCAATGTCAGTGGGATGCACTCAGCTTTTAAGGGGACTGACAAGAGCAAGGCAAGCCCCCCCACCCCCCATTCTAGAATTATACAGGCTAACTAGGCAAGAGGCAAGGCACACTGGGGCAAGATATGAAATGCAGTTGCTATACCAGGAATACAAAAAGAAAAACCACAACTCAAGAGAAAGACAAAGCTCCACTCACCAGAGCTAGAACCAAAGGTAACAGTAGTGCCATAAAAAAAATTTAAGGCTGGGACAGCTGGGTGGCTCAGCAGTTTAGAGCCTGCCTTCAGCCCAGAGCATGATCCTGGAGTCCGGGGATGGAGTCCCACTTCGGGCTCCCTGCATGGAGCCTACTTCTCCCTCTGCCTGTGTCTCTGCCTCTCTCTCTCTGTCTGTGTCTCTCATGAATAAATAAATAAATAATCTTTAAAAAAAAAAAAAAGAATTTAAGGCTGAGCCCTGAGTGTTAAACTAGAACTTTATCCCTCCTGCCTAATGTCAAGACTAGGCATAGAAATTGAGACAAGGATTACCCCTAACAGAATCAGGCAGATCCTAGCACTGTTCATCTACCTTTCAACATATTAACCAAAGGTGGGAAATATAAAGTCCTAACAAATTGAGCATGTATGTCATATACATACGCGCACACACACACCTGCACACAATTCAGGTCATTATGACCAATTGAGCTAGATGCTCACCATGCCCTCTCCTTCTAAGCCAGTACAGATCACCTTTTTTTTTTTTTTTTTTTTTTTTAAATTTATTTTAGGATAGTCATACAGATTGAGAGAGAGGCAGAGACATAGGCAGAGGGAGAAGCGGGCTCCATGCACAGGGAGCCCGACGTGGGATTCGATCCCGGGTCTCCAAGATCATGCCCTGGGCCAAAGGCAGGCGCCAAACCGCTGCGCCACCCAGGGATCCCCAGATCACCTTTTAACCATATACATAAAGCCCATAAGCCCAAGGGTAGGACACTAAAAGAAATTCCATTCAAAATTGTTCTTTGTTTCTGATAACCTTTTGAGTCATATATCTAGTTTTCAACACTGAAACTGACTTCTGCACTTACCATTTGACCTAATTCCCTGACTTTGACCTGCCATTCTGCATCTCCTCACACTTCCTTCAGGTATGCATTTAACCCTTTATTTATTTATTTTTTTACATTTTATTTTTTTTTTTTTTAATTTTTATTTATTTATGATAGTCATCACACACACAGAGAGAGAGAGAGAGGCAGAGACACAGGCAGAGGGAGAAGCAGGCTCCATGCACCGGGAGCCCGACGTGGGATTCAATCCCGGGTCTCCAGGATCGCGCCCTGGACCAAAGGCAGGCGCCAAACCGCTGCGCCACCCAAGGATCCCACATTTAACCCTTTAAAATGTAAACATTCAGTTAGGCCAGGTTTAGCCTTCCACAAAAGAGATTCAACAAGAAGAGGAGGAGATGCATAGAAAGGAATAGATACAAGGTAATGGACTCAAGTGGAACCCAAGTCCAAGCATGCCAGAGACATAGTAACATCATATACTGAGAGTCTATGCAAGGCTAGGAGTCTATAACAAGGCTAGCATTCAACATCAGTGGAATATATAGGCACCAAATATCTTGGTAAAATGGCAAAGCAGGAATCACACTATCAGTTGGAAAAACAGGCATGAGAAAAAGAAGTAAAAAAGATATATGAAATGGATGCTTTCCATGTGTTAGCTGTATAGCAGACATCTGCTCTTATTGGCTGCCTAGCACTGTCCCATGGAATTTGCTTTGGAGAATTCATCCCTCTCTCATTCTTAATCTTATAACTTTGGTGGGATTAGTCTTACCCCAGTTTCCATGAATGAACCCAGATTGGTTTAATCCAATTACTATACCTCTTCTTCCTAGTTACACTGATTAACTTATAGATGTTCATTTAACAAAATCAAAGTCAGTGAGAGTTGAATATCTATATGCTGAGGCTTCTGGAAAACAGATACAGTGTAGAAGAAACCCTTCTTTGGACCCTTGACAGCCTGGACTATGAAGTATAAAGGCATGTGGTCTGGAGTTGATCAGGCTGTCCCACCCTCTCACTCCCATAAAGTAAAATCCTGGAAGAGCAAGAGGGCAATCATTTGCAGCTGGTAGGTAAAGACAAGACCACAGAAAGCAGAACAGAGAGACCTCGACAAAATAGACTCTTGGTGATATCATCTGAATCTCTGATTCAAAAGTGCCCAAAGCCAACATCACCAATGAACTTTTCAGTTATGTAAGCCAGTGACTTTCCCCCCATTTTGCTTAAGCCAATTTGAGTTGACTTTTTTGTCTTTTGTAAATGAAACACTTTTAACTGATACAACCAGAATCTGCTTATTTATTATTGAACACTTCCTGTGAGAGGTGTTGTGCTAAATGTTGTGGGTTCTGTGACCAATGAAACAGGCATGATGATAGTCCTCTAGGATTTAGCCTGTGTAGCAAAGGACATAGCACACAAACACCCCACTTAACCAACTGTATAAATTATAAACAGTTCTAGAAAAGTAAAGAACTGAGTGATATTATTAAAAATAATGGATGGATGAGAAATTATTTGATCAGGAAGAGAGAAAGTGCTTCTTCAGCTTGGTACTTTACTTGGATTGGCCAGGTGAAATGTGGAGGAAGCATACCAGACAAAATGTGTGTTTTCCCTCCTCCTACCAATCCTAACTCCTTTGGTTATAGCAAAAGACTTGTCACAGAGGTACAAATCCAATCTAAATGACAAAAGTTATATCATACTAGCAAGTTGGGTATTTCGTAGGCTCAATGTTACCCTTCCCAGCGATGCCACCATTAGAACCAGTTAGGCAACATACCCCAGTAACTGGTTTATTCATAATGATTACCATGTCAGTAAAAGATCTTTCAGTTTTGAAGTTATGTCTCAGCCTTACAAGTTTATTGTTCAATTTCTGCCTTTCTGAAATGTGTATGACTTTTCTATTTATAATATCACTTGCAGAAGGAGAAGGCAATAACCCAAGAAAGCAGAAGTGACCATTCAATCAAAAGTCTCTGTGCCATTGGGTTGAGCACCAGATGTGGTCCTAGCTCATCTCACTGTGGTAGTTGCTAAAACATTAATATTCTATAGTCTCCTCTTCCCCATTTTAGCTAATTTTTTCTAGTGTGTCCCATGAGCCCAGTGAACACAGCTTGCATTTCCCTTTTCCAATATGGTCTATACTTCTGGTTTATACTTTTCAACAGATGGCATATGTGAAAGCCTTGGGGTAAGACAGAGTCGGATTTCTAGGACATGGAAGTGTATGTCCAGTGGCTGATGGGGGTAGAGAGACTGGCTGGTGCCAGATACTGTCCAGTCTTGGAGGCACACTTAGATTCTGTATTTTATTCTAATGCTAATAGGAAGGCAGTAAAGTGTGTTAAACAGGAATGAGACAAACCTCCTTTTTAAAAATCACTGATTTGGAGTACCTGGGTGGCTCAGTGGGTTAAGCATCTGACTCTTGATTTCAGCTCACAGGGTGGTGAAATTGAGCTCCACCTCAGGCTCCATGCTCAGTGGAGACTGCTGGAATTTCTCTCCCTTTCCTTCTACCTCTCCTCTTCCCCTCTAAAATAAATAAATATTTAAAAAAAAATAAAAATAAATAAAAATCACTGATATATTTTTTTTCTGATAAATCAAAAACCTGTCAGGGCATTTGTTCCTGTGAGTTCCTTTGAGAGATGATAAAGAGGTTGTACAAACTAAAGTGAGCAGTAAAAGAGCCAGAAATCATAGCTATTTTCTACAGTTCTAAAAAGTAGAAAAGTAGAGAGTACACTTTATTTTACAGGAAAAAGTTATTGTCTGGAAGTTTGGGGGCAGGGGGGGGTCATTGCCACAAAAGACTCAAATTTCATTTGCAAATTTATAATCGGAGGCATCAATCTTTCCATTCCTGGTACCTGCCATGTGATGAAGGAAGGAAGTTGAGAATAAGAGCAAGTGTACAAATCTGAATATGCCATACTCTTGAAGAAAATATCAGGCAGATGTCATTTTCCATGGGTAGGATACTTCTGGACTTTAGGAAGTTAAATTTAATCCAAGCATTATTTTCTAAATGTCACTTCTCATTGTCCAGTCCATTTTACTGCTGCAGGCACAAATCATTTTTAATAATGAGTAATATGCAGGGTAAAGGACAATTATAGTCCAGAGGTCTTACAAATCAAAGGAATTACACAGATAAAATCCCTGAAGCAAGTCCATGAATCCATAAGTTATGAAATTCAATTTGCTTAAAATGTCACCAATTCATCATCTCCAGTTTCTGAGCTAAGTAAGAGCAGCTCTAGAGAGCGTAATTCTGATCCCAGTAACCACTTCACCCAGTCTGCTGCTATTCGGAGACCTTTTCCCTCCAAATCTAGGTTTCACCGTTCTTTAAAGTTCCCTAGGTGCTGTGTAAATGCATTAGTAACAAGTCAACAATTCCCCCCAAACAAAGCCTTGTTTGAAGTGCAACAGACTTTGCTGCTTCAAAGTCTTAAACCAATTTGACTTAATTTCTGGGGCATAAAACAGAAGGAAGCACACTCTGATCGAGGCACTTTTTTACTGACTAGCAGCCCTTTTCAAGGAGCCTAATGTATCCAACCACAGCCCTTTAGTGCCACGTATTTCCATTATCGTACTTTCAAAATAACACTGTGATGGCCCACAGAGCCATTAAAATGCCCCCTTTTGAAGCAGGTTACTGAAATCCATTACTGTAATGTGTTTTTCCCTACCACCCTCCCGGTATAGATTGCTATCCCTTGGGCCAGGATTTAAGATTATTGCAGGCACACACAAGTAATGCATTAAAAATTCTGACTTAATTAATGAATTAATCTTCCTTTTTAAAGAGAAAGCATTAATGGTATATGTTTTTTAAAAAGACATAAAGCCATGTTATGTTGTACAATAACATAACCAGTTACTATACATTAGGTTTTAGAGGTGTTTTCCTATTTCCTAGAACAAGGTATCCAAAAACCCAACCAGGGCTAGAGCCATTTTTCCCCCTACATTCGTCTATAGCCTAACAGGATGCCAACAAGGATCCATCAACAAGCATCACGTCAATTCAGGGACAATGTATCCCTATTTTCTGTCCTAATGGTTACTTCCCTATTTTAGGAAAATGCACCTCATTATCTACTTGATATAAACCTACAGAGTACATTCTAGGATCTTTCTTTCTTTCTTTCTTTCTTTCTTTCTTTCTTTCTTTCTTTCTTTCTTTCTTTCATTTTGCTTATTTGACAGAAAGAGAGAGAGAGAGAGAGAATGAGCGAAAGAGCCACAAGCAGGCCCCCCACCGAGCAGGGAGCCCGATGCAGGGCTCTATCTCAGGACCCTGGGATCACGACATGATCCAAAGGCTAATGCTTAACTGACTGAGCCACCCAGGCACCTCCTAGGATCTGTGTTTCTTAAGCACGTGGCAAATGCTTCTTTTATTTCACTTAAGAAAACAGATCACCTGTAGACACACCAGGGGCCCTCCCAGTCATCACATTTGGGGATTAATCCTTAAAAAAAAATCCCATAAAATTATAATTTCTAATTGTTTCTCTCAAAATATACAATATGACTCGTAATTATAAATTAACTTTGGCTTCTAAGTTTGCTAAAAAATGATCCTAAGTGTCAGAAGTGTTTGGATTTTGTTTTTATTTTAGCTTTTTAATAAATGACAATGTGATTCATGATACTGAGTCTCTTAGAGAAGCAAGAAGGGGATAGAATTCTGGAAAGGCACACAAGGAGTTTCAAAGATAATTATTAATGTATTATTTCTTAAACTGGGTACTGGTACATAGATATTCACTATAGGACTAATCTTTATTTATAAAGAATATTTTGTATTACTCAATATTTTATAAAACCAGTTTTGAGGGCAGCCTGGGTGGTTCAGCAGTTTAGCGCTGCCATCAGTCCAGGGCATGATCCCAGAGACCCGGGATCGAGTCCTATGTCGGCTCCCCGCATGGAGCCTGCTTCTCTCTCGGCCTGTGTCTCTGCCTCTCTCTCTCTCTCTTTGTGTGTCTTTATGAATAAATAAATAAAATCTTAAACACACACACAGTTTTGAATGCAAAGTGCATGGAAATAGACCCTGTTCCAACTTCCACATTTGAATTGTTACAACCTAATTGAAATAAATCAAAGATATCTGTGAAATTTGACGTTTACTGACACTTTCATGAAAACCCTATAGGAATAATATTGCCTCTGAAAAGACTTATCCAAAGGTGCCATAAGATACTATTCTAATAATATCATGATACCTCCTATCAACATTAGGGAGAAAAAAAATTACACTTAGTCTCAAAAACATAGCTTCAGAAACAACCAGGCACCATCTACCCCACACTGCAAACATTTGCTTACTATGCACCTTTCGAGGAGTTACCTCGTACTTGTTATTATTGCCAATACAGAGACAAATACTCTGCCTTTAGAGTTTATAGTCTAACAGGAAAGGAAGAAAGACATACAAGCAATTAATCTCATACAAGATAACATTAAAGAACAGGGGTGTAAACAGCGTGCTATGGAGTTGCTTGAAGCCTCTCTTGGCACACAGAGTCATGATTAATTCACACGGGTCTAGGGTCAGCCCCTCACCCTTGCAGCTTCAGAATTTGATTTTATCAATGTCCCAGAGTTGATCAGATTCAGAGACGATGACTCATACTCACCAACTCCCAAAAGTCTAAAGAATATAAATCAAAATGCCAATTTATAAATTGGCAAGAAGAATTACAACTGCTAGGAAGAGCAGATGTTCTTGTTGCCAACCAGCACACATCTCTCCCCGTGGACAAGCTAAATGACAAGCCCTATATGTGGGAAACGTGCTTGGGATATGAGAAGTCAGAAAAGGTCAGCTAGTAATGTAATTATGTTTTTAAACAGTGTCACTTTGATAACTTGACGTGTCCAGACTCACAAAAGGGCCATGCTCCAGGAAGGACTGCATGGTCCTGTATTCCTAACAAGACACTTTCTCCTCTAGACTGGCCCAGAATGAGCAAGGTCAAAGTCTGCCTTCCTGCCCTTCCTTTTTGTATGCTTCCAGGGCTGACCACATGTCCTTGGGTTGTATTTTCAAGTTGTACTCTTTCTTTGGTTATGTTAAAAATGTTAACCAGGTTAGAGTGAAATATTCTAATGGGGAACTATTCAGCATCTTTACATAGCTATATCCTTTCCCAAAATTCAGTTTACGAGCTAATTCTCAAAGTGCTCTTACATATGGCACATGAAATTGGTTGGGTATAGGGTCCATGCAGAGGTGCAATAGGAGATGGAACAGGCTATGGAAGTATGGGACAGATCACAAATTCCTTCATATCTTGAATACTATTCTAAAGAACGGCAAGCCATTGAAGGTTTTCAGGGAGTGTAATGAGCTATTTTACCTCCAAATGCAACAGTCTTTACAAAGTTCTTTTGGGGGTGCCTGGTGGCAGAGTTGTTTAAGTGTCAGACTCTTGGTTTTGGTTCAGGTAGTGATCTCAGGGTTGTGTAATCAAGCCCTGCATCAGGCTCTGCATTCAGCAGAGTCTGCTTTGGACTCTGCCCCTCCCCTGTGTGCTCATGCTCTGTTGTATGTGCAAATAAATACATCTTTTAAAAAATCCTTTTGAAAACTATTTCATGGGAAAGTATTTTATAATATCTGTGACATTTCAGGTGCACTTCATTGAAGGTGTACATCCTTTAGTAAGAACAAGGTCAAAGGATATCATTTGGAATTTTGTCTCAAAGAAGAGCTGAAACTTACACAGAAAACATGAATTACTTTAACATTACTTAGAAAATTAATGCATCTATTAGATTTTTCTCATTTGGGTTTGATGGCTAAACCCCAGTCCCTAGACCAAAGATGTCCAATAGATCTATAATGCAAACCACGGACATAATTTAAAATTTTCTAGAAGTAACATTTAAAAATGCAAAAAAATAACTAGTGAAATTATTTTTAACTGTAAATTGTATTTAATCCAATGTGTCCAAAATATTATTTACACATACAATCCATACAAATATTTGTGAATGAGATTTTTTAATATCAAGCTTTTGAAATTCAATATACATTTTGTGATTATAAAACATCTCAATTCAGACTAGTCATATTTCAAGTACTCAGTTGCCACATACAATTAATGGCTATCATATTGCATAGTACAGTTTTATACTATCTATTATCTGCCCCAGGTTACCCCATATTATTAGGCTGAGTTTTAGAAATTTTTAAGGTTGTTTATGGCTACTGAGAACTGAGGGATTAAAGCACTGAATACAACATATAATATAGTATCTAGTATTATAGGAAGAGAGAGGGAGAGGAGAACATGAGAACTCCTTTGAGCAGCTCACTGGTTCACTTGCAGCTAATTAGGGAAGCTAGACCTCTAGAAATTCTTCCCTTTGGAAAAGTTTTGAAAACACAAAGGACTTTGTTCTTTGTCCGGATTTTCACAACATGAAAAAGGTTCAAAAGGTAACCTATGCATGTTGAATTAGCCCCAAACTGCTAACTGAAAAATCCCCACTGCAAAAATTTCCCATTCTTCCATTATCCTCTTAACACTGATTAAAGATGAGAGAAATGAAAGCTAAGGCTCACTCATTCCACACATACTGCAATTATGTTGGCCAATCTGATTGCATGTGTATCTTCATATATCCCCCATTCCTTTCCAGCTGCCAAGAAAACATTCTTTTAGGTAGTTCTACCCTCTAAAGTGTTGAGGAGCAAGAATTCTTGGGCCCTTCGATGTCCAGACTAAGAATCAAATTGACTTGAGGCAGATAACAAAAGAAAATCAAATTTAATAGCATACTTATGAGAAATCCATGCAGACACGGAAATTCCAGACTGTCAGGCAAAATGAGGTATATACCTTATTCTGAACCAAGGAGAATGTGGTAGGGGTCTGGGACTTCAGAAGAAAGGAATGCACTTCACAGGGTGATAAGAAGAGCAGATATTTGGTAATTAGATGTTTGCCCTACCATACAGATGGGTCACTCAGATAAAATGTACCTTTGATAAAAGTCCTTATTCTGGGAAAGACCCCAATTTAGATTCTTCTATGTAGTTAAGGAAAGGGCAAGAGTTTCTCTTGAGCCTATGGGATCTCAATTGTCTCCAGCTCAGAATAACCTTCATGCCAAGGTGGCCCATCTTGGGGCAGCTTGCCCTTGGCCCCTACAAAGGAGAGAAGAGTCAGAGTGACAGATAACTCACCTTTTTGTTTCTGTACCTGGATCATCATCAGTGGGTAGACAGGGAGGTGCTGCCAACATTCATCATCCATGGAAAGGATGCTCAGTCTTTAAAAATCACCTTCCCTGCCTTTGCTGAAGAAATTTAGATAACTGTTCTGAAATCATTCAGGACACATGACTGGAGGGCATGCAGGCAGGGGAGAATGGAAGGGCAGGATAAAGAACTTATTTTTTTTCCCTTATTCACTGATGCTGTAGGGGAGGAAAAATACTTTTCCTCCTCTACCTTTCTAGGTTCTTGGCTGAGACTCCCCTATGATAAAAGACAGATTAACAGGGGAAAAAAAACCCAGAAGTTTAATAACTTGTATACGTCCTATATACATGGGACAGAGACAGGAAAACTGGATAACTCCAAAATGGTTCAAGCCACCACCTTAAATAACATCTCCAACTAAAGACAGAAGAAAAATATTAGGAAGAGCATGGTCCTGGAAAAGCACAATAACAGGGGTAGGTTGTGCAGATTTAACTCACTGCTTTCCCCATTGAGAAGAGTTGTTAGAGCTTTGAGTCAGCGGAGTCAGCCTTCCCTTCCAGTACAGAAAGAGAGACGCCCTTTCAAATGGAGATTTCCTCTTATAAATTGCCTTACAAAGGGATTAATTTATACTTGGTTTTCAGGGCTTTTCCTGTTTCTTAAAAAAATAACCAGCTCAAGAAAATCCTTATGCCAAAGGGTCATATTTTGGGGTGACAATTCAGCTCTTCTTCAACTCCTTGTCCCTTATTTCTCATAACTTTCTTCCTTACTCCTTTCCCTTTGCTTCATCCCAGCCCCACTTCATGCCCTTTGGAATTCCTCCTTCTTACTGAATTATCTGTTTCAGAGTCATCTTAAGGCCTGATAATTTCACACCCTTTGGGCCCCCCATGTCACTGTTTTTTTGTTTTTGTTTTTTTTTTTCTCTCTCTCTCTTCTGTTTCACCATCACTCTTTCTCAGCGTCTACTGGCTCTCCTTGAGTGATGGAAAGGAGGAGAGAACTCTGGTTGTATGGATGTGATGATGGGGTGTGTGTGGGGGGGTGTTCCACTCTAGACTGAGGCTAGTTTTATCTATCAGAGAACTAAAGGAAACAAAATTTGTCATCATGAGACCGAATTATCTTTCCCATATCTCTAGATGGTGCACAGGAGAAACATGTCCTCTTCCTATTAACATATTTGGCTCTAGTTCTTGCAAATTAAAACTCTTCTCTTACTGTGCTAAGACTTTCACTGCTTTCCTGCCCTGGATTATATAACATGTCTGTCCACTTTCCTTTTAATCCATGTTGCCAAATGACTTTTTTCTAATAGTTATGATTCTTCCCTTATGTTGGCTTGCAAGACTTGCAGATTTCAGTTCACTCTGCCATACTTCAAAAACAAAACAAAACAAAGAAACAACAAAAAAAAAAACAAAAACAACAAAAAAAAACCTTTTTATTTGAGATAATTTTAGTATAGGTCTGTTTCCTAAAATTAAAACAGGCCTGACTAGATTAATCTGTATTAAAATCCACTTGTTTTTCTTCTGTCTAGGAAATATCCAGTGCAGCCAAATTATTGACTTTCAAAGCCACATGATAAAATAACAGAAGAGTCAAATAAGGTCTTTTGAAATTTTCATAGGTACAGAGTCATGGCCACATAAAGGACAGTTATAGTTGGTTTATCCAACATTATGGTAGAATTAGTTTTCAGGTAGCTGTCACTTACTCTTAACCAATAAAACCCTGCTTTTTAAACCTAAAATCTAAATCAAGCTCTAATCTAGCAATGCCTCAAGGAGTTGGAAAAGTGAACAAGTTTGATGGTTTTTCAGCCTTGAGACTGACTTTTTAAGGTGTTCTTATCTCCTACTGACTGTCAAGCTATTACTCATCTTGTGCCCATCAGAACTCTCATTTTTAAAAATACATGCTTTTGCCACCTGACATTATCTTGTAGGCTCTGATTTGTGTTATGGGAAATAGTCCCACAACCAAATTGGTTAGAATTCTATATGAATTACCAGAACTAGTCTTTGAAATTCAGGGACTCACCTGTGAATAAACCAAATGAGCTTAGTGAGTGTGACCTTTTTCTGATAAGAATTTTGGGCACCTACTTTGGCCTATAAGGAATTTTGCTTTGTTTTTAGTCTTTTCTAGATAGTGAAAATTGCTAGATAGAGATCTTAAATAATAAGATGTTGCTATTATTATTCAGCAAAATGACCTTTGCCATTTTCCTGTATCTTAAGATGCTAAGTCTATCACTGATTTTAAACTGCCAGAAATACTTTTTGAGATGTATGAAGGATATGTGTGTGTGTGTGTGTGTATAATTCACATTTATGAATGATATATCCTATTAAGTAGAAAGCTGTTAAACACAATGTTTATAAAATAGTTTGTTCTAGTTCATTTATACAATGTACTAGGCATTTTCTTACCAAAATAAAGAGAGTAGACTGGGGATAACAACCTTGATTACCAAAGATATCTTATTGGAAACATCTGTTTTAATGACACAGGTTAGTTGTCACAGATAAAAGAGGATGAGGACCTAGGACTGGATGTGTATTGGCATCATATGTCCTGGAGGCTGTTAGGAAAACATTAAAATAACTCCTGTCCAACAGTTGACCTATTATTTGTATATTTTTCATGAGAAGAATTTGCTCATTCTGGTTTTCATTATCTGTTATTTTGGTTCAGGCAAATCAAGGTTTTAATGTGACATAAAACAAGCCCATATATTCCCTGGGTGCCATGAAAGGAAGAGTAAATCCTGTCACTAGATACAAACTAAAATTAAAGTCTACTTTTTGAGGTACCTGGCTTGTTCAGTTGGTAGAGCATGTGACCCTTGATTTCAGAGTCATGAGTCCAAGCCCCATTTTGGATGTAGAAATGATTTAAAACAAACTAAACAAAACAAACAAGGTCTACTTTTATGTGCTAATTTAAGAAAGAACAGGGATGTAAGGAAGAGAGAAACATTAACCATACTACCAATAATTCTCTAATGTATACACAGTGGGTTGACAGGATCTAATTACATCAATCTCCCCAGGTTTTATCAGCTAGATAAACAAGTTAAGAAAACTTTTAAAAAATGGCTTCTTTTCTAATGACAAAAGCAAAACATGATTATTATTATAACATTCACAGAAGAAAAAATGGTAGAGAGAAAAGGTAAAAACCACCTATCTCTCAGAGAAACAACTATTAGCATTAATATTAGCAACTGTTAATATTTAATGTAAATAAAAACAAGGTGTGTATATACATAAAAAAGTAGTTCATATTTTCTTATAAACATCACTTAATTCTACAATATGGACAATGCATTTCAATAAAGACATAGATCTCATTCATTGTAATTGGAGAGAAATTAAGATAAATCTCTAATCTCTTAACAATGACATTCTGGGTATCTTCAATATTTCCCCAAGTAAATAACTCTGATGAACATTCTTTTGCATATCTATTGATCATATCTCAAATTATTCTTTAGGTAAGATGCAGGGAAAGAAGTAGTTGGGTGAAAGCATATATACCCTTACATTTTTTTCCACTTTTTAATCTCTTTTGGAAATATCTGAAATGATCTATTTCCTGTTTTTAAAGGACATAATTTGATACATGACTGTTAAATATTGAGTTATCCCCAACACACCCTACAATCCATTCCTGTCTCATTTCAGACTCAGAGTTTTAATAACATTTCTACTTCTCTCTTACCATGCTTATGTGCTGACTCCTTATATCTTTATATTTATCAAAATCAGGCTGCATCTAACACATATTCCTCAAATTTTGTGTCTAAAGTTGGACTTTCCCTTAGTCTCAGCTCTGAAATAATTTTCTTCTCTGTGTGTGCTTTCTTTCATTCTCTTGGTTGGATTAGGATAGTAGCTATGCTATTATCCTTTCTAGAAGTTTGAGCTATCTTGTCTGACTTTTTCAACTACAACCAATAAATAAAAATTTATAAATAGAGGAAAAATATGTTGTTTGAATCTTAAAGTACTACAGCATAGATGTTGTTACTTTACACAGACCATACATTAACTTCAACATTCCATTGATATGAAAGTGAAAGTAAAAGAAAATCAACTTTTCCCAAGTCAAATGAAAGAAATTAAAAGAAAAAACCTCTACATTGTATTAACAGTTGGAATCTTTTATTCTATCACATCTTAAAATTTTACCTACTATAAAAAATATTGGCTTAGTAATATTTTATCTTCAATGTCTGTGCATTCAAAAACAGCAACTAATTATTTATTTGTTATTTTATATCACCAAGTATTATATCACAAAATATTGGTTTCCAAAGTTAGATGATGAAAAGAAGACCGGAACATGTCAAACTGCTTATTAATATTATTGATACAATTGAACATTCGGTTTACTTAACAAAGATCATTAAAAGAAGTAGATTTTTAGTTAAGATGCCTTATTTAGGGTGAGGGTAGAGGAGGTTGTGACAGATTACATTTTCCAAAAATGGTTGCAATAATATATCTGGTTTCAAATTCTCTCAACTAGCCTGGCTGCTTTCTCAAAAAAAGTAAAACCTATTTCTCATCACCTTAAAACTGACTGAACCAATGTTTCCTCAGAAAACAGAAAGTTGTGGAAATGACGTGTATGACTTCTAAGGTCAGTATAGAAAAGGTATTACAGCTCTTGAGACTCTTACCCTGAAAATGAGCACTGTGTTATAAGGAAGTTTAAGCTACAAATAGAAGCCACATGAATGAAGGTGTCTTGGCTGGGTCTTGAGTATCAACCATGTGAGTGTGAACAAATCCACAGATGATTCCAGCCCACTAATGAGTCCCGTTCAGCCTTTGATTCTTTAACCCAGTCTGCAAGTTTTGTAGAGCAGAGAAGCATCCTTGCTGTTCCCTGCCCAAATTCCTGACCCACAGAATCCATGAGGCTAATAAAAGTTTGTTACATGCTACTAAGTTTAAAGATACTTGGCTATACAGTAGCAAATAATTAGAACAGAAGAGGAAACCAAATCTTTGCATCATAACTAAGAATGAATTTCTGTACAAATAATCAGGAACCGAATACAATCACATTTTTTCCTCTATATTAAATTAAAACTATCTTAAATTCCCATTGTCAGATGAGCAGGAAGTACAGTATCTACCTTATGGAGTTCCCCACTCCCTTGGTTTTATAAACCTTGTTTGTCTAAAATTATCTGAATTTGAAAACTAAGAAGACCATGCTGGTGTCTCATACATTCCATGCTGTTTTCTTATCATCAAGTTGTATTGCTACCACAACTATAGGCCCATTCCATGGGATTTCTCAATGGCCTAACTCTTAGCAAGCAGACAGAAACTTTAAGAGGGACTATTATGCAGACAACTCACACCCTCAGGGCCACAGTGAAACACAGAGCCCCATGGAATTTGCCAGAGTTGCAGAGTCCCATATACCACCATTCCTCCCCAAGACTCCTGCTACCCGAGAGGTTCTGGATCCTGATTACTTCACAATTTGTAAGTGTGTCACATACAGAACCATAAGTACTATCACTAGTTCTAGTCTTAGAAATCCATCCAGAGGTCAGGCTTCTTTTTTCAGTCCTCAAAATGAAAGGGTTTACTCCCCTCCCCACACTAGCAATGGAGGTCTATGCACATCATGACTTCGGACTGCTACTTGGACTGCTTTCTGTTAGCCCCATACCCTATGCCAGTTTCCCCTTTTCTTGCTCTTGACTACAAAAACAGACTACTGCCCTCAGTCAACAGAGAACATCAAGGAATCTCAGATCCTCACAATAAAATAGCAATTTATGCCATTTATAGGGGGGTTTTTTTGTTTTTGTTTTTTCATGTATAGTTTTTAAAGTCCCAATTATTTTAAAGTTTTTGTTATCCTAATACAGAAAAGTCTAATTCTATTATGTGTGTTAAGTCAGTAATCCAAAGTGTAAGTTCAAGACACCTAAATTGAATTTTATAACAAGCAATACAATGATAGAAGAAAGGAGTTTTCTGCTCAAAGAAATTTATTTTGTTGTTTTTTTAAGGTTTTACTTATTTATTTTATTTTAGAGAGAAAGTGAGCAAGAAGGAGGAGAGTCAAAGGGAGAGAGAGAGAGAGAATCTGAAGCAGACTTCCCACTAAATGTGGAGCCCCATGAGATACTCCATCTCAGGGCCCTGAGATCATGTCCTGAGTCAAAACTAAGAGTAGGATGTTCAACTAACTGAGCCACTCAGGTGCCCCTTATCAGTTATTTTAAGTTTTTTAAAAAAAGAAAAACCAACTATATATCCCTTCTGTTAAATCTCCATTAAATTTTTTTCACTATTTTTATGACCATTTTACCTCTGGAGTGGCTATTTGAAATTACTACCTTAAAAAAGATACTTTACAAATTCAGTTGGGTAACACCAACAAATATCAAAGGCAAATCATCATGCTTACATAGGGATGCCAATTTTGCAAGTGCCTCACGGGGCTCACAATAAATGACCTATCTGGGTACAATAGTAAGGGATTACCATCTCTGTTGTAGGCACAAAGGTTTGGAAAGTTTTCCAGGAGCAGATTATTCATTTCATAGTGTAGAATTCTACAAAGGTTATCAAATATTGGACAAAGGCTAAATAAAGTACAAAGATGTTGCTTGATAAAAGTTCCTATATCTATTTGCTGGATCTTCCACAGCTTAGTTCTGGAGGTGGGATTTTTTTTTTAAGTGATTAAAAACATTGGTAGTTTTCTTAACTTCCAAAACAGAATATCCATTGATCCTTTGATGTATGTCATGTTATGAAAAGGGGGGGGGGGGGGTCCTTCTCAAAGGTGAATAGGCCACAAGCTGTAAATATTTATCAATTCTATCATCATAAATTTTTGTCTGCTAACTAAAAATACTTGGCTAAGGAAAGCCATTTTGGTATTACTCTTTTTAAGATATATACTTGGATTATATACTGTCAATGAGATGTATAGATTGGCCACTTTGAGTGAATTGTACTCTTGACTTTTGGCAAGAATACTTATAAGAAACAGGAAGGAAAGTTCCCAGTAAGGTTTACATAATAACACAATCATGGTGAGATTTAGTCATTGTGTATAATACCATAATGGAAACATTGAAGGAGATAGAATATTCCTCAAGGATGGGATCCTCCTCCGTCATTACGTCTCTCATGTTCTAAAGAAAAAAAGAGATTAAATACTATTCCAGTTAATATAATTGGTTATCAACTAGGAAACCAAAAAGTAAACAGTCCAGTTGCTCTTTTGAAGATGATGCAGAAATAATCCTATAAACTAATAAACCAGGCACATTCTATTATAACTCAGCAATCATTAAGCTCCATGTACATTGCAGTGCTAGAAGTGGCACATAACAGAGACATCAGAAGAAAGTCCACTGGCTCTTATCTAGTAACTGAATAGCTGAGTAGAGCCAGGAATGTGCAGGAGCTTGAGTAATTATTAGTTTAAAAATAAAATAAAATCACACCACAGAGTCCCACATAAAAAAAAAAGACACACAACAGGAGTTCCTAGGCAAGAGCATGGCCAAAAAAAGAATTGGTCTGTTCCAAATAATGAAATACCATGAGTAACCAAAAAATATTTTTGTTTCTGTTCTATTTAGCCCCAATATCCCCAAAATGAATTTTTAAAAAAATACAAGCTCCTGCACATTTCTAGCTCTACTCAGCTATTTAGTTACTACATAAGAGCCAGTGGACTTTCTTCTGATGTTGAAAAGTCAACTTGAGATAAAGGAAGGATAGGCTATTTTAAGTTAAGCTTTTTATCTCCCTGTCATCACACCATATTAAACCTAATTCTTCTAAAACAATTTATCAGTGGTTATTTGAATACTACAACCTATATATAGTTGTGTTTCTACCTTCCTTTTTTTTCTCCCAACACGTTACAGTTCATATCCTTAAATGTTTTAATAAAACAAACACTGTTTGCTTTCTACTTTTACATATCAGTCCAGCAAGTGTCTTGAGTATGTTCTGTATGTCAGATGTGAGGTCAGTGGCAGACAAACTAGGCTGCAGAAACTTATAGGCAAGTAAGAAAGGCAGATATATATCTTGCATTATTTTATTTTATTTTATTTTTTAGAGGAAAATACATTTTTTATTAAGAATTTACAGATGTTCACAACAGTTAGAAAGGGAATAAAGGGGAAAGGATTATTTTAATATAATGTGTAAAAGGCTGTGTATGAGTTGTCTGAGTGCCTTAAAACAATATAGAAGAGACATTTGGCCTGGTCTGCCATTAAAAGAAGGCTCTCTGTATTAGACAAACATTAAATAAAATCTTGAAGGAAGATTAAAAGTCAACCAGGAAAGAAAAGTTTCAAAGGTCATTCTGAGCAGTAGGAAAAACACATGAAATTATATTGATAATTACTGGAACCCACTATGTGCTACACATGAAAATATCACTTTTAAGTAAAGTAAAAAGATATGAAGGAACATAAGATATATACAGTGTGTTCTCATCAGTCTATATACACTTTTTCTAATGCAACTGCACTTCAAGTTAAGAACCAAACTCTGAAATTCAAAGAAATGAAGGGACCTATTTACAGTCATTTAGCCAGACTTTGAAATGGAATCTATTGTGACAAAACCCCATCAGTACTTCATCTGTGAAACAGGACAGAGAGAGAAGAGTTCTGGGGTGCTCAGTTTTCCATAAGCATGTTTTAAGGGTTGGAAGTCAAAGGAGAAGAGACTGAAATAAGTACAGAGGGTCTTGCATGGTAGGCTAAGGGATTCAATTCTTACTTAGAACCATTATTTTTATTTTTTTAAAGCAGAAGAGCAAAATATTTGTTTAGAGGTACTTGTTTAGAGAAATTATTATCATAGCAATGTGGACGATTTCCATCTATTATCACATGTCTGTAGTACACACTGTGTCAGATTGTGCTGGGCATTCAACATCCTTCTGAGGCTACACATACATTTAAAGGGAGTTAGACTAGAGGTAAGAAGACCCATTGGAAAATACAGTCAATGATATTGTAATAGTGTTGTGCAGTGACAGATGGCAGTGAAACTTGTGGTAAGCACAGCATAATATACAGAGAAGCTAAATCACTAAGCCATACACCAGAAATTAATGTAGCATCATGTATTAACTATACTCAAATTTAAAAATTAAATTAAATTAAATTAAATTAAATTAAATTAAAATATAAAAACATGCAGAAGAAACAAAAGAAGGGGGTTCAGAGATTCAAATTTTTTGCAACTTGAATCTGCATTGCTGCATTATTTTCACCAGCAGCTGATTCACTTCCCTAGATTTGGGAGCTGTGAAGGTAAATAAAAGGATAGATCCAGGTTTATGGTCTATTAGATCAGATAATAGAAAGAGAGTAAGGTAAGGGAGCTGCAATGTTTTTTTTGAGGTGGTGAATGGGTGATAGATTAAGTATTGAATATTGGGCTTGGGTCTGACTCGATTGGTAAGGGCAGGTGATTGATTGGAAGGAGACTGAAGAATGAAAGGGCTAGAAGACACCCTGAAGTCAACAAAGGTGAGGTGGGAACACAGCTGTGAGTGTACGGCAGGATGGAGGATGACTACAGAGTGTTATACTTGGAGTTAAAGATTGTTGAAATAGAGAAAGGTTGGTATTGACCAGTTTCAGAATGTTTCTGTGAGTTTGGGAAACTAAAGGAGACTGGAAGGAAACATCATTGAGGTGAGGAAGTCAAGGAACTGTGAGATGTCTGTTGACTATATTTTTGTTAGGGAAGAGACTCAGTCTTGTAAGCTTCATTTCACAGAGGAAAGCACTTTCCAGAGTATATCTATATTCGTTCATTCATTTTCTCTCCCTATTTCTCTCTTCTTTCCCACCCCCAATACTGTTTATCCCATCTCCACTTCTTTCCATCACTATATTAGCACTGAAATATATAACTCCAGTCACCAGTAATGCAATCAGTTAATTTATCAGTAAACCACTAGGTAATTATTCAAGGACTGATGAGTACCCTATTTGGGTACTATTTGTATCAAGTACTTTGAAAGAAAGAAGAAATAAAATAGATGCTCTCATCCCTCAAGGAGATAGCACTCTAACTAGGCTGTTACATCGCACATACATCTAACAAATCTTGGATAAGAATACATTTTGTATAAAACTAAGAACTAGGTGAGAATAAAGACAATAATGAGATTTATAACAGTTATGTGTGGTTTCATTGAGAGGAGGATGATTTCAGTTTGGGATTTGAACTATCTAAGGAGTAAAGAAGGAAAGGAGACTAAGATATTCAACATCTTTCTTAGTTTTATTTCTTTTGCTCTCAACATTTCCCTTTTCTTTAAGATTTTATTTATTTATTCATGAGAGAGAGAGAGAGGGAGAGAGAGGCAGAGACATCGGCAGTGGGATAAGCAGGCTCCCTGCAGGGAGCCTGATATGGGACTTGATCCCAGGACCCCAGGATGATGACCTAAGTCAAAGGCAGACGTTCAACCACTGAGCCACCCAGGTACCCGCAACATTTCCCTTTTGTAACGGTGTCCTTTCTATTAAAAGGATTTTATAATCATGGAAGGCTCTCAATCAGTCTGACCACAGTCATAGCATTAGAGTCTATTATCCCCCTATGTCCCTTTCAGCCATAGCCAGGAAGAAACAAGCCTACCTGTGGTTACTTGAAGTAGAAAGTCAACTTGATAAATGTCAGTGAAAACAGTGCACAGTGAGGGAAACAATTAACAAAACTTAAAGGCAACCTACTGAATGGGGGAAGATATTTGTAAATGACATATATGATAAAGGGATAGTATCTAAAATCTATAAAGAACTTATAAAACTCAACACCCTAAAAACAAATAATACAATTAAAAAATGGACAGAAGACATGGATGGACTTTTCTACAAAGAAGACATCCAGATGGCCAACAGACACATGAAAAGATGTTCATCATCACTGGCCATTGGGGAATGCAAATCAAAACTACAATGAGACATCACCTCACACCTGTCAGAATGGCTAAAATCAACACAAAAAATGATTGGTGTTGACAAGGATGCGAAGAAAGAGGAATTGTTGTGCAAACCAGTACAGTCACTCTGGGAAATAATATCCAGTATTCCTCAAAAAGTTAAAAATAGAACTACCTTATGAGCCAGAAACCAGATACTAAGTATTTAGCCAAGGAATACAAAAACTCTAATCTGAAGGAATACATGTACCTCTATTTTATAACAGCATTATTTACAATAGCCAAATTATGGAAGCTGTCCAAGTATCTATCGATAGATGAATGCATAAAGATATGGTACATATATACAATGAAAAACTATTCATCCATAAAAAGGAATGAAATCTTGCCATTTGCAATGACATGGATGGAGCTAGAGAGTATAATGCCAAGCGAAGTAAGTCAGGGAAAAACAAATACCACATTGATTTCACTCACATGTGGAATTTAAGAAACAAAACAAATGAGCAAAGGGGAAAAAGAGAGAGAAGGTGACCAAGAAACGGTCTCTTAACTATAAAGAACAAACTGATGGTTATGAGAGGGGAAGGAGATGGGGGGTGGGTTAAATGAGTAATGGGGATTAAGGAGTGCATTTGTTGCGATGAGCACCAGGTGTTGTACAGAAGTGCTGAATCATTATTTTATACACCTGAAACTAATATTACACTGTATGTTAACTAACTGGAGTTTAAATAAAAACTTAAAAAATAAAAATAAATATTTCCTTTAAAATCAGTGAGGGAAGAGGATACCTGCTGCACAACTTCTATTCAACATTTTTTTGGTTCAGTATCATAAGAAAAATAAATTAAATATTCAAGAATTAGAAAGAAAGAACCCAAATTTTATTATTCATAAATAATATGAATATTTATGTTGAATAGGTAAGATAATTTATAGGAAAATGTATTAGAAAAAATTTTAAAGTTCCAAGCAAATCATGGACCTAGGTGTAAAATTTAAACTTTAACAATTTTAGAAGAAAACACTGGAGAATATATTAATGTCCTCAGAATAGAGATAATTTTCTAGAACAAAACACAATGAACGCAAACCATAAAGGGAAATATTGATAAGTATTTAGACTGAAGTGAAATTTTAAACTTCTTTACAAGAAAAATATCAAAAGCGAAGAGATAAGCCACATAGTGAAAGATTTTCATCATCTTATAATTGATAAAAATCAGAATCCACCTTCTATAAAGAATATCTACAAAACAATAAGTAAAATGCAAGCAATCCCAGCAATTCAAAAAAGATGAAACCAAATGACTAATAAATGTGTTGGTGACAATTCTTTCCTTCTCTATAGTAGTTTTATGCCTATGCCATAATTTCATAAGGGGTAGAGTATTCCCCACTTTATGGATATCAGATTCAGTTAAGTGCCTTGCTTTGGTCAATGGGACATAAGCAGAATGTCACAAGCAAAACTTGAAATGTCCTTGACTAATGGGGTTTATAACCTTGTGCTCCTGACTTTGGTGCAATAAGACAATCACTAGATAGCTCCCTGGCCCAAGGAGGTTAAGAGACACAGGGAAGAGATATGGATCCACAGACCTGAGTCCTGAAGCAGAGCCATTCCACTGGCCTGCAGACCCACAAAAATAAATGATTGCCTCTAAGTTTTAGGGTGGTTGATTGCCCAACAGTGTTTCAGCAATAGCCAGTTGATACATATCAACTTTACAGTTAATATGGGAAATACAAATGAAACCACAGTGATGAACCATATCCTATCCATCAGCTTAGCATTGCATAACGCTGAGGCACAACACTGTAGAGAGTAATTTGACAATACTGTGTCATGTTGAAGCATTATAACTTCTAAATATATAGTCAAGAAATCTATGTATTTGTGCACAAGGAGACATATACAAAAATGATTATTATTAAAGCATTGCTTTTAATGCCATTTTAAAAATCTAAATATTCACAACAGGAAAATGGATAAATAAATTAGAATATATTCACAGTATGGAAAGCAGTAAAAATGAATAAACCATAGCTATACACTTCAGCATTAAGAAAAATCTCAAAAACAATGGTAGGCAAAAAAAAGCAAGCTTCAGAAGAATATAAAAAATATGATTCTACTTAGATACTGTTCTCACCCATGTAAAACAGCCATATATAGATAGATACTATTTATGCATCTTCACATAATAGCAAATTTAGAAGTCAGTATGAGAAATATTATAGTAAAATTTTATGAGGGGCTTTACTGAATCTGGTTGTCTCTTCAAAAAATCTTTTAAAAGGAAGTATAGCTAACAAAAATGATAAGATTTGACAAAACTGGGTGGTGGGTATTTTGTCATATTATTCTCTGGGATTTTCACTGTGACTTAACATTTCATAATTTAAAAGAAAGAGCTCTGAATTATGAGGTAAAAATCCTTTTTTCTGATAAACCAGCTCTGCCATCAACTGGCTAAGTGACCCTTGGCAAAACCTAAGGCCTCTCTGGACCTTTGTTTTCTCATCTGCAAAATAAATGTGTTGAACTAAGAGACCTTTAAATTTCCTTGCACCATTAAAATTGCAGATTACATTAATTTTTCAAACCTTGAATTAACTGCCTATTTCGATCCATTTCTCCAGGCGGATTCACAATACCTACTGGTACATGCAAAACCATCAATAGAGTCCTGTGACCTCAGACAATTAGCTCGGTTTAAGGAATACAAACTGAACTGTGGGAGGAACAGTGCCTCATTCCAAGATCACAAAGGCTCTGAAAGTAAGAATGTTCTCAAAGTCTTGGTGACTAGAAAACTGTTCACATTATTCTAGAAGTTAAACAACAACAAAACAAAGCAAACAAAAAAGTTATCATCCTACAGAAAAGTTATCATCCTTATTAATGTTGTTTGGAAATCTGTATATATCCTTAACAGGACCCAACCCACAGCCCAATCTTCTATTCCGCTGTAACAATTGATGGACAATTGTGATCATTTGAAAAAATGTGACAGGCAGGGGTTGGCAAAGTACAGAACTAAATTAGTGTCATTTTTCTACTGTAGAAACAGAAAAGTTTCACCCATGATAAAAAGGACATATTAAACCTAAAGTTTAAAATGAATTTTCCTAATAAATTTGTGAATTCAGTAGCAACAAAGTATCATTCTTTCTTCCCTCAAGGTGCATTTTGTGTTCTTCACTCTTTTGTTTCAAATTATTGGGAGAAAACAGAGTTCTTTGGCTACCGAATATATTATGCCTAAAAGTTTCCATTTGCAGTATGTGAATAACAAAGCTATTTATACTAGTGTTTTGACTTTCAGACCTTCTGACATATAAGACTGCTGTTCTAAAATGTGTTTGATGCTCTAAATTTCCTGCAAATTAAGCCAGAAGCCAAGGAAGCTAGGTTTTTTGGAATTAACTTTCAGTGGTTTCCTGGAGACAACCATTTGCAAATACCTACACATGGGCACTGGACAGAAACAGCATAGCATGCTGTAGCCATGTAATAAAATGTTCTCATGGTTAATAAATATGTTTTATAAGAGACACCACACTTAAATCCATATTATTCAATAAAGGCATAACTTATGCTCATTTTGGTCACAGCAGCCGAAAAATCTTGAGAATATTTGATGAGTGGTCCCCTCCTTGTGCATTTAAGAGTCGAAGCCCCTTCTGCTCTGAGAGATCTTATCCATTATGATCAGCTGAGAACCTTCCTATGAGAGGAACACCCTGTGGTGAGGACTACCGTGCTCTCCACATCCCAGCAGTGTTATCCTATTCCATTAAATGTTTATACAGTGGGCAACGCAAACACACAGTATTGTACAGCACCTAATAAGAAGGAAAGGGGGAAAAAAACAGAATAAAGAGCTGATGTGTCCAACTTGGGAATAGTCACTCATCATTGTGCAACAGCACTTGGACTCCTCAAAGCTTTTTGAAACTTCTCATCCTCTGTCACATTCCACCTCACAGTGGAGGATTGCAGGCCTTTAAACCATAGCCATGGAGGCGACATCTCTAATTCACAAGTTTGTTCATAATAAGGGAATGCCTTTGTTCCATATTTGTCACCAAACCATTCAATCTGTTCTAACACATACTGCTCACCGAGTATCTGAATAGTGCTAAAAAAGAGAGAAAGTTAATAATTAAAAGGCAAAGGGGTAAATCTCTCCTCCCATTGCCACCTACCTCTGGGCAGACATTGAAATTTCGCTCCTCTCACTACTAGTGCACTTCCTGAAGAACGAAGACATGGCTCAACAAAGATTTCTGCTCTACCTGTTGGAAGTATATATAAGAAACTCTGGAGAGAGACCAAAGGTAAAAATATAAGTCTAGTAGTCATCTACCTGGGGGTAGCCACTGAAACTCTGAGAGGAGAAAAGCATTCCATTCACTCAGCTTCTAGAAAAGAATATACCAACGGCTGTGCTGGTTCATGGGACCAAAGGATACATCAGCTGGTGGCTCACATTCGGGTCAGTGCAAATCCTATCAAAACAAAAAACAGGACATGTCATCGGTGCCTGCCTTAGGATGGATCATAAGACATTGCTAAATTTCTTCAACCCAATATCTGTCAGAAATAAAAGCTAAACCCATTTCATGGACTTTGGTTGAGAGTGGCCATGTCCATGTGAGAGTACAACTAGAGGAAGTTGTTAGCCCTCTTGCTTAACTAGGGTCCAGATTCCTGCCATTTGTGCTGCAGTGAATAAGTGCATTTGTACTTAGTGCCTCGTGTACGGAAGATGCTAAAAGAATGACAAATCTTTGTAGTCATCTCATGAATTTTTAAAGTGCATTTGAATGGTAAATATGATCATAGTTTAAATTATCTTCATAGTTTGATCCTCAAACACTACTTTAACATAAGACAAACAGCAGTGATAGAATGTGTTGAGAAGAGGTCTTTTATACCTAACACAATCTTTTTTCCATACCACTTGAATATTTGATTGCTTGACCTAAGAAAGGTTGTTCAAGTAAATAATAATTCTGCTATATTAGGCTTTTAAAAAGAACATTCTAATTCTCTTAAACTCTCATCAGAAATGTATCTCTGCACAATATGTCACATTGTATATCTGTGTGTGAAATATTCATGACAACATTGGATATGTGAATAGAAATATTAATCAAGTAATACAGAAGCAATTTTACTGACTAAAAGTTATCTTCCCTTCTGAGGATACATTCAGTACTATCATTATGCCTCTTTAAATGACTACCATCACTACTGAAACCACAAAGTAGAATTTTATTTTTTTTAAAGATTTTATTTATTTATTTGAGAGAGACAAAGAAAGCATCAGTAGAGAAAGAGAGAAGAAGACTCCCAGAGAGTCTGATGTGGAGCTAGATCCCAGGACCCTGAGATCATGACCTGAGCCAAAGGGAGTTGCTTAACCAACTGAGCCACCCAGACACCCCAAGAATTTTAAATTTTGAAAACATTTCTATACCCTAACCAACTGATTGTGAATGAAGTTGCCAGCTTCTGATTTCGTACAAGCACATTTGTGGGCTTGTTTTGTCATTCTATTTGATTTTACATTATTTTTAATGCTTCTCTATTGCCTCCTGCTATACAAAGGCAGCTGTGCTCCCAAATGGACTCAACTTCACAGTTACATTGTGATTTCATCTAAGAAAAAAAAAGATGCAGGGATCCCTGGGTGGCTCAGCGGTTTGGCGCCAGCCTTTAGCCAGGGTGTGATCCTGGGGTCCCGGGATGGAGTCCCGTGTCAGGCTCCGGCATGGAGCCTGCTTCTCCCTCTGACTGTGTCTCTGCCTCTCTCTCACTCTCTCTCTCTCTCTCTCTCTCTCTGTGTATATCTATCATGAATAAATAAATTTTAAAAAAAGATGCAAGTAAAACATAGGTAAAATGGAATCCTGGTTTTAAAAAAAGTGAAGGCACAATGATATTGCTCAATTAAATATTTGTACAAGGATACTACTGAGAGTTTTAAGTACATTTCAAGCCCTAGAGAACAAAGGACATTAAATATAATGGAAAAAAATTCATTATCTTTCATGACTCATAACTAGACAGAAGTAGAATAAGTAAAAATAACCAGAAAAACCAAGACATTGATATCATCACTATATATAACTGAAAAATTGTTTTTATATAATCGATTATAAGTAAAAATTAATAAACATAAGTTATAGAAACTAAATATAAATTCATATCCTTAGTCTTATTAACAAGCATTGTGATATGGAGCAAGTTATTTAATTTCTGTCTTCTCACCTGTAAAACAAAGACAATGCATGAAAAGTAATTGCATTATAAGCTTCTTAGTTGTAAGAAAACAAAACAAAAACAAAAAACAAAAACAGAAGTCAACTCTAGCTAATTTAAGCAGAAAAAAAATTGTTAAATGTTTTTAAGTAACTACACGAACTATAAGAGAGCCAGAACAAACACTGAGGCTATTTAGCCAGAGCCAGGGCTTTCCATCAGGCTGTAGAGCAGCTAGAGACAGCACCGCCATCCCCACTGGACAGGGACACCATGGTTTGCACCACCAACCTCAGAATCGCTGGGCTCAGGATGCTGTCATTAGAACCTCTGTCACTGCTACTTCTGAGAAACTGGGTGTATCTTCTATCATCCAAACCAGAATAGATTTTGTAGGCTCTCTTCTTCTAGCACAGTTAGCTTCAAAGACTGTAGGAATGTATCCCACTGGCAGGACTTGAGTCACATACCTGTACTTAGCTACATGAAGTCAGAGAAATGAGTTTCTGGTTTCTATAATGAGAGGCCCACTCATTGGGTTGCAATGCTCCTAAACTTTAAAAGGTTGTAAAAAAAAAAAAAAAAGAGAAGGCAAAAAGAATGGAAAATATCCATCACAGTCTATTCCTTTGGCATTTCAACTTTCTCATATACTCCTCCTCCTTATCTATAAACTTTCAAGCAAATACATCCATTATTGTATCCAGCTCTAAGTCAGGATCTCTGGGATAAGTTTATTTCTCCTTTACTTTATAGTTCCATATTAAATAAGATGTAACCTATTGATTATAGAAATTTCCATTAGTGTAACTATAGAAATTTACAGGGCACAAGGAAAGGGTTAAAAGAAGAAAGAAGAAAGTGTGTATACATAAATGCAGATATTTTTCATATCAGTCCATTTTTCTTCAAGTCACAAAACTATAGGTGATATTTATGATTTTTCTTCTACAATGTACATTGCATATTTTTGTTCCTGAGCCAGCAACACAGCTGGTTGTAGTCTTCACCCCACAAGAGGACACTAAACTGCCCCTGATGGATCTGAGTCCTGCCTGAATGAAGCTTCCCAGTCATCTGTTGACATTTAGCACTGTGCTTGGGAGTACTTCAAGGCACTTGGAAGATGCTTGGTTACATCCATTCTCTGTCCTTTCCTCCCTACCTTCCCTAATTAAGATGAGGTTGCCAGGAGTCTAAGGAGCCTTGGGGCCTAGGACCAGAAGGACTTACTGGGCAAGAATTATGGAGAGATCTGTGAAGTCCACAACCACTGAGGTGTTGGAGTTTGAGATGATATCTGTGGCACTCCTTCCCCCAAACTGTGATTTGTGCAGAGCTCTGTGTCAGCTGTGGTATCGGTGGAAACCAAGTGTGCTGACCAAGTTGTAGCCTCTCATCGCCTCACAACCTTCAAGTACTAATTGTCCACCTCATCTCCTCATTCAAAAATTTTCCACATTATTCTCATCAATAAACTTCAATTCAGGAGTTAGAAGGGACTGGTGATATAGGTGCCAAACTGACAACAACCAGTCCAATGCATCAATCCTGTCTCAACAGTTGCACTAGGAGAATTGTAACCTCAAGCCATTCCCCTCATGGATCTTTTCCTAAATTTGCGCTCCTTTCCTACAAAACTTATAGTTAGAAATCTGATTTAATGTAATCTTGAAGTAATAATGTCCAAAGAAATCGACAGAAGCAAACACAAATTCTCTCCAAACCCAAACTATAATTCTTTATGACCTATCAGCCTCCTGTACTGGCCAGACAAGGGAGATAAATGACAATATTCTGAATGGTGCTCCTTAGAGATGTGCTATTCTTTTAGGCTTCTATTTCTGTAGGAAAGGGGAACTCTAATAATTTCCACTCGACCCTTAACATTCTCCATACTCCATCAACCACTGTGCCAGACTGAGAGTAATGCTTGGTGCTGAAAATGTGACTCTGCTCCAGTTTCCTGGACTTTCTTGGTGTAGAGCATCTTGGTTGGCATAGTAATTTTTACAATGTCTTTAGACCAAAAGAAACACCTAACAGTTCTGTGGGTTAAGTAGTTAAGCTTAAACAATTTAATAAATATTTAGGTCCTAAAAAATAAGTGGCTGTCTGAAATTTTTTAAAAAGTATACTTTGTTGAAGGAAAAATATTTTCTTTTATTCTTGAATAAACAAGCCATCGCATTTATTAATGGGATCTATTCATATAGGGCATTGCACAACTTCTCAAATCTTGGAATCAAGTTACAAAATGCCAGTCTCCCTTCCTCTTGCACATTGATTTTTCACGTGGTACTTGCTTTCTACCATAGGCACTACCAAATATTCGGCTTGGCAAAGATATTACATTCTCAAAAAAAACATAGAACTAATGAAACTTTGAGCTACTCTGAGTTAGTAGTTGTCATGATGTCTAATAGATGTCAAATATCACTGTGTTTCCCTCAAAATTTTAAAATATCTTGTTACACTCCTGCCTGTGCTTCCCACAAAGTTTAAGAACTATAGAGATAACCAGTATAGAAATTAAGCTAGTCTCAGGGGCATGAACACAAATCAATCTTATTTTCTCTCACTGATTCTTTAGAATTTACTTCCTAGAAAAATGTTCCCCTATTACTAGAGTTTACTAGGATTCAGACACCATTCTAAGCATGTTACAAATATTAACTGAGTCAATCTCCATAACACAAAGTAGTAGCAACTCTTATTACTTCCAACTTATAGAGGATGCAACTGGAGCAAAGAACAGTTAAGTAATTGGCCAAAGATCAACATGGCTGGTAAGTGTTAATCTAGGATTCAATCCAATCCCAAGTGATCGTCTGGTTCCAAAGTCTAACACTTAATCACCACATCATGCTGCCCCTGGAATGTGAAGTCACTTCATAGTCTGCCCCCATCAAGCAGGAACAGCAAAGCCATTGCCACGCTGGGCACCAGGTGTCACCACTGAAAGCCCTGCCAGCACTTTCTTGGGATATTGCAGATGCAGTAACATCTACTGCGATGCAAACAGAATGGATTTTATTTGGTACCTTTTCCTTTCATTAACAGCTTCTGACTGGGAGAGCCTAAATCAAATGGTCAAATCCCTGCACTCTAGTGAAATGGAAGAAGGGGGAAAGATTTCTATTTCTATAGTGGGAGGTGGAGCCTCATTGGAGTCAGAATTCACTAAATAAAAGAAGAGCACAGGTATGCAGAAAGAAAGGCAAATGTATTCTGTACAGCACATAACGCTGTGTCTTGCACATATGTAGAGATACACATGAAATATTAGCAGTAATGATTATTCCCAGTAGTTAAATTAAGCAGGGAATGTGTGTTCTTATATGGTATCTAGATCTTACTGTAATGAATCTACATTTATTTAGGCCTTTAACTTCACAAAATGGGCCTTCTGTCCATAATTTTCACTAACACATAGGAATATGTGTGTTACTTCTTTCATTAAATTTCACCAATTTATCAAGCCTACACTGTCACAGACAAAAAAAAAAAAAAAGATATAAAAATACATCAACCCACATACTTTTGAACAAGAAAAAAGGTTCTCTCTCTTTCCCACAGTGTATTCCCTCTCCTCCACACTTCTCAGATTCGCAAATGTTGGTCTAAATTTAGGTTTAAATTATTTCTCAGGGCGCAGTGTATTACATTTCAAGATATTATCCACATGTTCATGCTTTCTTCAAATCCATATTAATAGAAACAGGCCCCAAGTCAAGGTTTTTAGACATAGGTAATAACTATAAGGTTCAACACATCTTTGCAGTTGGTGACTCAAGTATTAGGGAAAATTCATACTCTACAAGAAATAACAGAAGGACTCAAATGTTTAGGTGTGTTTATGAGTAAACATATGCACACTAGAAAAAGAGAGAAACCAAATATACAAAAATGGGAAAATGCATATTTTATTGTAAGGCTTCATAAAGTAAATTACTAAATAAGACCAAAAGTTCAACCCACTTGGTATGCTGTCTCTACAGGAGTAATGGCAGTTCCCTCTACGACATGGTAAATTTGCTGGACGCACTTGAATTTTACAGATTTTACATTAAAAAACAGGTAGTGCAAAAAAAAAAAAGTAGTGCATTAGCTATAGAAAAATGTTTTCATGCCCATTCTAATATCATTAATTAATTTAAAACTCAAAGGATTATCAAGACACTAAAACAGAACTCCCAAGTCACTGAGAGCATCATGTGACTTGAGAAATGACGCTTGAATGCCTATAAACACCTCCATTACTGCTTATGGCGGTCGACTTCCTGTAGGAGGTATGAGGGAGCAGCCTAGAGAAGCAGGCGAGCACTTACAGAAGTAAGAGGTACATTTATTTTCTGTTCTTCTGGGGGAGCAGCTCTATACATAGCTACTTACCACTCCTAATCACACTGCTTGCATGGAAACCATGACCTCAGCAGAACCAGGATGTGCCAAGAGTTCTTTTCACATCTTGCTTCTAACCACTCTCTTCCATCTCCAGCCTCCCCTTCTCCTAAATTCATCTCCCACGATACCTATGACCTACTCAGGTCCTTCCTCCCCAGTGCCACCCTGGATCCTGACTTCCTCCCTCATCATTTCCTCCAGCAACACTTGCTCCCTCGTCAGTTCCTCCAACAATACTCTTCTCTTCCCTTTCTGTCTTTTTTCTTTTTTTTAAGATTGTATTTATTTATTTGGGTTTTTTTTTTTTTTGTATTTATTTATTTGGGGGAGAGAGAGCACCAGGGCAGTAGCCAGGGGGAGGGGCAGAGGGAGAGGGAGACAAGCAGACTCCCCTGAGCGAGGAGCCCCACATAGGGCTCAATCCCAGGACCCTGAGATTATGACCTGAGCCAAAATCAAGAGTCAGATGCTTAATCAACTGAACTACCCAGGTGTACCCTCCCTTTCTGTCTTTAGAACCAAACTGCTCCCTTTGGGCCTTGCTCTCTGCTCTCCTAGAACAGTGGGTGAACTAATACATTAATGAGAGATCAATTATTAGTGACAAATAATTCTCTGGTAAATTGTTTCTCTAGGATAGCTGCATCCCTAAAGGAGATACCTTAATTTCTATATGGTCTTCTCAGATTCCTCTGGGTGATGTTTCTCCATTTATTACTTTTATTATCTCACTTGAATGCAACATTTTTCAATCTTATTTTATAAAATTTATGAGCATGTCAATCTCCACTCTCAGCTTATAAGATATGGGAGGGCAGCTACAACAAATTTTATACTCCTCAAACATCCAGCAATGAATCATTGAATTGTATCATCTCTATGAATAAAGCCTGATGGAGCAAGCAGGTTTTTCAGAGTACCTCAAGTCACACTGTATAGGATGCCTCCTATTCTGGCTTTGCATGAAACCCACTATGGAATAAGGCAGTGGGTAGAACTGATATTTAGACTTCCCTGCCTCTGTCTTTCCTCCACAAAGAGTGAAGCTTCTCTTCTCCATCTAGAAGACAGGCTCTTCAGTGTTGGGGTGATATCGGTAATGGAGACAGGCAAGCAGAGAATGAGAAGGAGGTAAGGTTCTTTACAAAAGATTCCAGGGAAAAGAAGAGAGTGAAGATGGATAATATTCTGAAATTTTTTACTTCTAAGAAACTATTGAAAATGACAAAGTAGAAAAACAAGTGCTATAAAAAGTGTTAGATTATTCCTCACCACTCATGTTGTGTAGCAGGACTATATCCAGGAGGCTACTGAGTCATGGTTTTCCTGGTTGTATAAAGTGATGTGTTAAGAAATTACTCCCACAAAAAAAAAAAAAAAAAAAAAAAAAAAAAAAAAGAAATTACTCCCACAGAGCTGGTCACTTAATTCTAGAAAATAAAATCCCAAGATTCCAATAGCATGGCATATGATATCATGTTACCATATAGAAGGGATTATTTTTGAAAAAATTCCATTACCAAGAAATATGCTTATTTCCATCCAGACATGTGTCTTTGGAGGAAATATACAAGTTCTAAAATTAAAGCTACCAGACCCTATGACAAGATATAGGTAGTTAATTGTACAAAGAAGAAGGGAGCGATGGGATGGGGGAAGGAGAGAAGGACGAGGAGGAAAGAAAGATTCTAGAGTATCTTTAAGCATTTAAAATATTTCTAGGAGGGACACCTGGGTGGCTCAGCAGTTGGATGCCTCCCTTCGGCCCAGGGCATGATCCTGAAGTCCCGAGACCAAATCCCATATCAGGTTCCCTGAGAGGAGCCTGCTTCTCTCTCTGCCTATGTCTCTGCCTCTCTCTCTCTCTCTCTCTCTCTCTCTCTCTCTCTTATGAAAAAATAAATAAAATCTTTATAAAAAATAAAATATTTCTAGGAGCAAGAATGCCTATGTTTCAGCAACATGTCTGTTATATTAATAATTATTTTGAACTGGCTGAACTCTCTCTGAAAAAGTCTACAAACTTTTAAAATATTACCCATACCTGTGATGAAGGAACTTCAGAAAAGCTGAAAAGGAGTTATGCCTTCCTAGTTGGCTGCTAAGTGCATCAAGGAGGACTGAAAGTAGACTACTCTGTCCAGAGAGGTCTAGCATTCCAGAAAACTTGGAAATAGGAGACATAAAAAAGATCTTAGGAAAGCTCTGTATTTGAAAGGCAGTGAATACAATTTGATGTTCTAAATAAACAATCTATCTAGAGGTGAGGAGAGAGCCAATTCTCAAGGAATCCATTTATCTGTCCTTTGATTCACTCATCCGTTAATCCATGTATCCTTCTATTCATTCAGCAAGTATTTATGGGAAAGCCCTCTACAGGCCAAGTCCTGGAAATGCTGTACTGAGTAAAGCAAACATAGTCGACAGGGTATATATTTTTCATCACATAATAGGGTTTTGCTTTTGCTCCAAGAGAGATTATGGAGAAATAATATATTTTGGTCCTGTCATTAAATAGTTGAATATAGCAGACACTTGATGAACCCCTCAGGGATGTTAATTGGACTCTGTGCCACTAGGAATGTGATAAATTGATGTAATAGAGTGTACTGCCATTAATTATAACTTGCCTCGCTCATAAATATTTCAGAAACCATTCTTTAGTAGAAAAGGGGAAAAAAGGAATAGAATTTTAGAAAACAAAATTTCTTAAACTGAAAGATATATAAAGGAGATTCATCTCCTATTCAGTCTCAGGCAAATCATTCACACAAATGTCAATGGTGACAAAGAATTACCGAACTTTGTTCTCTGTAAGGATTTTACATTCTAAATGTTAGATTTCAAAATAGGTGAAAACCTTAGGAAGTCTCTTAAAAATCAGAAATAAGCAAAAACAAGAATATTCTTTACAAACATTCAGGTTGTCATGACACCCTTCACCTACTGCTTCCCAGTCACGCTCCCTCTTGAACTGATTTTAAATCTCTATACTGCTTTTAGTGTTACTGAGAGTTTATTGCCATAAATTCAATGAACTTAGCCTCTAGATCATGTCTGTCTACTAAGGAAGCTTAAAACCTCAGGCTAGATAGTCCTCATTGATGTTTGTTTAATCAGAAATTCTAGGAGTGAAGACAAACATGCTATTTGTATAAACACCCTCGTTTCTAGCTTTAATTGGTTTCCAGTCATCTATCCAACCATACTTTTCATAGCCCTAACATGGTGCTTAGTCATCCCTTAACATAGGTTTCCCCTATCTCGACGTCTCCATCTTTTCCCATGTTCCTCCCAGCATTTGAAGCTCCCTCTCTACACATTCAATGCCACCTCTTCCTTCAAGATCTAACTCAAACACTTCTCCCCGTGGACCCAAGGTCTCAGGCCTGGTCAGGTTAACAATGGTTCCTCCATAATCTTTGAATTCCTGTAGCATTTTTAAATAATTTTGTTTATTTGAGATAGAACGAGTGAGGGAGAACAAGAGAGAGCACGAACGTGAACAATGGGGAGAGGAAGAAGGAGAAGCTGACTCTCCACTGAGCAGGAAGTCTGGTGTGGGGCTCAATCCCAGGATCCTGGGATCATGACCCAAGCCAAAGGCAAACACTTAACAGACTCAGCCACCCTGATGCCCCTGTAGCATTTTTGTTTGTACTCCACATTTTGATGGCTGGCCAGATATTGACAGCCTCAGTTCTTTGAAGGTGAGAAAGTGTCTTAATCAGTTACTAAAATGTTATAGCACAGAAACACTTTATCCAACACATGCCTAAGTTTTAGAAGGAAAATGAGTCCTCAACCTGTTAAAACACAACAGGAAATACAGAAACTAAAAGGTGAAGGACCCTCTATCCTCCCTTGTTCAAGGTCATTTTTCCTTGTTCCAAGTATGATTGAACTTAATTATTGAATTATTCAAACTAAACTTGCCCTAGGAAATGGTAAAATAAGCAGAATTTGCCTGCAGTACATCTCACCTTTCCTTTTTAACCTGAACTTTGAGTTACTTTTTCTTCCTGGTGATCTCAAAGTAGAACAAATAAATATCTACTGTAAAGATTAGGTAAACTAAATCACTCTCTTGAATGTAGTCTTGAGCCAAGAATCAGGAGAGATCCCCTTCTCTTTGCCAGGCCCCAAGTTAGTTAGCAAATTTTTTTTTCTGGAAAACAGTGAGTAAACATAGTAAACATTCACATCTACACTGCAGTAACCTTAGGCAGAGCTTCCAACAAAACCACTCTATTTCCTATTGAAGGTAGCATTATGGAATAATAACAGCTAAGATTATTTAGACCTTGGCATATGATAGCTCATTTAATCTTCTTGGCCCTTTAATGCAGATCATACTTTTAAGGCCTATGAACCTTTGCCCCACACCATCCCAATATATTCACAACACAGCAACCACAGTGACTTTTTAATACCCAAAGTCAGATTATGCTACTGCTCTGTTCAAAATCCTTAGTAGTACCTACTCTCTTGGCTAGTAAAAGCCAAAACGTTTATAATGGCCTTTGAGATCCTCCAGGATCTGGCCCTCCCTTCTCTCTCTGACTCCACTTCCTACTACTTTTTGCTTCCCTTCTCCATGCCAACCATCTGGGTCTTTTTGCCCATCTTCCTACACTGCAGGCACCTCTCCTTGCTCTACTTCATAGGCTCCAATGGCATCTTCCCAAAGAGACCATGTTTTTGAAATTGCAACATCCATTTCTACCCCCACAGTATTCCCTGTACCCTTAATTCTATTTTATTTTTTTCCCTAACAGTTCTCAACATTTAGATATTATATTTTTTGTTTGTGGCTTTCTTTCTTTATTGGGTTTTATTTATTGTTTTATCCCCTTCACTCTGGAATATAAGCTCCACCAGATCAGGGTTTTTGTGTTTTGTTCCCTTGAATTCCTAGTGTTAGAAGAGTGTCTGTAATGTAGTAGACATTCAGTAAATATTCAATGAATAATTTTGTATGGAAGAAAGTGAGGTACAGAGAAGTTGAGAAATTTATGTAAGGACACACAGCTGGTAAGTGGGATTTAAACCAACTCTGCACAATCCAACCACTAAATAACAGCAGAGTGTCTAAGGCTGAATTCCTCAGGGGCAGACTCGCACACCAAGATTTACTACAAGAGGCATGTTAGGGAAATATTCCCAGGAGGAGCCTATAAGAGAGTGGGGAAACAGGCAAGGAGGAGGAGGGAGTCAAGAGGCCTCAGGCAGTCCTGGAGAGTATAGTATAATTTCTTCCTGATCCCACTAAGGGCCTCTGGAGTAAGTGTCACACCTCAACTCAGAGGAGTCCTAATCAGACCCAAAGCAAGGAGCTGACCTTGACAGTCATTGGTCAGGGGCTGGGAGATGGACAAGGTGGACACTCTGAAGCCCTTCCTTCCAGCTCTCTGTGCATAAGGGCAAAGAAGTTGCTCCAGTAACCTAACAACAGTTAGGGCTTAGTGGGGAAAGGATACCTCAGGATAGGAAGCCTTTGGAGTAGAGGGAGAGCACTAACATGTGTGCTACAGTGTCCTTCCATGTTACTCATAATGCCTAAATCATGGCCCAAGTCCATGTCATGGCTTCAGACTCCAAATAAGCTAGCCTCTGTTAACTGTTCAAGCCACATCTTGTATCACTGCTCCCCTGCTTACTGTGAACTAGCAACTCACTGACCACAGGGCCTTTGCACCTGCTACCATTCCTTCTAGAACATTCTCCATACAGTTTCCTTTTAATCTTTCACAGGCCAGCCAAAATACCCTCAAGGAAACTTTCCTTAAGCACTAAACCATCCCAACACTTTTTATTTCCAAAGGGAAAAAAATCCTTATCATAATCTGTAAATATTTTTTTCTTTATCTGTGTTTATATTATGTTTCCTCACTAAAATATAAGGCCCATCAAGGTAATGGCAATGTCCATTTGCCTACTGGCAATAGCCCTAGTGCCTGGCACATTATAGGTTCTCAAAATAATCCCTTGAGTGAAAAGAAACACTGAAAGAGAAATCACTAACCATGCAAAGCCATGTAGGTAGCTGCATCTACCTACCCAAATCTGTTTGAGTAGATCTTCAAAAACTTAAATTAGTTATCCAAATAACAAATAAGTCCAGAAAGATAAGGACATATTAGTTTGGTTAGTATTGCCACTTCTTAATTTGGTAATTTTAGCTACAGATAGGCCCAGCTGCTTTTCACCCTCAGAGAAGTAATCAATTTAGATATACTACATAAGACAAGAGGCTAAGATCGAGAGCTAACAATAAAAAGGCTTTATCAGCCTATAATTTTGCTAGATTAGTTAAAATTACCCAGACTTCAAGCAGAAGCAGCCCAGAAAAAGTACAGAAAACTCCCATACTCTCCAGCCTCCATTAACTTTCTCCTTTGTCTCTTTTGTGAATTAGAAGATAGTGTACCAAATGGAATGTAGATGGAGCATTTTTATCTTTTCTTGTCTCAACAGTGAAATAAAAGCCATCTCCTACCCAAAATAAAAGGAAATAGTAATTTCTTGTCTCAAAAATTCAGTTTCCTGATGCACACAAATTTTACAACAGATACAAACAGGAACACAGAACATGAATTTTAAGAACTCTCTGAGGCCAAAACAAACTTCTAGTTTGTTGTTTTGACTACATAAGCTTCAAAGAATTATTAATGTGCTGTCTGATTTGCCACCAAGAACAAAAGCTTCCAGGGTATGTAGGCTACAAACATTTCCAATTTTTCGATTTTAATTATTTCTGGTAAGAGTAATCTTAGTAATTTCTTTGAAAGAAACACGTATTATCTAATAACACGACTAAGAATTCTTCTACCTAAATTTAAATTTTTCTCCTTTTAATCCTAATATTAAAATGCACGCGTCAACTGGGCTTCCATCTTATGTCATTATATATATATATATATATATATTTATTTATTTATTTACATACATATACATATATATACATATATTTACATATACATTTTACGTGTGTGTGTGTGTGTGTGTGTGTAAAATAAAACTAGAATAGGATTAAATTACACCCTTTCTTCAAGGCCAACCTCAACCAGCATCACTCTAGGTAAACTTTCCCATTCCCACAGCCCTAAGTAATCCACAATACCTTTCTTGAAATTCCCAAAATTCCTCTCCCTCTGCCTTCAGGTACTTAGCTCCTTCTGCCACATATTTTCATGATTCTTTAAGCGCATCAGCCTCCTGTCCTCTCTTGGATAGCAGTGCAGTGTATGGTCATAGGCAGTGCTCTGGAGCCACACTCCTGGCCTCCCTGACCAACCAGCATCATGGGTATGTACGAATCTTTCCGTGAGTGGTATAAGGAACTCAATGTCCTTTAATTCAACTTAATCTGTGTCAAGGCCTCACTCCACCTGATTCAGAAGTTATCTAACCAATTCCAGGTTTTCTCAATCAATTCAGGGCTCTCTGCCTCCCCCATCAGAAAACAGCTGCTTCCTAGCACTGCATCTGTGCCGGGGGAGGTTGGGGAGGGGTGCCAGCAGTTGTCACCAGCCCCCTCTGGCACCGTGGGAGGAATAACTTAACTCATCTGCATCCAGTTCCAGCTGCCCGCCATGCTGGCCCACGCTGAGCTGTCTGCACTCCCACTCAGTGGCCTCCAGATATGGTGGCCCTCAGGGTTGTGGCTAGTTTCTCCTGGCTGTCTGTAGGCAGAGAGGCATTGTCCTGGTCATTTTTGTATCATCATAACAAAAAAGTGACAGCCTTGCTCTTCTTATGCATACTCAGATGTACACTATCTTTCCGAGCCCATATATATAAAAACGTAGAAAGCTGAAACACCCACTGTGCCTTTATACCAAAACTACCACCAACAAAACAAAACAGCCAAAACATAGGTGTCAGGGGGACTTAAAGGAATATAATGAGAAAATATTTTCTGCAACATTTGTTTTTCAATACTAACTTTTAATATCTGTTTATCAAAGTCATACCTGTATAATCATGCCAGTTGCAAGCAGCAGTCCCCAGGCCCATCCCCTCTGCCCCCAGACTCAGCCCCTATCTGTTGCTCCTGGAGCTCCTGAGAGCTCTCCAGGCAAGCTGCTCCAGGAGCTCTTTATCAATTCCCTATACTACACATGAACTTCACTATTAACACCCCCCCACAGTACTGCCCCCCCCCCCCCGCCAGTCTTCTATCATTGTCCCAGTCTGTAAGCCTTTCTTTTGTCTTTATTGCCTACTGATACTACCGGACTCCTTGTTCTATCAAGGAGTTTCTAGTAGTAGCCTACATACCCTGGAAATTTTTGTCCTTGGTGGCAAGTCAGATAGCACATTAATAACTCTTTGAAGCTGCTGTAGTCAAACACAAGCGTTTGCTTGCCATTTAGTATGTTAAACTGTTGGCTTTCTGGTCTCTCAGCTACCCCTCCCCCGCCATACGCCCTTCTCTGGCATCTTCACCTTCTGTCATCCTTAGCTTAACTGTGTATGAGAAAATTGATAGCATGGATGCTGCTCTGTAACCATCATCTGGTCTTCTGTGTTCTGTCAATACTTTGTTCTAGAAAAGGTACAAAATCTTCGGTTAAGCAACTGCCTTTAACTCAGGTGATCTCCCTCTTCCCCTGCCCCCTGCCCCCACTCATGCTCCCTTTCTCGCTTGCTATGTCTCTCTTAAATAAATAAATAAATAAATAAATAAATAAATAATCTTTTTTTAAAAAAGGAAAGAAAAATATCTTCATTTGTCATGTAAGATTCTCATTGCCCTTGAGGATTTTTTTCTTTCATAGGAAAGATGATTCGCAGGTTTATTTTGGTTTTTTACAGTTACTAACTTTGCACAGCTTTGGCAAAGAATGTTGTTTTTGTTTGGTTGGTTTTTTTCCCTTTCAGTTTTATTGAGATATATACTTAGCACTATATAACTTTAACATGTACAACATAAGGCCTGCTTTTTGAGGATTGCTTTTTAATCACCAAAGCCCAGGAGGTTAGAATTCAATGCCACCTTCCTCCCTGTCTTCTGCTCATCCAACCAGGAACAAATGGAAGGGACCGCTGACACTGGGCCGTATTCGGAAGACCTGCTAACTGTGTCTCTATTAGTCATGCTCCAGGATGAGAACAAGAACACATGTTCTGGACTTTGTGACTGAAGAGGGTCATTTGGGCTAAAACCCCAACTATCAATGTGAAGATGAAGAGATGTGCAAGTGTTAAGAAAAAGAAAACAAACTGTGATCATTACACAACATATACCTGCCTGACCATGTACAGAGTCAGTACTTAATAGCAAGGAAGGCAGTAAATAGAGCTCATCGTCTTAAACTGCCAAAGATTGCTTATATCTATTCTCTCCCATTTTCCAGCTGGATAGCAAGAGCTTAAAAGTCAAATAAGAATCACAAACTGGACTCTGGACTCTGCTTACCTTAACTGTCTTCTCTACTTCCTCTGAAACCACATCTGACAAACCCAATCTGGCTGAGATTGAGAAATTCAATAAGCCAAAATTGAAGGCAGAGATGGAAGAGACAAATCCACTGTTCTGCAAAGAAACAGTTGAACTGGAAAAGCGAACACAGGAATCCTAGCGACACGTTACCAATAGACACTGAACTTTCCACAAGCATTGCCTTCTTATTTTACTCCTTTTAGCCATTTAACTTTGTTCAGATGCAAAGAGATTGGGTCAGATTTTTAATGACAGTGCTGCTCCTTTTCATATCAAAGAATCAAAAACCATGGACAAGGAAGGCCTGTCTCCTCCAGGCAGGTGTGGCTGGCAGAGTAGAAGGTCCTTGAATGTGGGTAAAGCAGCAACTGGGTGGCACCGCAGTGAATTTCAAGTAGAAACCAAGCTAGTCCAAGGTGTCCTACAGCCCAGTTCAACCAGACTACCCTCTGTTGTTGTTGTTGTTGTTCAAAAGATTTTAATTATTGAAATGCTTAGTTTTTTAAGTGTGCAAATAAAACATGAATAGAAGTTTAAAACATGAACAGGCATCAGGGTGGCTCAGTCAATGAAGCATTTGACTTGGGTTCAGGTCAGCATCTCAGGGTCCTGAGATAGAGCTGGGGTCCTCTACTCAGTTCTGAGTTTGCTTGTCTCTCTGCCCCTCCCCTTGCTCATGCTCTCATGCTCTGCTCTCTCTCTCTCTCAAATAAATAAATAAAATCTTTTTTAAAAGGTTTAAGACATAAAGAAAAAAAGTCAGACAACCTGGCTTCACATCTGTGCATCACTACTTCACACTTTAGCATTCCTCAAAGACTTGATATTGATGCAAAGATAAACCATTATTGACAGGATTACAGTACAGGTATGGCTGTGGTTCCAGAGTTTGGGAAAGTGGTGCCTTATAAATGCATAAAATGATCCTAAATGGACCCTGTCTCCCTCATCCACTGTCTTTGTGAGCTTAGGTCAAATTAATCTCTCAAAGCCTCAGTTGCCTTGTCAACAAGACAGAGATAATTACAGTATTCATGTCATAGGGATACTGCAATAATTAAATGAAATAAAGCACTTAGCACAAATCTGGCATTTGGTAAGCACTCAGTAAAAAATAACTATCATTCTTCCCACTATTCTTTATATTCTTATGTGGCCCAGCCTCTCTGGGCGGTGGCTACTGTCACCTTTAAATCCCAGACTTAAAGTGAGCGATGCCTTAATTGTGTTATCTTAACTCATGAAGCCTGTGTTCATAAAATATAGACCAGTGCTGCAGGCTTAGATACAAAATAAGAAAAGAAAAGATACACTGGGTGCATTTAAAGAAAGTGAATGTTGAGTACACTAATTTCATTTACATGGACAGAGCTATCTGCTCCCTGGAAATATTCTTCATAACAAGACACATCTCTGGGCAAAGTGTTGTTTCCCTTAAAAAACCTGAATACTATATTTAGAGTGAACAATACTTATATAATCTTATTTGTAATTTACTGTCTATAATTCCCCAGGCACTATACTATGTGTTTTCCAAACCTTAAGATGTAGGCATATTACACACATGCACACACACACGCACACACACACGCACATGCACACGCACACACTGACAATCACGTGTTAAATTATACACCCAAAGTCAAACAGCTAGTATATGATAAAAACCAGACCATAAGGCAGATCCATCTGACTATAATCTGTGTTTCATTTCATTATCTATGTTCTTATAAACTCTAATTGATTCTAAGTATGTGTGTATTAGTCACCTCCGAATCTCAAAATTTTAAAATAGCTATGCATTGTGGGTCTTAAAGTAATAAAAGCCCATGACATTAGAATGGATGGGGTGATTTAAATGATTTTTCTTTGTAGATTTAGTACATACTTAGGAAACATTGGTAGAGCAAGGTTAAACTGAATCTGCCACTGTAACAAATTTTAAAAATAAAAAACTCCTGGACTCCCTTCCCCTCCATGAAATCTTCTGCTACTTCATAACGTACCCTGGAAAGATGAGAGGGGAATCCACAAGGAAGTAAGTGGAAAAAGGACGAATAATAGCTTTTAAAGGTTTCTCTGAATTCCTCGTTACTGGTAATGCTATTTGCTAATTTTGGAAGAATCAATTCCAAATCTCTTGAATTCAGTTGGCTAAGAAGAGAGGAAGGGAAATTATTAGACCTCTGCTTAAATTACTTCCTTATAATTAAAAATTCATTTGCCCATGATTCTATTGATTCTTGTGGCTAATAAAGACGTAGAATAATAAATTATTATTTTATATACAATTGTTAATCCAGGTAATTGCATCCAGGATAACTCTATTACTGGGATGGCTTTATGACTGATTTTTATGTGTCACTAACAATGATTCATGGCTGATATAAACCAAGCAGAGTGCAGACTGCGGCCCTTTTTACTTTCTGTTTATAGAATGAGCATCGAGGCTGAAATATCAAACTTCTCTATGGCCGCTGCATCAGTGGTTTCAGGTTTCCCTTAAACTTCGAAGATGATCACAATCATATAGTGCTAAATACTTCCCACAACAGGAGCTTATGATTTCCTTTAAGTCCTGTTAAAGACTGTTAAAACCATTGTCCAAGTTTAGGGAAGTCTCTCATGCTTTCTTACAGATTATGAACCAGATCCCCTAACATCTAAGGTCTTGGGCAAAACTCCTTCCCACTAATAATTTGAATGCCTCCTTGTCTTTTTTTTTTTTTTTAAGATTTTACTCATTCACTCACGAGAGACACACACACAGAGAGAGGCAGAGACACAGGCAGAGGGAGAAGCAGGCTCCATGCAGGGAGCCCGATGTGGGACTCGATCCCAGGACTCCAGGATCACGCCCTGGGCTGAAGGCAGGCGCCAAACTGCTGAGCCACCCAGGGATCCCGCCTCCTTGTCTTTTGATCCTCGTTTTCCCTGAAGTCTTCACCACTTTACTAAGGTATCTTGGAATACTGTCCTTCATGTATTCCTTGCTCCTGGTTCCTTTCAGACAAATCTACTAAAACATCAAAGGAATTCAAAGATTTCACAACTAATTAGGCTTATAAATGGTTCTCAAACATCAAAATTCTCAGTGTAAATAGGGACATATGACTTTAGAACAATTAAACATCTCTGGAGTCTTCCCAAGAAACTGTACTGATCATGAAATTCTATTACTAAGGGCATGCTCTGTTAGGGAATTTAAGTATATATGTAAATGTATAATATATAATAATATGTAATGCATTTTATCTATAACACAATATAGATAATACACATTAGGATGTTTATACATGTATTTCTTCTTGCTTTAAAGATTGGATGTTTCTGTACTCTTTAAATAAGAAAATCATCTCTAAGCATATGTGGTTTATACAGTTTTGACTACAAATTCTTTATGGATTTTCTTCTTCTATTAGTTACTTTAATTTTGATATAACTGTTCAATAAGGGAAGTAGTTTTCTGAACATCTACTTTATTCTACTCAGGTAAATGCATTTTCTCAACAACTGAAGACAAAATGAAGACTTAAGGACTGTTGTCTGCTCTCATCCATGAGACTATATTAAATCACAGATAGGGCCCACAGGGTGGTTATATAGGAAGGGTATTTTCAGGAAAAGATAAATTAGGAGACATTGCTTAAAATATCTCCAAAAAAGTCACTATGCAAAAGGAAAATGATTTTTAAAAATGGAAGTGGGAAATAGGACATGTTCATTCATTTGTTCAGTTAACATTTATTACCTACTATGATCAGGTATTATTTTAGAACGGATTATAAAGTGAAGGACAAAATGTATGTGTTCTCTGCCCTTAAGAAATGTATATTCCAATTAAAGATACAGTTACAGGCAAACAATATATAAACACAACTTGCAGTGAAGGTAATGGAATCATAAACTCGGTACAATGATAGAAGATTCAGGATATAGCCTCCTTCGATGCGGTGATCAGGATAGCCTGATACTTAATTTGAGAACTGTACAATGAGAAAAGAGCAGCTATGAAAAGTGCAGGGGGAGGAATACTTTAGCCTGGAGGTCAACAAACATTTGGTAATGGGACAAAGACTATTTCATGTTTTGAGACCCATTTGTTCTCTGTTGCAACTACTCACCACTGCCATTGACAGTACATAAACAAATGGGCATGGTTGTGCTCCAGTAAAACTTTATTGACAAAAGCAGGCTGTGGGCCACTTTTGGCCAATGGGCTATAATTTGTCAACTTCTACTCTAGTCACACATGATTTGGGCAATGACTGGGGAGGTATTGCTGTATTCAAGGAACTGATAGGATACCAGTATGGCTAACATAGAAAAGTAGAAGGGAAGGAGCATGAAATGAGCTTGAAGAGGTAAGCAGGACTCAGGTTATTCATGGCTTTGGAGGCCAGGATAAAGACTGGATTTTATTTAAGCAACTTATAGTTTTAAGCATGGTGATAACAAGGTGCCCATTTGTGTTTTAAAAGCTCATTATAATGCTTATGTGGAGAATGGACTGGAACACTATTGAAGAAGTAGTTCTGGAGATGCCATCATGGCCTGGAGTCACATGATGGCAATGAAAATGGGAAGAAGTGAATATACTCAAGAAATACTTAAAAGTGAGGATCCTAGTTGATGGATTGTATTGGGGTGGGGACATGATGATGAAAGAGAGGGGAAAACTAAGTGTGATGCTCAGGTTTCTGGCTAGAGCCATTAGATTGACTATAGGCACTCAAGCTGAGCTAAAAATTTTCAAAAAGGAAGACTAGAGAGACAAAAGTGTGGCAAGTTAAGTTTAAACTATATTAGGGAATATCTTAAGTAATGAGCTATGGAGATTGCATTTGTCTTAGTAAAAAATAGAAAGTTACTGAAGAATTTTGAAGAGCAGAACAGCTTACCTAGAGATTTGCTATGAACTATGTTGCTGTGGGCAAGGTAGAGGGATGCATATGTCAGGAGGTGGGGAAAATTGTTAATAAATGTTTGAAATCTTATTGAAAGAGATAACAAAGAGCCAGTCCAGGCTTAATAAGTGTTAGAAATGGTAAGAAAGAGGGATGCCTTGGTGGCTCAGCAGTTGAGCATCTGGCGTTTGGCCCAGGGCGTGATCCCAGAGTTCCGGGATTGAGGCCCACATTGGGCTCTCTACGAGGAGCCTGCTTCTCCCTCTGCCTATATCTCTTTCTCTGTCTCTCATGAATAAATAAATAAATAAATAAAATCTTAAAAAAAAAGAAATTATAGGAAATACAAACCAAATAAGTCACACACACACACACACACATATCTATTTATATTTAAATAAATATGGCCTATATATAAAATATATCATTTGATACTATTTACAAGAAATAAATAATATAAACAATAAAAAATATTTTTAAACATGAAAACATAAAAATAAGAGCCACATTTTTAAGGGAAATGTTGAGTAATTAGGCCAGACGGGAAGTTAGTAAAACTGAGTTCCCAAATTAGCTCTGAGTTCTCTCACACTGTAAAATACAACACATTGTATTTTAAGTACAATAAAAACCAATGGAAAGAGGTGAAAATGTTGGATTATGTAGTTTCCAACTGACATAAGGAGACATCAGTTCCTTGGGGAAGATACACTGAATGAATATACACTGTGTTTAAAAATAATACCCAGAATTATAAAATATATCTCCCAGTCTTTTATGTAAAGAACAATTAAAGACTGACATAAGCTGTGCCAAAACAGCTACTTAATAAAATATATATATACTCCTCATAATTTTTCCTAACAAAAACTTATATCTTACATCCAAATACCTAATTCAATTGAGGACATTATACTGTACACCTGTGATGGTACTTTTTACAGAAAGTAAGAGCAATGGAATCCAAATAATGAGTTTTACGGTGACTTGATTTGATTCAGAAATAAATCTTGGGAAATAGTAACAGATGATCAGTGGTTCCCTCAGACATCCCCCACTCAAACACGAAATACCGTAGTGACATCAACTCTACAGCAGTACAGACAACATGATGAGTAAGAGCTAATGGCATGGACTCTGGAACCAGACAGCCTGAGTTCAAAACCCATTTAGCAGAGACATTAATGGAAGCAGTGTTATTAGAGTGACTATTGATACCAAATGGCAAGGTGTTTGCAGGACTGGAAAAGCTCCAGTATAGATTGTACTTTTGGCTGGCAAGAGAGTTCAAAGTCAATTGTCTGCTACATTAACTATTAAACTACTGCCTAGAGTAAGAAATGAATAAGGTATGGCTTCTCAACTGGATTTCAGAGTTTGACTTTGCAAAATATACTTCCCTGTTTCAGGGGATCTGATGAATCTAAATGTGAATATTTTCATTATGAATCTAATCCAAAACAATTTATTTCTTGATTTTGAACTAGTGTTTCTATGGATGTGCTAGAAACTTGCCATTCTGCTTAGACAATTGAGTTGGTTGCACCTAATTTTAATTGAATTTTTGACCTTTACAGATCCAGTTGAGTCAAACTGGTATTTGATTAGGAGTATTTTCAGTAGACTTCTTAGTCTGGCTCGTTATTTTAAGAATGCAGAGTCATGTTCAATAAGGAGATTATCTTCAGTCTTTTGGCAAGTACATTGGATGTGAATTTCTTAATTGCACCCAGAAGCAATGGAAGGAAAACACATTTATTAAATATTTTTAAAGACTGATATCTTGATTATACATCAGTAGTTCAAAAAACCACCAACTTCTAAACTTTTGATTCTAGAACCACTGGTGACTAGGAGTTTGTTAGGTGAAAGACAATATCTGTGACTTTTGCACTTCTTCCACAGCAAGTTATTTTTGCTTGCCAGTAGAATCACTGATATTTAGTCTGAACAAAGAATTTATGACAGTTGACTTTATCCTGTTTTACCCCTTCCAATCCCTGCCTCCTTCCAACATTTGCTACTGTGATTCTGGCTTCTCTATGGATATCCAATGCATATTGTTAATTCTCTGCCTTTGGTTACAGTTTCTTTCTAGACAAGGCCTTCTCTACTCATCATCTCCAATTTAAGAAAATTCCACTCTATGTCTCATAATACAGTGCTCACTCCTCTGTTACAGCATCTATTAAATGCCCTTCCTTCCTTTCTTAGGCCTTGCTGGGGCAAAAATTGTGACTCATTCATCTCTAAATTCCCAGTACCATATTTGTTTGGTTAATAGCAAACATTAAATAAATGTTTATTGAGTTGATTCTCCTAATGACATGTAAAGAACATTGGAGGGTTGAAATGATGTGTCCTTTTTCTGGTAACATGTGTACTTTTGACTTTACTATATCAGAAACTAAAATTAGTTTTCCATAAGGAGTGGATTTCTGGACAAAGGAACAGCAACATAAGGACTAAACTCTTAAAGGAGCATCATGAAACACAGAAGGCAGTAATAGATTTAGACACAGAGGATTAGGGTTCCCTGATGATACCATGATTGTATTAGCTGTCTGGAGTAGCACTGTTTAAAATCCCTTCTATCCTACCTCAGATGGTGCAGAACCCTGTATCCCTACCTTTGCCTTTATAGTGGTGTCTCTCCTCATTCAGTGGCCAGTGCTTCATAACTCAAGGCCTGGTAACTATAGACTGGAAAGATTCTAAAGAGTGATTGGCATAAGTGTGCTTAAATAAAAAAATATGTCTGAGATTAATAAAGCAAGTTAGAACTCCCATGAGGCAATAAGAAAAGAGAAGTGATCACAACAGCAAGATTTCCCAGGTAAATAACATGGAAAATGTAAGCGACTGTGTCAGGGAGGAGGGAAGGGACCCGAAGACAACATATTCTTCCAATGTAACACCACAGCAACAGCTATGTTTCCGAGGATTTTCGAAAGTACTGGAGTCTGGGGCAACAAAACAGTAAAGAACTGGCACATCCACTGGGTGTAGATGATATCCAACAATTCTACAGACACTAGTTAGATATATGAACATGGTACTATTCTAGACTTGCTCTAACACCTACAAAATAAAGTAACAATTGTTAACATCAAGAAAAGAAATAAAAATCCACAACCCAGCAATCAAACAAACCAAGAGTCACAATCTAATTATTGCAATATCTTCAAGAATCCATAGCCAGTGAAAGAAACAGAAAATTCTGGGGCAAATCAGAGCCACAGAGCCTCTGTCCTCCTTACCTCATCAACACCTTCCAAAGATTGGTAAACTGACAAAATTCTGAGAATTCTCAATGATGTTATGTATGGAGAAAAGAAAACTGGGTAAGCAGGTCATTATTTTCCTTCGAAACACAAGGAATACAGGTGGCTGAGAGAAACTGGTAAAGCCAAGAAAGAGAACAGAGCCGACTCTTCAAGAGGTGTGCAGGGAGCCTCTCAGGTCACACAAAGATCACAGTCCACGAGGGTCCCTCAAAAGAGAGGAACAGACCTTCCAACCAGAGAAGTGACATGGACTAAGACACTGCACAAAATCTCAGGGAAAAGAGCAGTCTAAGTATTCAGATTGCACTCTCCCTTACCCAAGTTCTCTACCCTTTGTCATTCCCCCAGGCTAAGAAAAGTGAGCAGAACACAAAATTCCTAGTCCTCAGTAGAAAAAATATCTCCAGTAGTATAGGAACAGAGCTAAGTAGTCACTCCACTTTCACTTTGTCTGCCCTGAGCCACACAAGCAACATCAAGATGGAGAGAATGGCCCAGAAACTGCAAATATATTATATACTATATTAGGATTCTCTGGAGAAACTAAACCAATAGGAGGCATGGAGGTGGGGGTGAGGGTTGTGCTTGTGTGGAGAAGGAGAGGAGAGGAGAAGAGGAGGGGGAGAGAGAGAGAGATTTTAAATAATCAATTAAGTATTTTAAGGAATTAGCTCACATAATTGTGGAGGCTGGCAAATCTGAAATCCACAAGCTAACCTGGCAGGCCAGAAATACAACAAGAAATTGATGTCTTGAGTCCAAGGCAATCTGGAGGCAAGAATTCTTTCTTCCTTGGGGGCCTCAGCCTTTTTCTTTTATTTATTTTTTTTAAAGATTTTATTTATTTATTCATTCATGAGACACACAGAGAGAAAGAGAGGCAGAGACACAGGCAGAGGGAGAAGCAGGCTCCATGCAGGGAGCCCGATGTGGGATTCAACCCCAGGGCTCCAGGATCACGCCCTGGGCTGAAGGTGGAGCTAAACCACTGAGCCACCCAGGGATCCCCAGCCTTTTTCTTTTAAAACTCAACTACCTGGGGACACCTGGGAGGCTCAGCAGTTAAGTGGCGACTTCGACTTTGGCTCAGGGTGTGATCCGGGATCCAGGATCAAGTCCTACATCCGGCTCCCTGCGAAGAGCCTGCTTCTCCCTCTGCCTGTATCTCTGTCTCTCTGTCTCTCTCTCTCTCTCTCTCTCTCTCTCTGTCTCTGTGTCTCTCATGAATAAATAAATCTTTTTAAAAAATTAAAAAAATAAAACTCAACTGCTTGGATGCAGCCTATCCATATAATGAAGACTATAATAGTTTTACCCAAAGCCTACAGATTTAACCATTAGTCACATCTAAAAATACCTTCATGGCAACACTTGGAGTGATGTTTGACCAAACAACTGGTCAACATAGCCTAGCAAGCTGACACATAAAATCAACCATTAGTAAACACACACACACACACACACACACAGAGCCACCTAGAATAATAGTAATTGTTAACATTCATTGCATGGGCTAGACACTGGTCTTTACAGCTCACAATGTATTTACTCATTTAATTCTCACAGCAACTTTATGAGGTAAAGTACTAGTTATTATGCCTTTTGACAGATTAGAAAATTGAGGCAGAGTGTCCTTAAGTAACTTGTCCAAGGCCACATGGCTAGCAAGTGGTTTGGTGTTAAATTCAATGTTAAAATTGGTAACACTTGCTCAAAACTCATGCATTCTACCACTGAACTCAGGAAACAGAAGGATATTCCCTCAATTACTTCATACTAAGAACATCTTAAAAAGAACATGATACAATAAAATAAGAGCATGCCAAAAAAATAATAAAGCAATAACATGAGATGAAAAAGGAAATTACTAATCCCAGAGAAGAAATTAGAGACTATGCAATGTGATTATGGAAATAATAAGTTAGAAACAGTAAGTACAGAATAGACAAAAGTGAACTAGTGACACCAGGAAGAAAAGGTTAAGATAATCTAAGTGAATGTAGATGAAAAGGACAAAGAATTAAAGCAATTTGGAGGAATATTAGAGACATGAAATATTATTATATTACAATATTGCATAAATATATATTAGGATCCAAAGAAAAAATATAATATTCTTAAAGTGGAATTTCCACTTCAACAATATATTCAGAGACATAATACAATATAATTTCCCTAAAATGAAGAAAGAGAATAATCTGCAGAACAAAAGCAGTTCATGACACTCTCAAGAAAATTAGATGTAAGATAATCAACAAGACATATCCTAATTGAACTATTGAACATCAAGTATAAAGAAAGAATTCCTCAGATATTCAAGCAAAAGAGCAAAATATATACAAGCGAGGGAGAAAAACTGTCCTACCTCAGGACTCTCCATAACACCAAATTCCACAAGACAGTGAAGCAATGTCCACAAAGTCCTGGGGAAATGTAATTTTAAAATATAACTAATCAAGATGTTGTATAAGCTTAGAAGCCCCTGACAGACATTTACTAGCATGGAAGAACTCAGGGAATGTAATATGTTTGATTTCTTCTTGAGGAAAAAAACGTGCTTGACAATAATATCCAGTCAAATAAAAGATGATTAAAAATAAACTCGAGAATGGCAAACTTAGGTTAAAAGGCTGGTGGTGAACAATGAATTTGTTTAAATATAGAACGGACAGTAGATAACCAATGAAAGTATTGTAGTAAAACTAAATGTGAATGTAATAAACCTCAATAGTGTACAAATAATTGTATGACAAAAAAATTGGGAGGTGGTGGGGAAGGAGGAGATGGGAGGAAGTTTAATACCCTCATCTTTCAAAACAGAGAATAAATATTATCTAAATTCCTGTTGTTTTAAATGTTATATGCTAGCCTTAACTCCTAAAACTTTTTTTAACATTAATAAATTCTTTTATAGAAAAAATATCTTGGGCTGAAGAAACACATTTTTCACTTTGTTTATGTCTATGAAAGTCAAATAAAATACAACTAACTTTCATTAAAAATACTTCTGAAAGTCTCATCTTGTTTTCATAACTTTTATTTATCTATTGCTCTGTTCTTCTAACAACATAATGTGCATAGAAGATATTCAATGTTCTTCTAATGCTTAGAGTGACAATTTTTAGTATGGATTAATTTTTCAAAATATAAATGATTGAACTATTCTGCATTGCTTTATTATAAAGAGTATGTCTTATTTTATAACAACAACCAGATAACTTTTTTCCCTTTAAAAATTGTGAGCAGTATATTAAGATGTTAACAATGATTCATTCTGGGTTGTGATAAAATGGATGATTGTAATTTTTTCTTTGTACTTTTCTGCAAGTTTTTAATTTACAAACACAAATAAGGATTTATTAACTACTTACTTTTTCACCATTCTACTTCTCATATATATATATATATCTTATTAATATGTATATTTTTCACAAATTTGATGTTCTGGGAAATAAAACAAATAAAGAGCATGAACATCCCAAATAAAACAAATAAAGAATACAAATATCTGAAATCCTGCAATGTTCCAGGAGAAAGTGTGTCAGTATGTATGATTTCATGAGGAACACTAAACTAGCAATTAATGAAGACATGCAAAAAATGGGAAATGAATTCTTTGACCAATTTTTTATGTCATCATTGTTTGTTACTAAATCCTATGAAAGAGCCAACAGGGAATAAATTGTGAAATAGATGTCTTTATTGTTACTCATACACAACATCAACAACCAAGAAAGGAACATAAAATTAATATTAAAATGCCCCGCTTTAGGTACAGAATTTTACAAGTTAGAGAGGGATATAAATACATTATTGGCTTATATTAAAATAACAACAATAACAACAATAATAGAAATATCAACTAAGAACCTAAAAAGCCATAGTGACTAGAGGGAAGAAAGTAGAGGGACAGGGAGTGAAGCTACATTCTTTTGGATGCATTATGTTTTGAATGTTTGCATTTGGAACTATGTATTTATCATAATGTTAAAGTTAAATGTAAAAAGCAATCCCTAAAACTCAAGAGCAAACTGAGCAAATGAACTATGTGTATAATAGTTGGTAGCATAATGGGATCCCTGGGTGGCGCAGCGGTTTGGCGCCAGCCTTTGGCCCAGGGCGCGATCCTGGAGACCCAGGATCGAATCCCACGTCAGGCTCCCGGTGCATGGAGCCTGCTTCTCCCTCTGCCTATGTCTCTGCCTCTCTCTCTGTGTGTGACTATCATAAATAATTTTTTTAAGAATTAAAAAAAAGATTTAATTAAAAAAATAGTTGGTAGCATAACCATACAGATAAAAAAATTTTAAGTGACTTTAAAACAGTAAATTAACCAAATAGACATAATGTGGCATATTCTAAAGACAAAAAATTTGCAAATAAAAACTGTTAATCTGTTTCTAATAACAGTATTGTGAATTATGTTGACATTGTGTATTGAGATAAAGCAAATGAGTAATCATGTTGATGTCACTGGGAACTCAAATTTTTTTTGTCTGGAAGAAAAGGTGCAAAACAGAAGAAAAGGTGCAGAGGAAGACCATATGATGTCCTGATTTGAATAGAAAGTATCAGTATACATTCTTTCACAATTTTAAACACACCCACACACTCATATACATTTTCAGCTCTATTCATTGAAAAGGTCTTGAAACGATGAGGAACTCAGTGGCAATATGCACCCATAATGCCCAGATTATAATCTCTAATTATCATTTCTAATTCAAAAGAAACATGATCCCTTTAAATGTAAATTGCAGGTCTGAGACAGGAGACATACAACTTAAACCTGAAATACCTTGTCTGACCAAAAATCAAGAAAGTCATTAAAGCCCATCTAAGGCATATCAAAAGTCTCAGGAACCAATTTGAAGTCAGTTGAGCAAATTGAGCATCAATCAGGAGGCTTCCATTTATCCTTCTCTGAAAGAGTGAAATACTTCAAATGTGTTTAAACCCATGAGGTCATAATAATCCTAAATTGGGGGAGAGGAGGCCATATTTGAATATACTAACTTACTAAATCATTATTTTAAAAATTGGTAAAGAGAAGTTTAATCAAGCATTTATCCCATCTTTCCTATATTGACTATGTCTTGTAGTAACTAAACAGCTGTTGTGAAAAACGTTTCCCTTTATTTGGAAGAAATAGTCTAGCTAATAAATAAATAATCAATGATAAAATCAGAATAACACAATTTGAAAGTACTAATGAATTAGTGGATCTAGAAAATGATGATCAGTATCTGCTAACATCTCAAAGGGAGAAACAACCAGATATCACGCACTTAATGACAATACATGGTCTTGTCAGAAAAACCAAACCTACATGGGATCAAGCTTCTAGGTACAACTACCAAGTAACAGGAAACAGGACAGAGGAACAAGGTAAAAGAAACCAGGGAGGCAATCCATAAACTCTAGAATGTAGTTCAAGTTACTGGCCAGTTTTATCCATGAATTGCAAGGGAGTAGTGGGGAGAGAGAGGGGATAACTATAGATTAGGGGTCATTTAAGATATAGATGAACCAGGGGTACCTGAGTGTTTCAGTTGTTAAGCATTGGACTCTTGGTTCCCACTCAGGTCATGATCCTGGGGTTGTGAGATGGAGCAGTGGTGAGGTTCTGCGCTCAGTGTAGAACCGGCTTCAGGTTCTCGTTCCCCCTCCCACCAGCTCACTCTCTCATTCTCTCTCTCTCTCTCTCTCTCAAAATAAATAAATGAATGAATGAATGAATAAATAAATAAATAAATAAATAAGTAAATAAATAAATAAATAAAATCTTAAAAATATATATATGAACCAGTGGACTTCATTAGTATTCTTATTGCAACTTAATAAGTGGAGGGGTTTATTGAAACAATGAGGAACATTTGAACATTAACCAGATAGTTAATATTGTAAGGACTCGCTTTATGTTGTTTTTAGGTAGAATAATGCATGGTTCTCTTTTTATTTTTTTAAACCTTTACCATTTATATAGACAATTGAAATATTTACAGTTGAAATGGTATCTGGGATTTGCTTCAAAATAATATAAGAGGGCTAATAAGAACAGTTTGTAGGTAAAACTTGCAAATCGTTTCGAATGAATGATCCTCTCTACTTTTGTATATAATTTTCCACATAAAGAAGTTATAAAAACAAAAATAGAAAGCCTCACTTTGTAAGGCTGGGCCTAAAGAAATGAGGGATGTGGGAATTTCAAAACTCGGGATTATTTAAGAAACAACAGCGAATGCTAGAGGAAAAAATTACTGGTTTAAGTGAATTGAAAAAAAAAGTCATTTTTATATGCAGTATACTAAAAAATCAGAGTTAATTGAAAAATATAATACTTACTTAACAAGGAGGAGAAAACAACTGCCTCCCTCAAGACACCTCATTTAATTCATTGAGAGATGAAAGAAATGTGTCTGCAAGGTGAAACCGTGGGCTCATGGAAAGCTGAGATTTCTGTACAGATGCTATTTGTCTACTAGTTTTCGTATTGTCAATGACCATCCAATTAGCATCTTCACTACACTTATTTCCATTTACAGGAGAAATCTATGAATGATGTGTAGAGTCCTTCGGTGACACCAGGAAGGCTTCTGTACACTGCCTCGCCGGTTTCTTAGTCTTCAGCGAGAAAGGGTAGGAGAGAAGCCAATACGTCCTCTTCCAACCCCTGCTCCTGGATGTGCGAAGGAAGAGGGGGTTTTGCTAGCTTGGAATAAAAGACATCCTAGGATGGCACCGATGGCGTGTGTCGCCACGTTTAAATTCTCCTTTCTCCAAAAATGTAAAATAAATCTGCTTCCATCGTCTGAAACGCTATGGGACTGACAATCCTTTTGTAACGCTGGAGAAAACGCCCGTGTTGGAGCTGATTTGGGAGAAGGATGCTCCGCTCACGGGAGCTGCTAGATCTCCGAACACTAAGGCCCTCTGCGGATGAAAGAGAAGGGGGGAAGCCCCCCCCCCCCTGAAATGCTCTTCTTAGTATGATTTCCGACGACAATATCATAATACCTTAAGTTACTTGGCCGTCCTTAAAAGTGCAACTTCTCCTGACGTCTCAAGGGACGAAAAAGTTGCGGAAGTCCGAGGAATGAGTCACTTCGCTCGATCCTGATGAGTAATTTCAGGTGTCATGGAACCTCGTTCCGAAGGAGAGGGGAGGGGGCGTCAGATCTGCAGACGGAAGAAGACTGGCCGCTCGGGATTGGATGGCGAGATCGTGGTTTTTCCTAAAATTGCGTCATTTCGAACCCAATTGGGTCCAGATGTTTCGGGCACCGACGGGTTACCGTCTCGGAAACTCTCAATCAGACGCAAGCGAAGGAGAAGAGGCGGTTAATTAAATATTGAGCAGAAAGTCGCGTGGGGAGCGAGTCACGTGGTCCTCGAGGCTCGTCGAGCCTCCGATAAATAGCGCGCGGCACCGAGCGGGCGAAGAGCGCGCCGCCGCCGCCGCCGCCACCGCCGCCTCCCCCGCCGCGGCAGCCTAGAGGGCCGAGCGCCCCGCGCGCGCTCCGAGCAGCCCGAGGAGCCCCGCGGCCCGCCCGCCGCAGTAAGTGCCCGCGCCGCGCCGCGCCGCGCTCCGAGGTGGCGGCTGGCAGCGCTGGAGGGGCCGCCGGGGCGAGGGGGACACGGGGGCCCCAAACGCCAGCGTCCCTCTGTTTTCCACCTGCAGAGCCTCCCGGCTTGGAGGTGCGGCTCGGAGGGTGGGGACTGAGGGAGTTGGGAGCCAAGGGAGAAGGGGATTTGAGAAACGCTGCGGCGTGATTCTCTTTCCTAACGGGTGCACGGTGTGCTGTAGGGCCCCCCCCCCCCGCCTCCCCGTTAGGCTTTTTATCTTGGGTCAGTCGGCCCCGACTTGCGTTGTGGGACCAAAAATTATACCGCAAGTCCTGGAGAGCCATCTCCAGTATTTCTCCCCCGGCCTCTTCTTCCCCAGTCCTCCCAGGAATCCAGCATGAAAATCCTCGTGGCCTTGGCCGTCTTTTTTCTCGTCTCCACTCAACTCTTTGCAGAAGAAATCGGAGCCAACGATGATCTGAATTACTGGTCCGACTGGTCCGACAGCGACCAGATCAAGGTGAGACCCTGCCCCTAGCCGGCCTGCGCCGTTCTTCCCGGCCTCGGGAGCGTTCTAGGAGCCTGGCAGGCCCGGCGACCGCGACCGCGACCGACCGCGACCGACCGCGACCGACCGCGACCGGAGGCGGGGAGCAGCGCGGGGAGCGGGACGCAGTGCTAAGGGACGTGGTGCCCTGGGTCCGCGCACGAGCTCTGGTGCGCGCGATCCAAGTTTCCTCCCGGGGACTGCACCGTCGGGTCTCGGGAACTCCTGGAGGAACGATGCCCTCCTGGTGAGCCCGGGGTCCTCCCAGGACTGGAAACCTCCCAAGGCTTCATCCCGGGGTAACGGGGATTTCGACCGCGCATTTGGAAACGCAGGGCAGGGGCAGAAGGGGGCGCGCCGGACCCCGGGGGGCGGAGGGGCAAAGGGCGAGCTGCTGGGGGCTCCGAGCGGCGAGGCGGGTGGGAGCTGACTTCCTGCTTGGACTTTTATTACCGACTCGAGGCCCGGCTGCAAGTTCTCCCTTAGATGGCTCGCGGGCTGTTGGTGCAAGGGAGCGCGCCCCGAGGGAGCAGAGTCGCGCGCTGCAGGTCGCTAGCAAAGCGTTGTCATTCCTTCCCCGCCGCCGACACACACGTGTGTGCACTCGGGGCGGCCACGCGTCCCCAAAGCCGGCGCCTGAATCGAGAGAACCGCAGGTGGCCGCGCGGCACGGAGTGGGGGGCTCCGCGCTCTGCCAGGAGCTGCAGGCGCGCGGGGCTGGGGGGGGCCGCGCGCTGCTCACCGCGGGGGCGGGGCTCGGGGGAGGGGCGGCGCGGGACCCGAGTTCCGCGGGGGGGGGGGGGGGGGGCGGGGGGGAGGAAGGGAGCTCCCGGGCTGGGACCCCACCGAGCCCCCGCCTGGGGACGCCCGGCCTTCTGCGGCGCCACCGGCCGCCTCCGAGCTTCGCCCCGGGCTGGCGCGCACCGCTGGACTGACTCGGGTTCGCCCCGGGGCCGCGCGCTGGCTGCCGACACCCGCGTTTGTCTGTGCGTCTGTCCCGCAGGAGGAGCTGCCCGAGCCCTTTGAGCATCTCCTGCAGAGAATCGCCCGGAGACCCAAGCCTCAGCAGTTCTTCGGATTAATGGGCAAACGGGATGCTGGTGAGATGGGCGGCCACCACCCCCCACCCCCCCCAGTGTCTGAGCAACCCTCCCAGGCTCCGCGCTCGCTGCGTCGGAGAGCGCCCAGGCTCTCTTGCCCTTTGAGAAGAAATTTCCACGCTAAAATGGATACACCCCCGGGGAGCGACTCTGGCCCTCAGCCTGCTAACACACGCACAGGCCCTCGGACGCAGGGAGAGGTCCTGAGAGTGACCCAGATCAAGAGCAGGAAGCAGCCTTAGCTGAGGGCCCCCTTGACTGAAGACCCAACTGCCGGAGGGGAGGCGCGGGGCCTCCAGGGGTAGTAGTCAGAATGGTCCAAGTGCCAGTGGAAACCGATCGGAGACCTTTGGGGTTAGATTAGATTTAGATCAGATGGAGCTCCCTAATGTCTCCTGATAGAAATAGTCAATTTCCTTGAATTCATCACACCATCGGTGGAATGTGTAAATAGTTAATGTCGATTCATCTTTTGTCAGATTCCTCAATTGAAAAACAAGTGGCCCTGTTAAAAGCTCTTTATGGTAAACATTTCTATAAATCTTTATTTTACTATTATGAATGCACATATAGGAAACGTAAAGAAAGTCTTTTATGGGCTCAAATACAGATTCTTGATAATGCCTGTTTAGTAAAGGTATAGATTTGTATCCCTCTTTCCTGAGTGTCAAATGGTGGTCCAGCTTGGAGATGTGGGTTTGTTTTTTGTTTTTTTTTTTTATAAGAAAACAGGTGTTGTGGCCTAACAGTTATTATGTTAGGCCTCGGGGGTCTCATAGTCCTGGGTTTGAATCTGTGGCCCATAGAAGGCACTTAAAAATATTCCTTTTGGTTGCTATTTTGTTTGTATCATTAATAATTTGGTTAGCATTTATGGTATATTCTGCTATATTCCTCAGGATAGTACATGAATGGGAAATATTACATGTTTTAAAAATCAACTTATTTTATAATTCTCTTCTAAAAATATAATGTAGCATCTTTAAAACAAATCTACTGCCTTTGCTAACTTTCTCTTTCTTTCTTCTAGGACATGGCCAGATCTCTCATAAAAGTAAGTTTCAAATTATTTTGACACTTACCAAATGCAAATGTAAATTAGATCGAATTTCATTTTATAGCTTATCTTCTGTTATAATTTAGGACTTAATATTTTCAATTAAGACAGTATAAGAATGGAGGAAACTTCTATTAATTACATCCAGAGCATGATTTTCTTTAAAGCTCTGTTTTAAAGGGATGCATTATGTTAAAAATCCTTTAATTCCTTGCTAAACTGTTGCTGAATTCCTGACCCACAAAAAGTGTGAGATAATAAATATTTGTTGTCATTTTGAGCTGCTAAAAAAAAAAAGAGAGAGCCAGAAGAAATCTTTTAACTCCTATAAATTACCTCTTTTAGATAAGAATTTCAGTCCAGGGATAAAAATCCACCACAGATTCCTCTCCCTTTTCACCCCTCACCATCTCCTACCTCCCACCACTTCTGCAAAAACAAAAACAAAACAAAACAAAAACCAAGCATTTATAGGCATCTCTTCACATTTCAGTATGCCAGATCTCATGATGATATCATGTATTAGGGTAACCCAGTAGCCGATTAAGAGGATTGAGTGAATGAGTAGAGAATCCATAGTAAGGGTAAAGATAAATAGAAATGCAGTTTTTTGATTCCATAATTGAATGGGGACCCTCAATCTATCAAAGCACAAGGAAATAGTCCTTAGGGCAGTAGAGATGACAGAGTTATGGCACTTGATGTTTATTAGATCTGTTTCCCAGTTAATGGAACTGGAATTGACAGGAAGTCCCATGGGTCCATCTCAATCATACACATTTACCCCAAGGTCCTCCCCCAACTCCACTTTTGGTTCACTGGCTGGCAGAGGAGGTCACATTGGGACAACAGTCTTTTTCTCAAGTAATACAGTATAAACCAAGAGACCTTTCCCCACAAGAATTGAAATAGTAACTTTCCTCAAAGGCTTCACCTTTGAAGATAAATCTAATTCATATTTACATTCTAAAGATTTTAATTTCAAGGGAATTATATATAGCAAAATTCTATGTAATGAAAATAAATGCACTCCTTTAATGTCAAAATTAACACACTTTTCCAGAAGTATTTTTTAAAATCCAATATAATAAAAATAGTAACCTTCTAGAAGTTTATAATCATCAGGTGCGGGGATCTGACTTAACTAAGGTTTAGTTCCTGAGCAATACAACATAGTAACATGAGGACATACACTTGGATATTTCTGTCACCCATGTGAAATTGACCCCCTAAACCCAAAACTAACTTAAAAAGCCACAATATTTAAAACATTATATATATAAACAGATAAAATGTAATGTGCACAAAGTATACTTGCTAATATGTAGATATAGAATGACGGAAAGTGCTTTCATTGTATTGTTTTATGTCATTTGTAAGACTTACTAGAAATCTTCATTTCTTCAGGCTCACCAAAACTTGAAATGGTTATATATTTATTATATAGGCATATATTTGAAAGCTTGCTTTTCTTCAGTACTAGTTATAACAGTTTATTTCCTCGAAGATATACATATTAAAATACCCCTAAATGTATTTTTCCAGGGCATAAAACAGATTCCTTTGTTGGACTAATGGGCAAAAGAGCTTTAAATTCTGGTATGTATAAAACCATGACTGAAAATAGACAGTATCTGAAATCTATTATTTTCTTTTAAGGCATAGTTTTCAAAGTACTAAAAAGGAATGATAAATTTAAAATAAGTACTTATGGTAAAAAAAAAAAAATCTAATTGCAATAAATAAATCCAAGAATGGATTTATAGCTGACTAAGCTAATCTCACCCAGGATGCATCTTACTTTCTCAAAGTACCAGCCTTATCACTGTCTGCCATGTTTAATCATTACCTCACCTGAATCCTTAGGCTAGTCTAATATCCTTCCCCTTACATTTGTTACATAAGCCACACTTAACGTTCCTGAACTAAGTGGGGAAGGATATATGGGAAATAAGACCAATTTCACTTAATACCAAGGTAATTCAAAAGGCTTATAAGACATTATGTCTGGCAGTCTTCCCGCACAAAAGTAAACAAACAAAACTAGCAAATGTATTTATACTTTATGAAATTATAGAAGCTCAAGCTCGAAACATCCTGATGGATGTTTGAGAGTATGAGAGTAACACAGTCCACTCTAGTGCTTTCAAACAGGAGCACAATGAAGTCACCTTGGGGATTATAATCTGTTCTGGCTGTAAAACCCTTACAGAGAAGGGATGCCACAATCCTCATAACCCATCTTAATCCTGAACAAGTCTTTCCCTTGACATAAAGCATATTTCCTTTCCTCTCTGCAGTTCCTATCTTCTGTGTAAATGCCACATACACATATCTGAAAACCCATTCATCACACCATTTTCAAGGTTAAATAAACACTTTATCATTTTCAGAGACTGATTCTTTTGTAAAGCACATTCAGGCCTTTATAATGATTAGATTCCTTAGGAACCAGAGCTATTCAGACTCTCCTTATTTTACCTTAAGTGAAAACAGAATTATAGTATTATTCAAGCAATTAATTAGAAAGTAACCAGTTGCCTTAGCCATTCAGAATATTTCAAGTTTCTAGAAAATCTGTAACTAAGAAATGTTAGCTTAATTATCTGGAAAATTCATGCAAAAATGATATATTTTACCATTGGTTCTCTACCTTCCAAATTTAGACACTACGTTTGTATTTCTTTTTCAGTAATTTGGGGGCTGTTCAAGTTTAATTTTTTTTTCAAGTTTGAATTTTAAAGAAGTTACCAGTGTGCCTCATGAAAAACTTTCAATTATTTTATTAACATAATATTATCCTCTACTTTTTGGAAAAGGTATGTAAATTTAAACCACACTGGTGTGGTAGAAATGTACACTAGTCCTTATATAACTCTTCTTGATAATCATATTAGTCATCAGCTTTTTATTTCCAGAATTGATACAGGTCTCAGAACATGGCTAACTTTACAAATAATATAGATACTGTGCAATTTATACAAACTAAATGCTCTTAAATGTGTGCAAGGTAAAAATGTAATTATAGATAAATAGAATTACTATAATGAATTAGAATCCATTTATGACTAAATCTTCACTCCTCCATTTTAAGAAAATATGAAAGAAAAAATGGGCAAAAATTTAATATACACTCAATCAGATCTTTTCACATGATCAGCTGAGGCAAGGTTACCATTGTGTTCTACAGCTATCTGATTCTTATCCTTTTGTGGTCACAGACCCCTTTGATGGTCTGAGAAATCTGGAAACCTGCTTTGTAGAGAAACCCCCATTAGCTTTTAAACACAAAAATTTGCATATGGTTTCAGAGGGTTCAAGGACCAGATACAATACTCTCCTTCCTGTGAAGAGGGTGTTTTGTTCCAGCTAACACTCACCAGTCTCTGGTTACTTTACATCACCATTCACCTCACTTCTCTGAGGAGCAGAACATGTAACCTAAAGTTTGTCAGGAACTGAACTTGTGCTAGGTATCCTCCTCCTAATACAAACAAAGCAGGATGAGAAATAGACTGTTTCCTTCCTTGAGAACTTCCCAGTTTGGGGCTCAAACTGTTTTACCCTGAAAGCACAAAGGTGATTGGCATAAAGCATTCAGCTTATTGTGAACCCAGTGCTGGACGCCAACAAGGGCGGCTGCGCAGTGGAGAAAACGGAGAGGTCACCCTACAACCCTCACCTACCTCCTCTCTCAACAGATCTTTCACACTGAGCTAGGATCCCTACAGATCCTCCACTGTTCTTTCTGCTGTTTTGGTTTAAATTCAGTATTTTATACAGGACATACTGAATTTTAAAAAGCAGCATAGTTTCACTAAAATGTCAATCTAAGTGTATAAGTTAACTAAAATGATGAATAATATACTCAAGTATTCTGATCACAGCAGTCTGAGCCTTATCCTTTCATGGTTACAGACCTCTTTGAAATTGAATATAATATAATATAATATAATATAATATATAATATATAATATATAATATAATATTAATATAATATAATATAAAACTGTGCCTTTTTTCTAGCCTAGCTAGTCAAAGTACTTAAAATTACTTGCTAGCTATATGTTAAATACTTTGGGAGGCAGTGGTTAATCTTTTCACCGGCCATTAGAGTGCTGGGAGGTAAGTTACACTGTTGTATGTGGATAGCAGAATTGCCCTACTGTCAATGAAGTTGTTTTTAGTTTCAAAGACAGTCTGTCATTGGAAGATATCCACAAGACGCCATTATGTACTCCCATAACAGGAATCATCAGACTTCTATGAAGAGCCAGATAGCAAATATTTTGGATTTTGTGAGCCGTGCAGTCTCTGTAGCAACCATTTGGCCTGTAGTTTGTTGACTCTGTCCTAGAATCAGAGTCTCACATTTTGCTTTCCTCCTACTACTATTCCTATTCCTATCATCCTTTCTATAACTCTCCATGGGGGTGTCTGCCACTGCTCAAGAAAGTTGTGGAGAATTAAGATTGGAGCTGTGCTGTGGGGGCACCAAGCATATGGCAGATGGCATGAGTAACCAAGCATTCTGTCGTTAGATCACTTCCAATCAGGACAGAGACTGAGGCAAGGTTGGAGGATGTGCAAAGAAAACTCTTAGAAATACTTCAATGAAAGGGGAAAAAGTCATTCATGAGTTTTTAATACATTACTGTGTGTCTTGAAGTTTATTCAGCTCTCTCAGTGAATCATCTTAAAAAACCCTCTGCCTTCTCTTTGTTCTCAGTGGCTTATGAAAGGAGCGCAATGCAGAATTATGAAAGAAGACGCAAATAAACCACCTCATGTGTAATTTATTGAGCTTCGTGTGTGTCACTGGCCAATGAAAGGTAAAATGAGAAATGCACCATGAAGAATAATTATTTATTTAATAATAATTGTTTTGAGTGGAAAACTCAAAAAACTTTATTTTTCATATTGTGCCAATACGTGCTGTGAAAGTGTGTTATAATTCTAATATGACTCCCTCAGACGTAGAAATCAGTGGTCATTTCTCAACAAAGCACAGTGTTCAGTGAAACTGAAATATGTTCTTCAAAGAAAGAAATCATCTTCATTTCTTGGAAGCAGTCACATCAGCCACTGCTGAAGGAGAGGAAACACAGACAGGCTTGTGCTTCATCTGTTTTCATGGTGGAAATGTTCTAAGATTTGATATCAGACTGTATCCCTGCAGCATGTTTCATGTGTTATGACTTATATAGAGATGTTTTAAAAGTTTTAATGTGATTCTAAGATCTTCACTTCATTGTATAATGTGTTGTGATAGTTAACATTTTAAATAAAAGAAAAAATATCTTGAGAATTGCGTTTTATTCTTTCATTAATATTTATGTCGAACCAGCACACTTTCTTTTAGTAGGTGAAATATATTCAAAGCCATTTTGGCTGCTCAGTAGTGAAACATAAAGCTTCTAAATTTCTCTTTCTTGAAGTAAATGACAACAATATAATCCCAGTTCCTCTCTCTCTCTCTCATACACACAAATACACTTTTTTGGGGGGTTGGGGGGGTAAGGCTCAGTCATTTGGCATGAGATCATTCATGAGGAAAACAATTACACTTTGGAGTCCAAAGAGCAGTGGATAGGTCCTGTTGATGCATGCCCATGATTTCCTTTTACAAATAGGATAATGATATGTCCTAAAGATGCATTCCACTGGTTATTTCCTTGTGGGATAAAACATTAGCCCACTACCATTTAAACCCTGCTTGGAGCCCAGGTATAAATTCACCAGAGTGTGATTCACACTAGAATTAAGACGCCAAACTCACCTAAAAGATGATATAGACAGATGGAGTCTGACTGATAATAGCGCATCACTCCCCCATAACAAAGACAAGAGCACCTTTCTAGCATTTCTAAGGAGGCCTGTGAATTGCTAAGGCCCATTATTCTCTCCAGCTGAAGCTTGTGCATCAGGAATAAACACAGAACAATCAGGGGGAAGCTCTTGTGTATTTGTTTAAGGGGAAGGATTGATAAGTATCCTTGAAACTGTTTTCAGATTGCACAGAGGATGTGGAATATTGACAAGTAGTACAAAGACTCAGGACAAGCATTGTTTGGTGAACTAAAACTCCATGAATTTAGCCTGGATTGGTGACTATTGTTGACCAAGAGTTTGATCAATATTGCTGATCAATGGTTAAAGCCATTCTGGGACAGAAGAACCAAAGCATATAAAACCTTTATATTTTTAAATAATTTGTTTTAAAGAAACTCTAACAGGGGTGCCTGGCTGCCTCAGTTGGAAGAGTAAGTGATTCTTGGGGTTGTGAGTTTGAGCCTCACATTGGGTACAGAGATTACTTAAATAAATAAACTTAAAAAGAAAATCCTTAATCTCATTTCCTTGTTACACAGTACATTGAAATATTACAAATTATAAATGACAAGCAAAATGGAGATCAGAGTCATCTAGAGCTCCACTCCCAAATAGTAATGTTTAATGCCCTATTTAAGAATAAGTGCAATATATAAATTATATAAATTAATAATTATATAAATATATAAATTATGTAATTAATAATTATACAAATTAATAAGAGATTCTAATGTGAGAATGTGAGAGGAGTCAGTATTAGAGATTATTAGGGGGAATAGAACAAATTAATATCTGACAATGAGATTGATTAAGCAAACTGGCATATTGATACAATTGAATATTATGCCATCATTTAAAATGACATGTGTTTGGGCAGCCCAAGTGGCTCAGCGGTGTAGCGCCGCCTTCAGCCCAGGGCATGATCTTGGAGACCCGGGATCAAGTCCCACGTCAGGCTACCTGCATGGAGCCTGCTTCTCCCTCTGCCTGTGTCTCTGACTCTCTCTCTCTCTCTCTCTCTGTGTGTATTCTCATGAATAAATAAATAAAATCTTTTTTAAAAATAAAATGACATGTGTTTACTGACATCAAACAACATACATGGTATATTTTTAGGCACAAAGCAATTTTCCTGCAGTATATATACATATATATTTCTGCATAGATGTTATATCAAGAAGAAACAATGTAATGGATGCGTGTGGGGTTCAGAGTCGAACTGCATGGGTTGGAATTCTGGCTCCTTCACTTGAATGGGATGTGATGAAGGGGAAGTCACTTAACTTCTTTCTGCCTTATTATCCTCATCAGTAAAATTGGATTAATCATAGGATCCACCACCATTAAACACTACTCTGCACAGTAGATAGTATCCGCTATGGAGCTGGGCTGGGGATTGTGGAACATGATACCTGTAAAGCTTGGAACACAGTCTCCAGCACACAGCAAGTATTCAGTGAATGTTACCTATTGCCATTGCTAGCTACTCTCCCAAATGCCAGTGAGAAAATTAGCAGTTTTTTAGCAACTGAAATATTTTTTAATAGGCACACTGAAGCAGCAACAGCATGGGATCATTTTTATATAGCTGCTACACAGATTAAATCCAGGGTTGTATCACAAACTGCTGTGCTCTGTGCTGTTCACTGCTGCACCAGATAGTTCCCTTGGCCCCTTCTGTCTCTGAGATTCTATAAATCTCTGCAGCATGATCTCTCACAGTGCCACATAAAGACCTGTATCAGCGAGACTTCATTCATGCCTACTTCCCCTCCAGGCCCAGAAAGCCAGCAACAGCGTCAATCCTTATTGGAGAGGAACTTCTTGACGTGTGTACTCATGAAATATTTACTATTATTTCCCCTCTGTCGCACAATTCCTTTAACAAAAATAAGTTTTCTTCACCTTCATTTTTTCTTAAATATTTTATTCTGGTATGAAACAGCAGAAAGATGAATCTATATAATTAAGTTACCTAAATACTTTATTGCTTTGGGTTTTTTGTCTATTTTCTGGTTTTGCTTTCTCTGGGTTAAGGATGATGGCAAAAACAAATGACACTCAAGCTGAGTAGACAGATTGTAGAGAAGCCAGCAATGGAAGGTGGGTCTCTAGGCTGGCACCCTTGGGAGCCATTTCTAGCCCTAGGCGTGAAGGATCAAGATGAGGAATTGAGGGTCTCAGTGTGCAGAGGACCACCTGGCAGCTGTTGTCTTCAATAGGAGGATAAAACCAACACAGGGTGGTCAGGTATGTCGGTGGGCATGGGGAGGGGTGGATTGGAAAAGTCAGGGAATAAATATTCCAATATTACCTAACTCCTGCTGGATAAACCCAACTAGAAACAGAGGGCTTGGAGCCCTTGTTGCTGTCCACACCGGTAAGCAGCATAGACAGGGTATCAGAGCAGGTGGGAAAAGCTGATGGGTGCATTAGGACATAGAAAAGGAAGATATCTGAGGTGCCGGGGTGACTCAGTTGGTTAAGCAAATGTCTTCAGCTCAGATCATGATCTTGTGTCCTCGGATGAGTCCCTGCTCAGCGGGGAGCCTGCTTCTTCCTCTCCCCCTGCCCCTCACCCTCCCTCTGCTCATGCTCTCTCTTGCTCTGCTCTCTCTCTCTCAAATAATCCAATGGATTATGTATACCATCATTTTGAATCCAAAAGCAAGACTAATATGCTGAAATTCAAATAGAGAAAATTAAAAAGTAAAAATGAATCTTCCTCTGGACAGCCAGTTCTATTCTCTTGGAATATAGTTTCATATGGACCCACCCAAACAGATAAAAATAATATTTTAATTTGAGCACATGCTAAAATCTCCTGTTTTAATACCAAGTCATTTTGACTTTTTAAGTGATATTTTGAAAGAAATTAATAAGGACATTGGGATTTGTGAAAAACAGCATCAGGACTTTGGGTAGACCAGAAATTATGCAGATCCTTACAAAAGAAAGCACACAGAGAGCCACTGTGGTAAGCCATGACCCGCCCTGTCAGGGAATCACGGAGGCTGCAAAGAAAGGTGCCAACCCGAGTAGGAAATGGACTGCTGCAAAACACAGACTTCTCATCAGCATCACTGGGTGCTATGCGGTAAGTGAACAAAATCTAAAAATTCTTAGGGGAAAAAAATATTTAGCCAAACTGTCCTTTAACAATAAGAATGAATGTGCAAAAGAAGAAAAACCAGCTAAACCCTGTTAACTTAAGCCTTTATTAAAATCATTACAACAGGGATGCCTGGGTGGCTCAGCGGTTTAGTGCCTGCCTTCAGCCCAGGATGTGATCCCGGAGACCCGAGATGGAGTCCCACATCAGGCTCCCTGCATGGAGCCTGCTTCTCCCTCTGCTTCTCTCTCTCTCTGTGTCTTTCATAAATAAATAAATAAATAAATAAATAAATAAATAAATAAATAAATCAGTCTTTTTAAAAAATAAATAAAATAAAATCATCACAACAGGACAATTCAAGATAGCTATTCTACTGGAAAGCCTGAGGAATTTTTATATTAAATTTATGAAGGTACAAATTTTGTCTATATTCTGAGAATTAGTCTCAGAAGGTATGGGGAATTTAGGCTGCATTAGTCAGGGGACAGGATTTGGGGACTGCAAGAGTAGAACTAAAGTATTTATAGCTCTTAGGCAGTTTGGATTTAGTAGGAGTGGTGAGGAGGAAGAGGAGAGAACCAGATCTTTCTAGAGTCAGTGCTAGAGCTAAATTCAGCCATTTGGCTTCTTTCATGAATCAAGGACATTTTCAAACACAGAGGACCTCAGAAAGTTTACCATCCACATTCTTTGAAAGAATTGCTATATGATATTATTTCAGCAAGAAGGAAAATAAATCTGGGAGAGAGTAATGAGTAAGAAACATTGCAACAAAGTAATCATTTGAAACAACATTGCTGAATTGAAATCAGTATGTGTGTTAAACCATTTGGAAATAAAACTCCCTAAGATGTCAACATGAGAGTCCATGGAGGAAGAAGGAGAGCGTAAAAGGGAATAAATACATGTTAAATTTCTTGTTTTGTTGAAATAGAGTAGAATTTAGATGCATTTGACTCCAGACTTTTGAAAAAGAAAATGTAAGTTACTTATATGAGCTAAAAATGCACAAGCTGAACAAAAACAATGGATGAATGTACAACTACCAAAACAGAAGAGGGGAAATGCTGCAAAACAAAATCTAACCAAAAAAGTCAAGAAAGCCTTAATTTATTTTTTATTTTTTATTTTTTTTTTAGGCTGGGTGCCTGGGTGGCTCAGTCAGTTAAGAAACTGACTCTCAGTTTCAGCTCAGGTTGTGGACTGGGGTCCTGGGATCAAGCCCCACATCACGCTCCCTGCAGCATGGATTCTGCTTGAGGATTCTTTCTCTCCCTCTGCCCTGCCCCCACTCGTGCACATGTTCACTTGCTCACTTTCTAGAATGGGTGAATAAGTCTTTGAAAAATTTTTTTAATTTAACATATAATAAAACAAAAAACTATGGTAAGAATAAATCAAAATTCATATTTATGATAAATGTGAGTAGTTTTATCAGACCTATTAAATGACAAAGACTATCAATTTGGTAAAAAAAAAAAAAAAAAAAAAAGGAAATCCAGCTATAATTATTTACCAGAATCAACCCTGAGAAAAATAATCTAAAAGTACAATTGTTGAAAGTAAAGAGATTCTAAAAATTACCTGCCAAAGTGCTAATACAGTGATTTTATAATACCACGAGACAAAACAGAATTCAAGGTGAAAATTTCCAGGGGATCAAGAAGGATACTTAACAATGATAAAAGGAGTAATCCATTAAAAAGCTTTAACAGTAGTGAACCTTTATGAATATGAAGTATGTTCATATAAAGCAAAACCAACAAATATTTAAGAGGATTATCTTTAATAATCATTACAGACATCACACTCTTTTGGTCACCAACAGAGTGGTCAAGAAGTTAAGAAGGGTAAGAAGAACTGAATAGCATAATTAGCAATCTTCCTCAAATAAGCATACAGAGAATTAAGACAAGTAGACACACATAATTAAGAATCTTCATAAAATAGATATACTTTTAAAAAATATGGAATGTTCAGAAAATTGAGCAACATGACACAATTGAACTCAAAACATTCTAAAGTACCCATTTCATATAAGCCATAAACACATATGACATTGCAATGGAATAAAAAAACAACATGTTGCCAGAAAACCTATATGGCAGTCAAGTTTGGGACAGATTCTCAAGTAATTCTTGGGATAAAGGAAAAAGTAAAGAGACCGCTTACAAAATACTTTAAACTGAATAACCATGTGAGACATGGGTTTCCAAGACTATCCCCACATTTGGAGGTTTGCTAGAAGGACTCATGGGATTCAGCAGATAGTTGCGCCCATGGCTAAGATTTACTACAGCAATCTAGTAAAGATACACAGTGCGTCATAAGTGAAAAAGGTAAAAACAAATAATAATAAGTGAAAAAGGTGGTGTCTGGAGGAATCTATGTGTAGGTTTCCTTATGCCCTCTCTCTCCCAAGGGAGGTCACAGAGAGTGCATGCTTCTCCCAGTAACAAAAATGCAGCAATAAGTGTGGGATGTTTCTGCTCAGGGAGGCCCATTAAAGACTGAGAGCATCCAAGGTTTTTACTGGGGTCTGGTCATATAGGCACCCTCTACCTAGCACATTCCAAAATTCCAGGCTCCCAGAAAGAAAGCAAATGTTTAGCATAAAGCACTTTATTTGTACAGTTTAGGCACAGTGAGCTACACTTATCGTAGAGGGCAAGTTTTTATATCAGTGAAAGAATGAGTTTACCGATCAAGCTGCCAGATACCAGCCAAGGGCCAAGTTCGCAAGCAGCCCTTTTCAAACCTAACATTCTCAGACCTGCTTTGTGAACTAGCTTTGGCAAAACACATATGGCTTCTGTATCAAAACCTGGGTATGGAACCAGAGAAATTCTCAGGAAGAAATTTATAGCCATAGGTGAATCTCCCTCAAAATAAAAGGGGCTGAAATTTAATGAAAAAGATTTCACCAAAGGACACTGAAAAGAACAACAAAATACATCCAATAAAAGCAGAATGAAGGGATTAAGTTTCAGCCAGATGTTAATAAGACAAAGATTATATTATAAGAACAAACACAAAAGAAAAAGCTTGATCAATAACATAAATCCTAGTTCTTCAAAAAGGAAAAAAATTTTAAGATAAAACTTGGGAAATCTATAAGAAAAAAAGAAACAGAAGGTAAAACTTGACATTGACAGGAAAATAGCTATAGGTACGAAGGAGTTTGAAATTTTTAAAGATAGTATTGTATAAAATTCTGTACCAATGAATGCAAAAATATCAGTGAAAGGATATTTTTGGACATTACAAGTTATAAATATTGAAATTAGTTAAAATAATTTATCTATAGCTGGAAGAATTTATAGCTGAACTCATTAACTACCCCCCCACACACACAGACACTGATACTCAAAAGACTATAGTGCATCAACTAAATATCAACTAAGTAGAATATCAACTAAAATTACAGGAATAAAGGAGTGAAATTTTTCATCTTTTACAGACAGTTTCAAAACTAGGAAAACAGGGCAGATTAATGATCCAATACTATTAACAAGTTTGATCTAACATCTGAAAAAAACTACCTAACTCATTCAATAATACCAACCTAACTCTAAAGACTCAAACTGTTAGAACTAACAAATGAGTTCAGTAAAGTTGCAGGATACAAAATCAACATACTCAAATCAGTTATGTATGTATACACTAACAATGACATATCTGAACAAGAAATTTTAAAAATAATCCTATTAATAATAGCATCAAAAACAATAAAATACTTAGGAAGAAATTTGACCAAGTAGGTGAACAACCTATACATGAAAAATTAGTAAGACATCAAAGAAAGAAATTGAAGAAGACATAAATAAATGGAAAGATAGTCCATGCTCATGGATTTGAAAAATTAATATTGTTAAAATGTCCATACTACCCAAGGTGATCTATAGATTCAAGACAATTCCTATCAACATTTTAATGGTATTCTTTACAGAAATAGGAAAGCAATCCTAAAATTTGTTTGAAACTACAAAAGAGCCAAAACCATCTAGAGAGAGAAAAACAAAGCTGGAGGCATCATACGGCCTGATTCTATAACTATGTTACAAAGTTATAGTAATCAAAACAGTATGATATTGAGACAAAAACAAACACATAGACCAATGGAACTGAATCAAGACCCCAGAAATAAATCCACACATATATAGTCAACTCATATTTGACAAGGAAGCTAACAATATTCAACAAGGGAACATGAGTTCCTTCAATAAATCGTCCTGGGAATATTGGATATTCACATGCAAAAGAATAAAATTGGATCCCTATCTTACATAGCTCACAAAAATTTTTTGTAATGCATTAAAGATTTAAATACAATACCCCAAATTAGAAAAATTCTAGAAGAAAACAGGGGAAAAGCCTCCTTGACGTTGGTCTTGACAATGATTTTTTTTTTGCATCTGGCACCAGAAGCTCAAGCAACAAAAGCAACAAGCAAAAATCAACAAGTGGAACTACATCAAACTAAAAAGTGTCTGCACTGCAAAAGAGATAAGCAGTAAAATGAAAAGCAGCTTACAGAATGGGAGAAAATGTTTGCAAGTCATACATCCCATAAGGGGTTAATATTCAAAATATATAAGGAATTCATACAGATAAATAGAAAAAAACTGATTTAAAAATGAGCGGAGGACCTAAATAGACATTTTATCAAACAAGGCATGCAAATGGCCAATTGGGACATGAAAAGATGTTCAACATCACTGTCAGGGAAATTCAAAGCAAAACCACAATGAGATACCACTGCACACCTGTTAGAACGGCTATCATCAAAAACACAGGAGATAACAAGTAGTGGCAAAGATATAAAGAAAAGGAAACCCTTGTGTACCATTGGTAGAAATGTAAATTGGTGCAGCCACTATAGAAAGCTGCTGGAAGTTCCTCAAAATATTAAAAAGTGAACTATCATATGATCCAGCAATCCCACTCCTGAGTCTATACCCAAAGGAAATGAAATCAGGATCTCAAAGAGATATCTGCACTCCCATGTTCATTGTGGCATTATTCACGGCAGCCAAGATACAGAAACAAGCTAAGTGTTTGCTTACAGAAGAAAGAAGAAAATGAAGTATTACATAAATAATGGAATATTATTCATGTATCAGACACCAGACACCAAATCAGCTGGCACTGTGATCTTGGACTTCCCAACCTCCAGAACTGTGAGCAATAAAATTTGGTTGTTTAAGTCAATCTGTGGAATTCTATTATAGCAGCCTGAATAGACCATGACAATGGAGATAATCACAAATATCCAGAGTGCTGAAGTCTCTAAAGAACAGCACTCAGCTCAACAGATATGTTTAAAGATTAAAAAAAAAAACTTAGAGGCTCACACCCCCTACCCTCCCTAGGCCTTGGCGACAAGGTCCCTCACAGCTTGTGCAATGGCATCCCTGTCAATGCCAAACATCTTCAGCAGCTCAGCTGGCTTCCCGCTTCTTGGTACCTCGCCAACTGCAAGGCGGGAGATGGTGATGCCAGGCTCACCCACCACCGCAGAGGACACTGCCTCACCTATGCCACCTTCATAGTAACGGTCCTCCATGGTGACGATCCTGCCCTTGGTCGCATGGGCACTTTCAAGAATGAGATTTCTGTCCAGGGGCTTGATGGTGAAGGGGTCCAACACACAAATGTTGATCTTCTCTTTCTTCAGCAGGTCAGCAGCAGCCAAGGCCTCGTGTAGGGTCACTCCGGCCCCAATCACAGTCACCTGGTCATCCTTGCTCTTCAGGACGACCTGGGCTTGTTTGATTTGGAAATCTTCATTGTTGTTATAGATGATGGCGTTTTCTGGGTGGCTGGTCCAGATGAAGCAGATGCCCTTTGTATTGGCTGCTAATTCCACCGCCTTCTCTGTAGACACCCCGTCGCTTGGGTAAAAGATCATAGCAGTGGGGATGGACCGAAACATGGCCAGATCTTCCAGAGCCATCTGAGACGGCCCATCTTCCCCAATGGACATACCACAGTGGGAGCCACAGAAGTTGATGTTGCTCTCAGAGATGGCCGCCATGCGAATCTGATCAAAGACCCATGTGAAGAAGGCACCAAAAGCGCTGCAGAAGGGCACCGTCCTGTTGCGTGTGGCACAGCCCACCGCGACACTGACCATGTTCTGCTCAGCAATGTAGCACTCAATGAAGCGGTCTGGGTAGCTTCAATGTAGCACTCAAAGAAGCCAAAGCTTCTTTCTGAAGATCTCTGAGAAGGTGGAATTCTTGGTGTCCCCATCCAGGGCGATGATGCGATCATGGGCATGGTCCAGCTTGGCCAGGGCCTGTCCATAGGCCTTGCGGGTGGCTATCTTGTCCCCAGCTTTATAGCTGGGTGGGCTTGGCATGCGGATGTTGGAAATGTTCACAGAAGGGGCATCCTCTTGTGGGGGAGTCATGAGGATCTTCTTTTGGCTCTGGATCTGGTTGTGTATTTCCTGGACAATCTGATCAGCCATGTTTTGGGGGAGGGGCTTCCCATGCCAAGCATCCTTATCCTCGATCCCTGGGATTCCCCGCCCCTTGAAGGTCTTGGCGATGATGGCCGTTGGCTGGTGCTTGGCCTGGCCGAAGGCCTTGCACAGCTCTTCCACGCTGTGTCCGTCCACGATGACGGCGTGCCAGCCGAAGGACTCACAATGCTTCTGGTAGATGTCCACCTGGTGTTGCAGTGGGATGGGGTCGCTCTGGCCCAGGCGGTTGATGTCAAGAATGGCAATCAGGTGGTCCAGTTTGTAGATGCTGGCAAAAGCCTCGGCCTCCCACACGGCGCCCTCCGACAGCTCCCCGTCTCCCATCACTCAGTAGAGGCGGTAGCTGGCTTTGTCAAAGTACTTGCCTGTGTAGGCCATCCCGCAAGCTGCTCCAAGGCCCTGGCCCAGGGAGCCAGTGGCCACGTCGGTGAAAGCTTGTTTCGGGACGGGGTGCCCGTCCAAGTCAGAGGTGATCTTCCTCAGGTTCAGCAGCTCCTCCTCGGGCAGGAAGCCAGCCTCAGCCCAGATGGTGTACAGGATAGGAGCCGCGTGGCCCTTGGAAGATGTCACCGAAGGCGAAGAAGGAAGCCCCTGCCCCTCCCAAAGCCGAAGCCAAAGCCAAAGCAAAGGCTTTGAAAGCTAAGAAAGTGGTGCTGAAAGGCATGCACAGTCACACAAAAAAAGATCCACACATCACCTACATTCCGACAACCCAAGACCCTGTGCCTCTGAAGGCAGCCCAAATATCCTCAAAAGAGCGCCCCCAAGAGAAACCAGCTTGATCACTATGCCATCATCAAGTTCCCCCTAACTACTGAGTCAGCCATGAAGAAAATAGAAGACAACAACACACTTGTGTTCATTGTGGATGTCAAGGCCAATAAGCACCAGATCAAACAGGCTGTGAAGAAGCTCTATGACATTGATGTGGCCAAGGTCAACACCTTGCTCAGGCCTGATGGAGAGAAGAAAGCATATGTTCGACTGGCTCCTGATATGATGCTTTGGATGTTGCCAACAAAATCGGGATCATCTAACTTGAGTCCAGCCGGCTATAAATCTAAATATAAATTTTTTCACCATAAAAAAAAAAAATCCTGGTTTCCAGCCAGAGATGTTCAGGAAGTTTGAAAAGAAACTTAAAGATACATCAATCAGCTGTTTTATATTAAACAAATAAACTTTTAAAAAAATTATGAGACAATCCCAGAAGTTTGAATAATGGATATTTGATGACAATAAAGAATTGTTGTTAATATTTAGATGTTATCATTGCATTCAGTTATGGTTAAACAATGTATGAATCACAGTCCTCAACCTCAAGAGGTTCACAGCAAGTGGAGGGAGGGGGATACACAGGTGGAAAAATGATTAAAATGCAAGAAGGCAATACCAGTGAGAAGTAAGAAGTATCCTAGGAATGCAGAAAGGGTATCATCTGAGAGGTATGAGAGAGGGGAATCTTGAAAAACAGGAAGTTTGCCAGAAAAATCAGGAAGGAAAAGCACTTGGAAGCAAGGAATAAATGTGAACAGAGAGAAAGGCAAAAGAAAAAAATTAAATTTCCTTACAAATTACAGTCCATTGACAAGTCTTTGAAACAGGCAGTGACATTCCTCTAGGAACTCAGCTGCCTCGATGTTAATAACTTTGCTAAGGGCAAAAGACATCTTAGCAAAATGTTATCCCCACCCCCAGGATCCTATGAGTCTGCTTTAACATATAAAAATTCGTCTGGAAACTTCCTTTATTTCTAGCAACCCCCCCCCCGCCCCCCACAACATGTATGTTAGCAATCATCCCCCAAGCATATGGCCCACCAATATACATCTGAAGGGTCTCATGACTATGGTTTTACTAGACAGTAATAAATGACCTTTTCCTAGTAACAGCTAGCCCCCTCAAGGTCCTGGAAACCTTGCTTCTGAACTTCCTTAGGGACCACCACTACCCCTAGCCTCCTCCCAATGGGAAAGTATATAATCAAATCACCGGTCACAACCCCAGAGCAGCTCTTCCTGCCCACAGGTCTGTCCCCTGCTTTTAATAAACCCACCTTTTTTTAAGATTTTATTTATTTATTCGTAAGAGACACAGAGAGAGAGAGAGAGAGAGGCAGAGACACAGGCAGAGGGAGAAGCAGGCCCCATCCAGGGAGCCCCATGTGGGACTCAATCCCAGGACTCCAGGATCATGCCCTGGGCTGAAGGCAGGCGCCAAACCACAGAGCCACCCAGGGATCCCATAAACCCACCTTTTTGCACCAAAGACATCTCAAGAGTTCTTTCTTGGCTGTCAGCTCCGAACACTACCATTCCAAACCACACCACAGTAGGATGAGGATGTGCTCCAAGGAGTGCAAATATTTGAGTCTGATCAGGGCACAGAGCAAGTAGGAAGAGACCAGTCTGGAAAGACAGGCTCAGACGAGACCATACAGGGTCTTTCTTGCTTTCGTATCAACACCAATGGAGTATCTGGTTGGTTTTTTAATTATTTTCAGGGGTGGAAAAATGTTGCTGAAGCTCTCTAAATAAAGGACGGTGGCACGCGGTTGGGGGCATGCGGGGCCCCCTGGGTATCACTGCATCTCCAGGCTGCCCTTCTCTCCCAGGAGCCTGTCCAGGTGCGGGTGCCAGAAGAGGAAATAAAAAAATTACAAGTAGATTTCTCTTTCCTTCTTTTTTTTATTTTTTTATTTTTTTAAAAATTTTTTTTTAGATTTCTCTTTCTAAAGATGAAAAGCTCAATGTAACTTGGGAGAAAATTTGCTTTGTTTTATAAATAAAACCCAAATGGGTCGTTTATCATAGAACTATTAAGGCAGCACTGACCTTGGTCAAAGTCATGTGAAAAAATAGTGGTATCAAAGGAAAAGCTTCTTAGACTGAGTTTTACGAGGGAAATATCAGGAACTGCTATATTAAGAAATACTACTTCAGCAGCTTAGCTTTCTACACCATAACCAGGGATCACCAGAGCCACCCAGGGGTTTGTGGACTCAGGCTCAGATGAGACCTGAATTAAAGTTTTTGTGGACTTTGGATACAATGCATCTTTGAGAAAACTTCACAAGCACGCCAATCAATATTTATATCTGCTGTTGCAATAGTTGAGCCATGAATAATTTGCATGATAAGCATTACTTTAATAATTTTGGTAATCTACCTAAATGATGTTTTGAAACATTTGAAATAATAAATAAAGTTACTTTCTGGGTATAGTATAACAAGATTGGGCTTCGTCTTTTTCTTGGTAATCAGAGGCATGAAAACAGTAGGTTTGGTAATAGATAGATAGATGATAGATAGATAGATAGATAGATAGATGATAGTCTTTAGACATTTAGCCTTTAAGTACAGCCGCTAACACTTCAATAACAAGAAACTGACTTCCTTTCCTCTCTCCCTCATCCCTCCCTTTTTTTCCCCCTGTTTCTTAAGCAGAGTGTATATACTTACATACCACGGCTACAAAGTCACCATTAAGCTGCACTTAGACATTTCATACTAAGAAGTTATGTTCTAATGAGGCAAATTAAACACACCTTCAGCAGAACTATTTCCTTTCAAGGTTAGCATTTTTTTTCCCTAGAATTTCTCCACAATTTTGGTAGCCCTATGCCTAAAAAATACCATTGGACAGCAAAGACTATGAAGAGGAACTGGCCTGTTTTCGACATATGCAAACGGGATTGTTCTCCCACATGTAGTGTTACGTACAAAACAAGTCAGACTTGGGAGGACATATGATTGCCTGATGTGCTTTTCTGAGCCTTGAAACCTTTGGGTTGGGATAGAAGATTTCCCCCTCAACTCCCTATCCCGAATTGCTCTCTGAAGAATGGGCATTTCATTGACAATCTTTCTAGAACAACAAAGAAGAATTAAACATAGAGAGAGAAAGGAAGCATTTTCTGCTCATGAAGCAGAAAAGAAAAAGTGCTTTGGAGATTCTCACAGTAGGAGCTGGTTTGCCTTTCACCGTGGGCCTAGGCAGAAACTTGGCCTCTGCTTTGGGATCTAAGGGTGGCCGCCTCTATAGCTTTTTCAATGCTACTTTCTGATTGTATGTCAGTACCAAAATATCAGCACTTTCACACACATTCGAGTCTGACTACTCTGAGGGGTTTGTACCTGTGGAGCAAAGCTGTGGTGGTATCATACTGTGTTTTCTGTTTTCAGAAGAACCCAGACTGGAACATTAGCTATACTATCATTTACATTTAACGGTAGACTAAAGATATTTTCAAACATTCCAAGTAATAAAATATATATATATATATATCTTACACAGACCTTTTCTCAAATATCTTAGTGGTTACATTCGATAAAAAGTTCACAAAGAAGGGGTGCCTGGGAGGCTCAGTCAGTTAAACCTCCAACTCTTGATTTCAGCTCAGGTCAAGATCTCAGGGTGGGGAGATTGAGCCACCCCCACCCCGGGCTCCGTGCTCAACAGTCTGCATGTCCCTCTCCTTCCCCATCGGCCCCCACACCCCACCCCCCTGCTCCCAGCACCTGTGTGTTTGACACACACGCTCTCGTCGTCCCTCGCTCTCAAATAAATAAATAAATAGATAGGGAGGGGCAAGAAGGCGGAAGAGCAGGGTCTCCAAATCACCTGTCCCCAACAAATTACCTAGAAAACCTTCAAATCATCCTGAAAACCTACGAATTCGGCCTGAGATTTAAAGAGAGACCAGCTGGAACGCTACAGTGAGAAGAGTTCGCGCTTCTATCAAGGTAGGAAGACGGGAAAAAAGAAATAAAGACACAAAAGGCCTCCAAGGGGGAGGGGCCCCGCGAGGAGCCGGGCTGAGGCCGGGGCGAGTGTCCCCAGGACAGGAGAGCCCCGTCCCGGAGGAGCAGGAGCTGCACCGACCTTCCCGGGCGGAAAGGCCTCCCGGGGAATTGGAGCAGGATCCCCAGAAAGGCGGGGATGCCCTCGGGCTCCCTGGGACACTAACAGACACCTGCGCCCCGGGAGATGCGCCGAGCTCCCTAAGGGCTGCAGCGCTCGGCGGGACCCGGAGCAGCTCGGAGGGGCTCGGGCGGCGGCTCCGCGGAGGGGGCTGCGGGGCGGGAGCGCGAATCCAACAGCGCAGGCCCCGGAGCACAGGGCGCCGGGACACAGCCCAGGATCCGGCCTCCCCCAGGGACAGGCAGAGGCCGGGAGGGCCCAGGACAGCGAGGACGCTCCTGCCCGAGCTGAGCAGATCAGCGGCCCCGCCCGGGAGCCCCCAGGCCCTGCAGCCGGAGAGCCCCGGAGCTACTGCGGGGGCTGACTTCAGGGTCCCAGAGCTGCCCCCGCCACTGTGGCTTCCTCCAGGGGCCTCACGGGGTGAACAACCCCCACTGAGCCCTGCACCAGGCAGGGGCAGAGCAGCTCCCCCAAGTGCTAACACCTGAGAATCAGCACAGCAGGCCCCTCCCCCAGAAGACCAAGGAGACGGACCAGTTCCAAGGGAAGTCAAGGCACTTAAAGTACACAGAATTGGAAGATTCTCCCCCGTGTTTTTTTGTTTTTGTTTTTGTTTTGTTTTGTGCTTTTTTTTCTTTCTTCTTGATTTCTGATTGCTTCCCCCACCCCACCCCCTTTTTTTTCTCCTTTCTTTTTCTTTCTCTTTTTCTTCTCTTTTTCCCTTTTTTTCTTCTTTCTCTTTTCTCTTTTTCTCTTTTCTTTCCTTCTCTCTCTTTTTCTCCTTTTCCCAATACAACTTATTTTTGGCCACTCTGCGCTGAGCAAAATGACTAGAAGGAAAACCTCACCTCAAAAAAAAGAATCAGAAACAGCCCTCTCTCCCACAGAGTTACAAAATCTGGATTACAATTCAATGTCAGAAAGCCAATTCAGAAGCACTATTATACAGCAACTGGTGGCTCTAGAAAAAACCATAAAGGACTCAAGAGACTTCATGACTGCAGAAATTAGATCCAATCAGGCAGAAATTAAAAATCAATTAAATGAGATGCAATCCAAGCCAGAAGTCGTAACGACGAGGCTTAACGAGGTGGAAGAACAAGTGAGTGACATAGAAGACAAGTTGATGGCAAAGAGGGAAACTGAGGAAAAAAGAGACAGGCAATTAAAAGACCATGAGGATAGACTAAGGGAAATAAATGACAGCCTGAGGAAGAAAAACCTACGTTTAATTGGGGTTCCCGAGGGTGCCGAAAGGGCCAGAGGGCCAGAATATGTATTTGAACAAATCCTAGCTGAAAACTTTCCGAATCTGGGAAGGGAAACAGGCATTCAGATCCAGGAAATAGAGAGATCCCCCCCTAAAATCAACAAAAACCATTCAACACCTCGACATTTAATAGTGAAGCTTGCAAATTCCAAAGATAAGGAGAAGATCCTTAAAGCAGCAAGAGAAAAAAAAGTCCCTGACTTTTATGGGGAGGAATATTAGGGTAACAGCAGACCTCTCCACAGAGACCTGGCAGGCCAAAAAGGGCTGGCAGGATATATTCAGGGTCCTAAATGAGAAGAACATGCAACCAAGAATACTTTATCCAGCAAGGCTCTCATTCAAAATGGAAGGAGAGATAAAGAGCTTCTAAGACAGGCAGGAACTGAAAGAATATGTAACCTCCAAACCAGCTCTGCAAGAAATTTTAAGGGGGACTCTTAAAATTCCCCTTTAAGAAGAAGTTCAGTGGAACAATCCACAAAAACAAGGACTGAATAGATATGATAACACTAAACTCATATCTGTCAATAGTAACTCTGAACGTGAACGGGCTTAATGACCCCATCAAAAGGTGCAGGGTTTCAGACTGGATAAAAAAGCAGGACCCATCTATTTGCTGTCTACAAGAGACTCATTTTAGACAGAAGGACACCTACAACCTGAAAATAAAAGGTTGGAGAACCATTTACCATTCAAATGGTCCTCAAAAGAAAGCAGGGGTAGCCATCCTTATATCAGATAAATTAAAATTTACCCCGAAGACTATTGTGAGAGATGAAGAGGGACACTATCTCATACTCAAAGGATCTATCCAACAAGAGGACTTAACAATCCTCAATATATATGCCCCAAATGTGGGAGCTGCCAAATATTTAAACCAATTAATAACCAAACTGAAGAAATACTTTGATAATAATACACTTATACTTGGTGACTTCAATCTAGCTCTTTCTATACTAGATAGGTCTTCTAAGCACAAGATATCCAAAGAAACGAGAGCTTTAAATGATACACTGGACCAGATGGATTTCACAGATATCTACAGAACTTTACATCCAAACTCAACTGAATACACATTCTTCTCAAGTGCACGTGGAACTTTCTCCAGAATAGACCACATACTGGGTCACAAATCGGGTCTGAACCGATACCAAAAGATCGGGATAGTCCCCTGTATATTCTCAGACCATAATGCCTTGAAATTAGAACTTAATCACAACAAGAAGTTTGGAAGGACCACAAACACGTGGAGGTTAAGGACCATCCTGCTAAAAGATGAAAAGGTCAACCAGGAAATTAAGGAAGAATTAAAAAGACTCATGGAAACTAATGAGAATGAAGATACAACCGTTCAAAATCTTTGGGATGCAGCAAAAGCAGTCCTGAGGGGGAAATACATCGCAATACAAGCATCCATTCAAAAACTGGAAAGAACTCAAATTCAAAAGCTCACCTTACACATAAAGGAACTAGAGAAAAAGCAACAAATGGACCCCACCCCCAGCAGAAGAAGACAGTTAATTAAAATTCGAGCAGAACTAAATGATATCGAGACCAAAAGAACTGTGGAACAGATAAACAGAACCAGGAGTTGGTTCTTTGAAAGAATTAATAAGATAGATAAACCATTAGCCAACCTTATTAAAAAGAAGAGAGAGAAGACTCAAATTAATAAAATCATGAATGACAAAGGAGAGATCACTACCAACACCAAGGAAATACAAACGATTTTAAAAACATATTATGAACAGCTACATGCCAATAAATTAGGCAATCTAGAAGAAATGGATGCATTCCTGGAAAGCCACAAACTACCAAAACTGGAGCAGGAAGAAATAGAAAACCTGAACAGGCCAATAACCAGGGAGGAAATTGAAGCAGTCATCAAAAACCTCCCAAGACACAAGAGTCCAGGGCCAGATGGCTTCCCAGGGGAATTCTATCAAACGTTTAAAGAAGAAATCATACCTATTCTACTAAAGCTGTTTGGAAAGATAGAAAGAGATGGAGTACTTCCAAATTCGTTCTACGAGGCCAGCATCACCTTAATTCCGAAACCAGACAAAGATCCCACCAAAAAGGAGAATTACAGACCAATATCCCTGATGAACATGGATGCAAAAATTCTCAACAAGATACTAGCCAATAGGATCCTACAAAACATTAAGAAAATTATTCACCATGACCAAGTAGGATTTATCCCCGGGACACAAGGCTGGTTCAACACTTGTAAAACCATCAATGTGATTCATCATATCAGCAAGAGAAAAAACAAGAACCATATGATACTCTCATTAGATGCAGAGAAAGCATTTGACAAAATACAGCATCCATTCCTGATCAAAACCCTTCAGAGTGTTGGGATAGAGGGAACTTTCCTTGACATCTTAAAAGCCATTTATGAAAAGCCCACAGCAAATATCATTCTCAATGGGGAAGCACTGGGAGCCTTTCCCCTAAGATCAGGAACAAAACAGGGATGTCCACTCTCACCACTGCTGTTCAACATAGTTCTGGAAGTCCTCGCCTCAGCAATCAGACAACAAAAAGACATTAAAGGCATTCAAATTGGCAAAGAAGAAGTCAAACTCTCCCTCTTCGCCGATGACATGATACTCTACATAGAAAACCCAAAAGCCTCCACCCCAAGATTGCTAGAACTCATACAGCAATTTGGTAGCGTGGCAGGATACAAAATCAATGCCCAGAAATCAATGGCATTTCTATACACTAACAATGAGACTGAAGAAAGAGAAATTAAGGAGTCAATCCCATTTACAATTGCACCCAAAAGCATAAGATACCTAGGAATAAACCTAACCAAAGAGGTGAAAGATCTATACCCTAAACACTATAGAACACTTCTGAAAGAAACTGAGGAAGACACAAAGAGATGGAAAAATATTCCATGCTCATGGATTGGCAGAATTAATATTGTGAAAATGTCAATGTTACCCAGGGCAATTTACACGTTTAATGCAATCCCTATCAAAATACCATGGGCTTTCTTCAGAGAGTTAGAACAAATTATTTTAAGATTTGTGTGGAATCAGAAAAGACCCCGAATAGCCAGGGGAATTTTAAAAAAGTAAACCATAGCTGGGGGCATCACAATGCCAGATTTCAGGTTGTACTACAAGGCTGTGGTCATCAAGACAGTGTGGTACTGGCACAAAAACAGACACATAGATCAATGGAACAGAATAGAGAACCCAGAAGTGGACCCTGAACTTTATGGTCATCTAATATTCGATAAAGGAGGAAAGACTATCCATTGGAAGAAAGACAGTCTCTTCAATAAATGGTGTTGGGAAAATTGGACATCCACATGCAGAATGAAACTGGATCACTCTCACCATACACAAAGATAAACTCAAAGTGGATGAGAGATCTAAATGTGAGACAAGATTCCATCAAAATCATAGAAGGGAACACAGGCAACACCCTTTTTGAACTTGGCCACAGTAACTTCTTGCAAGATACATCCACGAAGGCAAAAGAAACAAAAGCAAAAATGAACTATTGGGACTTCATCAAGATAAGAAGCTTTTGCACAGCAAAGGATACAGTCAACAAAACTAAAAGACAACCTACAGAATGGGAGAAGATATTTGCAAATGACATATCAGATAAAGGGCTAGTTTCCAAAATCTATAAAGAACTTATTAAACTCAACACCAAAGAAACAAACAATCCAATCATGAAATGGCCAAAAGACATGAAGAGAAATCTCACAGAGGAAGACATGGACATGGCCAACATGCACATGAGAAAATGCTCTGCATCACTTGCCATCAGGGAAATACAAATCAAAACCACCATGAGATACCACCTCACACCAGTGAGAATGGGGAAAATTAACAAGGCAGGAAACAACAAATGTTGGAGAGGATGCGGAAAAAAGGGAACCCTCTTACACTGTTGGTGGGAATGTGAACTGGTGCAGCCACTCTGGAAAACTGTGTGGAGGTTCCTCAAAGAGTTAAAAATAGACCTGCCCTACGACCCAGCAATTGCAGTGTTGGGGATTTACCCCAAAGATTCAGATGCAATGAAATGCCGGGACACCTGCACCCCAATGTTTCTAGCAGCAATGTCCACAATAGCCAAACTGTGGAAGGAGCCTCGGTGTCCATCGAAAGATGAATGGATAAAGAAGATGTGGTTTATGTATACAATGGAATATTACTCAGCAATTAGAAACGACAAATACCCACCATTTGCTTCAACGTGGATGGAACTGGAGGGTGTTATGCTGAGTGAAATAAGTCAATCGGAGAAGGATAAACAGTGTATGTTCTCATTCATTTGGGGAATATAAATAATAGTGAAAGGGAATATAAAGGAAGGGAAAAGAAATGTTGGGAAATATCAGGAAGGGAGACAGAACATAAAGACTCCTAACTCTGGGAAACGAACTAGGGGTGGTGGAAGGGGAGGAGGGCGGGTGTTGGAGGGGAATGGGTGACGGGCACTGAGGCGGACACTTGACCAGATGAGCACTGGGTGTTTTTCTGTATGTTGGTAAATTGAACACCAATAAAAATTAATTTTAAAAAAATAAATAGATAAATATGGGATCCCTGGGTGGCGCAGCGGTTTAGCGCCTGCCTTTGGCCCAGGGCGCGATCCTGGAGGCCCCGGGATCGAATCCCACATCTGGCTCCCGGTGCATGGAGCCTGCTTCTCCCTCTGCCTGTGTCTCTGCCTCTCTCTCTCTCTCTCTCTGTGACTATCATAAATAAATAAAAATTAAAAAAAAAATAAAAATAAATAAATAGATAAATAAATAAAATCTTAAGAAAAAATAAAAATTTCCTCTCCTGTTATTCATAAAACGATATTCCTTCATAATACACATTAGTGGCCTCTTCCAAGCAGCTGTTAAGTCTGTTAGGTAAAGACATCATCCTGCATTTGCAGCACCCAGCCCCCTCCAACGGGATCCTGATTCAATTCTGTTAGGCTATAAAACATGTGTTCTATAACTCCACAGAAATATCTTCTGATGGTTTTTTAAAAATCTCACTCTAATGGCTCCATTGGCATCCAACTATTTTATATGACTCCCATACATCATGCTGGAGGTTGGGTTTGTGTTGCAACATTTCAGAAATATAAAAATTAAGTTGCATTACTTGGGCATTATAGGTCCAAAAGTTTGATTCATTCACTCGCTCATTTATTCAGCCACTTTTTCTTTCATTCATTCATCACATGTCAGTTGTCTTTTAGTTGTAAAACCTTGTGATAAGTGAATTAGACAATGGCACGGACATCAAAGCACTCACTATTTTATAGGAGGTTGAGATAAGCCCAAATGACTAAAGTATAGCAATTGCGTGAGAGAAATACAGATAAAGTATGGTTAGCATGGGACGGTAGACGCGGTTCCCTTTGGCTCTGCGCTAAGGCCTTGCACCTGGGACAGTGCTGGCTCCCACTGCTGAGTAAGCGCCCATATTCAGGAATGGGGGAGGAGAGGAAGGAATGAATGAAAAAGGAGTTGGCAGGCAAGGAACATCAGCTTCAGTGATAGAAAGATCTGGTATGGGAAGACTTAAAAAGGCAGATTTCAAGAACCAAGATCACCCTTGTGTGTCTTCTTCTGATTGCTCTACATCAGTTCTTTCCCAGATGATAGGGCCTCCATGTGGCTCCAAATCTCCCTTTCTACACCGTCCTATCACAACCACGTGAAAAGTCACCCATGAACATAAGGACAAATGGGCTCCAAAAACTAGGGAAAATTTGCTGAACCGTGGTCCATCAAATGAGTGCTGTCTTTTCAAAAGAGTCACCCTGAGGCTTATGCACTCAGTTCCACGATATTGACATTATTCAATATCATTCAGTTGCCACCATAATCTGCATCAGCTCTTTTTAAGAGCCACAATGGTTACGTGTTTATCCTTTAATTGTGGTTTTGATATTCAGGAGTCCTGATATTTCCTCCACTTAAGTGTACAAATAGATCATTCAGTAAGGTGATTCTTGAATATCTTAAAGAGAAACCACAATTACAGAATATTTCTTCTACATGATGACAAAGCATATAAAGTGAAAAGAAGACTGGTTACAAGGTTACACTACTTATTTAAAAAAATCTTCAAAAAAAAAATCTTCAACTACCCACTATAAGGTAATGGCATATTTTTATTTTTAGCAACAGAGCAATGATTTTTTTCCTTCACAATTTGGTTTTTAAATTTTGTTTTATTATCCTAAGAATTTTATTTTATTATCATATCATCATAAGAATATTATCTTATTAACATAAGATCTACCCTCTTATTGGGACACTTGGGTGGCTCAGTGGTTGAGCATCTGCCTTTGGCTCAGGTTGTGATTCCAGGGTCCTGGGATGAGTTCCACATTGGGCTCCTGGCAGGGAGCCTGCTTCTTCCTTTGCCTACATCTCTCCCTCTCTCTCTGTGTCTCTAATGAGTAAATAAAATATTTTTTTAAAAAAAGATCTACCCTCTTATCAAAACTCGAAGTGTGAAATACATTTTTGTTGATTATAGGTATGTTATATGGCAGATCTCTAGGGCTTATTATTCTTCCTGCTTAACTAAAACTTTATATGCTCATTGATTAGCAACTCCCCATTTCTCCCACCGACAGCTCCTGGCAACCACCACCATTCCACTCTTTGATTCTATAAATTTGAGGGTTTTTTTTTTAAGATTTTATTTATCTCAAGAGAGACAGTGGGTGGGGCAGGGGCAGAGGCAGATGTTGAGAGAGAACCTCAAGCAGACTCCACACGGAGCAGGGCTCCATCTCATGACCCTGAGGTCATGACCTGTGTGGACATCAAGAGTCAGATGCCTAATCAACTGAGCCACCCCGGGCGCCCCTAAATTTGACTATTATAAATACCTCCTATAAGTGAAATCACACAGTATTTATCTTTCTGTGACTGGCTTATTTCGCTTTCTATACTTATCCTTAAGATTCATCCATGTTGTCACATATTACAGAATTTCCTTCTTTTGTAAAGCTTGCTAGTAATCAACTGTGTGAATATACCACATTTTCTTTACCCATTTATATGTTGACAGACATGCAAGTTGTTTCCACATCTTGGCTCCTGAGAATAGTTCTGTAATGAACCTAAAAGTGCTAATACCTCTTTGAGATCCTGATTTCAATTCTTTTGGATAAATACCCAGAAATGGGATTGCTGAACCATATGGTAGCTCTATTTTTAATTTTTTGAGGAAACTCCATACTTTTTTTGATAGTGCTACACCATCTTGCATTCTGACCAACAGTGTGCGAGAATTTGTAATGTTGTGTTTCTAAAAAGCTCAATGGAACTGAAATACTAACAACCCATCCATTGGAACTTCTGAGTTACAGCAATTCAATTAAGAGCTTTTTAAGCTCTTTACTTTGTAAAGAGGCTCCTTGATGGGCACCGGCCTCTTATTGAGACAAATGAGGAGTCTGTCTCTTACTGATGGATTTACTGAATGTCCATGAATGTTGAATTGCTGTTTTATGTTAGACTCCTACAAATGACAAGTTATTAAGTGTTCTTTATCTTAACTCAAAATTCACTGCAATTTGTAGGATTACTGAACATCTTCCCTATTTTACTTAATATGCATATACTGAACACTGTGTGTATGATAAAGAGGATGAGTAGAAAATCGTAGGTTTTAAGAAGATGGATCAGAAACGAAGCCATAAGCTTTGGTAAAGATGGCAGTTTGCATGTATAGTATGTTCTTCCTCTCCCCAAAACCTACTGAAATTAAGGGAAGAGAAGATATTCGACATATAACTATAATATTTTAACTTAGCTTCCTAACCAAGAAAAATTAAAAAGGAACCCTACTGCTCCTCAGTAAAATGAATTGAGTTGAGACAAACACTGAAGTGAAAGAAATAAGAGTTTTGGTCAATTGAAGAGCCCCAAATCATCTGGCCTCAAACCATGTGAAAACATTTTTCAGGGGAAAATATTGTAAAATATGCTTTTAAATTAAGATAAATCTTGTGATGCTGGTAAGAAAGTAGGAACTCCAGCCTGGGAAATAAGTTTCCAGCCCAATGGCCCAGAGCACCTTATTGGTTCCCAAAGTGTAGTCCCCGGACCAGCAGCAGCGTCACATGGGAACATGTTAGGAATGCAAATTCCTAAGCCCCTTCCTAAACTTACTCAATCAGTAACTCTGGGAGTAGAGGCCAGCATCAATGTTTAAACAGAACTACAGTGATTCTGAAATGATAGCATATATCACAATCCTTTAAAGGGCTTATTAATTTCCTCAGTAGTCTGAGAGTCAGCAGCATTGGTAGAATGCAGAATCTAAGGCTCATTCGGAACCTGTAGTTTTAACAAGATACACAGGTGACTCGTATACATTAAAATGTGAATGATCTACAACAGCGTTTTGTAAACATTCTTGACCCACAGAGATTTTTCTTTGTGACACAGAATACACATGCTTCAGTAGTATCAGACCTAGGGGAGGTGAGTGAAATGCTCAGCATGGAAAATTTAAGGAGGTACTATCAGAGCCAATTACACTTGAATGAATGTGCAAATTGGGCTATGGAATATATATATATTTTTTGTTTGTATTATTATTTTTACTTTTTTTATTTAAATGCACTTTAATTAACAGTGTATTATTAGTTTCAGGAGTAGAATTTAGTGATTTATCAGTTGCATGTAGCATCCAGTGCTTATTATATCACCCAGTTACCCCATTCCCCTCCACCACCCTCCAGCAACCCTCAACTTGTTCCCTAGAGTTAAGAGTCTCTTATGATTTGCCTCCCTCTCTGTTTTTATCGTATTTTACTTTTCTTTCCCTTCCCCTATGCTCTTCTGTTCTGTTTCTTAAATTCCACATTTGAGTGAAATCATGTGGTATTTGGCTTTCTCAGACTCCTTTTGCTTAGCATAGTACCCTCTAGTTCCATGTTTGTTTGTATTATTAATAAATCCACAATAAACCTGAATTAATTCTACAATTTATAAAAGAAAAAATTTCCTCTTAGTCTTCAAAACTAAGAAGGGGAGTACGTGAAACAAATACTAAGACTCTTCTTAAGATTGTTATGTTACTAGAAGCCCCAAATCACAGTGTGACAGGCATAGATATATTATAATTTAGGATTTTATTTAGGAAATTTTATTCATTTATAGGAAAACTGGAATCATTGAGTGCAATGAATGATTAGTATCCATTAAGTTGTAGCACAAAACCAGTTTATTGTAAATCAGGAAGCCTGGCTTCCAAAGCAATACAATAACCATGGCGTCATTATTCTTTCTTGGCACTGAGTTGGTATGAAGAGCATCTCACATGTCTTTGTGCCTATAGCAGTGGCCGAAGAGCTTTACACTGGAAATAAATTGTATATTCAGTCTGCCATGCAGCAGAGACAATGTGTCTTGTATGAATCAACTGATCTGTTTTTGTTTTCTTGTTTTGCCTAGTTTGGCCTTGTTTATTTTGTTTTAAATAAAATAATGTGAGGATGATTCTGCTGAGACGATAGACTTAAAACACAAAACTCTTCACTTTTAAAAGACTTATATTAATAAACTCCTCAACTAGGGCCAAGCTATCCGTAAGAGTTTTAATGTTTATTCAGAACGCTGAACCCAAAGGTTTCCATGTGTGCCTCAAGAGTGTAGCACAGGTCAGGAAGCCCAGAAATAGGAATAGAAAGATAAAACCATATCTTTAGTAAGCACTATGGTGTTATTTCCAGAAATTGCACTTCCTCCTTCCCCTACAGTTTTGCAGGTGGATAATGGATTACTCTTTTAGCAATGACTTTCATTTTGTCAGTTATAGGTAGAAGTGGCCAGGAGGGAATTATAGAATGTTTGAACTAGAGAAGCCAGATAAGATCTTAACTCATGGCTTTGTTTAGGGCTAAGGAAGCTGACAACCAGAGAAGTCACATCATTCCTCAGTGGCAGCAATATAGTGAGGAAATAGCCCTCTTCCTTTTCATCTCCAAGATAATTATTTGGTTATAGTTGTGGGAACATGATTTATTGACTTTTCTTAAACTCAGGTTAAAAACTGCTTTATTTTCTCCTGCCATTTAAAAACAACCACAAACTTGGTAGCTTTAAAACAAGTCCTGAGTGTATTAAGTGCTCACAGCTCTGTGGGTCAGAAGTCTATGCACAACATGGAGGAGGCATCCTTGCTCAGGCTCTCATGAGGCTGAGATAAAGGTCTTGACCAGCTACATTCTCCTCTCGAGCTCAGGTGGCTGTAGCAGAATTCAGATCCTTGACATTGTAGTACAGAAGTCCAAATTTCCCTGCTAATCATCAGCTAAGAAATGTTCTCAGTCCTAGAAGCTAGCTGCCTGCACTCCTTGTCATGTGATCACCTAATGTTCAAAGCCAACAATGAAGAATTTTTCTCATGTTCAATCCCTCTCACATTTCAACTTTCCCAGACTTTGAATCCCTCTCTCTAGAAAGAACTGTATTCCTTTTTTTTTTTATAAGGTTTTTTTTATTTATTTTTGAGACAGAGGGGGGAGGGGTAGGTAGGGGGAAGAAGAGAAAATCTCAAGCAGGCTAGCCATTTAGTGCTGAGCCTGAGGTGGGGCCCTATCCCACGGCCCTGAGATCATGACCTGAGCTGAAACCAAGAGTCAGATGCTTAACCAATTGAGCCACCCAGGTTCCGTGGAAGAACACTATTCCTTCTAAGGGCTCACCTAATTAAGTCATCCAGAAAAATCTCCCTTTTTAAAACCCAACTGTGCCATGTTGCATAACTTAATCATGAGAGTGATAACAGACCATATTTACAGGTCCTTCTCATACTCAAGGGTTGGGGATCATCTCTTAGAATTCTCCCTACCATGGAACACTTGCAATTCAACAGCCTGTCAGAGCACTGGCCCATCTGTGAGCTCCACTGAGCTGAGTGTCTCAAAGATGAAAAGAGGGCAATCCATGCCTCATGCCACATTTCTGAGGGGCAATGCAACTGAGATTGTGGCCATGGAGATTAATGAGCCACAAATTCTTGCTTACTTGCCAAATCTCAAAAAAAAAAAAAAAAAAAAAAATCCAAAAGCTCACAGACTTATGTAAAGTATCTAATCTCAATAACATGAGATTATCAGGGGAAACAGGAATGCTTTAAATTTGTTTTGAGAAATCAACCATTCAGAATTATGCTCTCCCTATAAAAGAGCTATGTTCTGATTCTCTCCTTCATCATGAAAATAAAAATGATAACAAATGATGGCTTTGCAAATTGTAAAGACAATGCTCCACCTATGATGATCTTAAGACTCTTCTCTGAGCTAACTCAGTAAAAGATGCACTCATTGTAGAAACAAAATATAGTGCATGCGGCTGCAGACGTCCCATCTGACCATTACCATGGCTACGGCTATTTCACATCTTCTCTTTTTCCTGGACCCTTCCTTAGCCCTTCAGCAGTGCTCCAAGGTCTGTTTGGTATGCCTTGTAATTTTTTTCTTGATAACTAGATATGATGTATTGGTTCAAAGAAAGTGCTGGGGATAAGTCATTAGCAATGTGCTGGTGAGGTACGAGTGAAGGAAGTGTTCCATGGTCCTATGATTAGGTCTGTCTTTTTAACGAGCCTGTGCATCTGGACTGTGAACTTCATAAGACTTCCTCCACTTTTTTTCTCCCCCCTTAGATGGTACGAGATGGCTAAAGTGGGCTGGAGTTGCCTATTTCCATTTCCCTTTTAGTCAATTAGGCTTTGGTAACATCCCACTAAATTAGGTTGTGTTTGGGGCACCTGGGAGGCTCAATGGCTGAGCCTCTGCCTTTGGCTCAGGGTGTGATTGCCGGTCCCGAGATGGGGGCTTGCATCGGGCTGCCCACAGGGAGCCTGCTTCTTCTCCCTCTGCCTGTGTCTCTGCCTCTCTGTCTGTGTGTATCTCTCATGAATAAATAAATAAAACCTTTTTTAAAAAATGGCATCTTTCCCCTCTTCCGGGTAGAAATATTTGGAGATTTTCCTCTGCTATTTGCTGTGAGAAACTAGTCAAGCTCCTGGAGATAAATCTCATAATATTGTGGAGGCCCCCCACAACTAGGCCCCATGGAGTTTTTCCCTCCTAGACTTGTCTACACTGAACCCCCAGCAATTTCTGTTACACTTCTGGTTTTCCTTCTCCAGCTTTGGGTCCTGCCCTGGTATCCACTCATGACTCTGCCCAGGTAAGTGGTGACTCCCTGTATTCACATCTCCAATCTTGGATACACAGCCAATATCAGGAACAAAGTTGCTTTTCCTAAATACTTTAGCTATGATACATTACACACACACACACACACACACACACTAAAAATTTTACTTACAACATTGACATTTTAAAGGAGAAGTAACTGCCACTTACATTTTATGAAAAAAAAATCACAATATGCAACTTCATTTTCCGTTTGGATTTCTTATGCCAGCTATGATCTTTCCTACAGTCTCTTTCCTCATCCATCTACCAAACTTAATCCTTAATTAAGGACCTGGTACCAGTATCAGAGGCCTTAGTTTGAATTTAAATCATCATGTCATATTCCCCCATGGCAACTTTACTTTAAACCTTAAATCCAAAAGTACAATGAATGGACTGTCCATTGTTGTAGATGCTTGTAGTATCAACCAACAAGTGGGGAAAGTTTTCCGAAAGCATGAGAACAATCCAGACAGACCTGAAACCATAGAACATATGTACCGAATGAGACCAGTACTTAATAAACTCGGCTTTTTTATACTCAAATTTAGTTTTAAAACACAGAAAAAACTCATCGTTTCCTTTGGTTAAAGTTATCAATAGCTCAGGTTTCTAAATACATAGTTTTATTTACAGGTTGTCATTTCCTTTTTGATTTCAAAATGCATGGCTTTCCCGACATCCTAATCTTCTGTCAAATATCAGAAACGTTGCCTGAAGTAATTATGCTACTTATTAAAGAAAATGATTATGTTAAACTGAAATGCTTTCTCTAAGGCAGGTTCTTCTCATCACCTGTTTACATACTACCATCCAAAGGAATGTATGAAATAGAATAGAAACAGAAGAGGGATATTGTTATGATGTTTGTTTTATAGCACACAAACACCTAACAGCTTCTCCAACAAAATGCAAGATATATACTTACAATGACAGCCTGTATTTGGAATATGCTATAAAACACTTCTCTTAAATTATACTAGGTAGGTGGGATGCTATAAAAAGAATGTTTTTCTTTTTGTACAATGCACATTGCACAATGTACAATGTTACATTATTTTGAATTTAAAAAAAAAAAGAAGAAGAAGCAATTCAGATATGAAGCATTTCTTGTCTCACTCACGCTATTAAATTTACCTTTAGTTTACAAATTACAATTTCAAGGTCTGAGGCTGTTTCCTTTTCAAAAATATAAGCCACTCCCCTCAGAGAAATAAACTACCAAGGTAAATTTGGATCACTGTGAGTGGTTTTATCTAAATAGTACCAAATATTTGTTTCAGTCCTGGTGCCAAAACTATGTTAGGCAAATCAGTCAATAAATACTTATTTAGCTGTGTAAGATGCAAGAGTATCTGTTCATTTCCATGCGGATATAGATGCCAGTTCTCTGTTCCTTACAGAGCTAATAGTTGAGTTGAGCAGACAAAATAGACCCCAAAGACAAAAGGGGGCAGTTCAGGCCTAATGCCAAATAAGTAGGAATGGACACCAGAGAAGCTCACAGGAGAGCAAAATTTCTCTTTTTTTATGTGATGTTAATGTATTTTATTTTTAACACACATATACATGTTGATATATTCAGATAGCATTTGTAGAAGAGACACTTGTCATTTTCACCTTTCAATTACACCAATTCCACCTCTTCCCCTACTGCAGAGAAATCTCTCCCACGTAGCCCTGCCGGCGGCCTCCACCGTCTGTTGCTCAGCTTCGGCAAGATGGGGAAACCTGCCTGCCAGACTGCACTAGGCAGCAGATTCCCTGCTATCCCAAAACTTAGCAGGCAGCTTGGCATACAGCAGGTCTTTAATAAAGGTGAGTTTAGGTAATTAATTAATTTATAATTCCATTCTTGCCTACGTATGAACCATTTCTTTGTTCATAGAATATAGCGTTTTACTGGGGTACCTGGGTGGCTCAGTTGGTTGGGTGACTGCCCTCGACTCAGGCTATGATCCCGGGGTCCTGGGATCCAGGCCCACATTGGGATCTCTGCTCAGCGAGGAATCTGCTTCTCCCTCCTTCTCCTTCTGTTGCTCCTCGTGCTCCTGCTCTTTCTCTGTCAAATAAATAGATAAAATCTTAAAAAAAAAAAAAAAAGGAGTATAGCATTTTACTGCTCACCAGGACCAAGGAGGGACATTACTAGGCAAGGTTCACTGGCTGGTGCATTGACAGCAAAGTAGTAGGGAGTCAAGGAGACAGTGGAATACAAAATACTAAAAGAGCATAAACCTGGAGCTGGCAGAGTGGAAAAGGAGGGTCTGAAACATAAAGAGCAAATTAATGGCATCAAGATCAAGTTAAACTGACTTAAAATATGAGGGAAATTATTGCCCTACCCAAGAAGTGCCTTCTGTTAAAATTATAAAGTCTATCTTATATACAAGTATGTATAGAAAACACTAATACAATTTAAAAAGCAATAATAAAATAAACACTCATATGCCCACTCCCCAGGCCAAGAAATAGAATATTACCGTCTCCAGAAGCAACTTTGTGCCCTTCCTGTTGGGCACCCATGGTTTTGAAAATATTTTTTTCCCATGTAGTGGTTTGTCTTGTTCCTCTTTTGACATCTCTAAATGAGAGATAATCCTATTTGGGAGTGAGGAGTGAGGGGGTTGTAATTCATCGGGGAATACCAAAAAAGAAAGAAAAAGAAAGAAAGAAAGAAAGAAAGAAAGAAAGAAAGAAAGAAAGAAAGAAAAAGAAAGAATAGAAAGGAAGGAAGGAAGGAAGGAAGGAAGGAAGGAAGGAAGGAAGAAAGAAGAAAGAAAGAAAGAAAGAAAGAAAGAAAGAAAGAAAGAAAGAAAGAAAGAAAGAAAGAAAGAAATCAAGACAGGCTATAGGGGATCCCTGGGTGGCGCAGCGGTTTAGCGCCTGCCTTTGGCCCAGGGCACGATCCTGGAGACCCGGGATCGAATCCCACGTTGGGCTCCTGGTGCATGGAGCCTGCTTCTCCCTCTGCCTGCGTCTCTGCCTCTGTCTCTCTCTCTGTGACTATCATAAATAAATTTAAAAAAAAAGAGAGAGGCTAGAATAAGAAGTCATTGTAGAGTATAGTGTCAATTTATACATAAGGTTAAAATAATCTGGACCAGGCAGCACTTATATTTAAGCAAGAAGGAACAAAATTATACTTAATTGTTTTCCTCTAAAAGCTTAATCCACATTATTTAATTTCCATTAAATATGATGCTTATTAATATTTTCAAGTTAACTATTTTAGGGGAGGGATATTTTTCTCAAAGAAAGAATGTTGTTTTGTAAAGATTTAATTTATTTATTTGAGAGAGAGTGCAGAGGTGAGGGGCAGAGGCAGAAGGAGAGGGAGAAGCAGACTCTTCACTGAGCAGGGAACCATGCAGGGCTCCATCTCAGGACCTGGAGATCAGGACCTGAGCCACTTAGGTGCTCCTAAAAGGAAGAATGTTTGCCTCTACCTTAGGCCCTTTCTAGAAGGCACTTTCAAAAATTCATAGCAGCATATTAAAACTGCAAGTTTATTTTTGTGGGAGCAGGTAAAACCTATGAAAGCAAAATCCTCATGTCTAAAATGTGACAGTGGCAAGTATCCTGTGACGTAAGGTTTGACTTTTATTGTTTCATTTTCATCCCATTTCTTCATAGTAATGAGCATTAGTTTTCTATTTATCATCTTTTATCAGCCTTTTCCCAGTTCCTTTATTTTTTTTAAAGATTTTATTTATTTATTATTTATTTATTTATTTATTTATTTATTTATTTATTTATTTATGAGAGACACAGGCACAGAGAGAGAGAGAGAGGCAGAGACACAGGCAGAGGGACAAGCAGGCTCCCTGCGGGAAGCCTGATGTGGGGCTCAGTCACTCCCTGGGCTAAAGGCAGGTGCTCATCTGCTGAGCCACCCAAGGATCCCCCTCTCAGTTCCTTTAAAAATGTTTATTGCATTGCATCACTAGAGTCACACATTAATTCACAAATATTTTGAGCAACAACTAAGTGTCAAGTTCCCTGCCATTACTTATAATAAAATAATAAATAAAATTGGACGCCCTTTTAAAAAAACTTACACCCTGATGGAGAACAATACAATAAGATAAATCTCAATTCTATGTGAGAACAAAGTGTCATGAAAGCAAATAGGAGTCATCCAGCTCAATCTAGCTCAATCTCATTGCCTTATTCTGAAAGTTCTCCAATAATGCTTTTTTAATTCCTCCATCCCCCAGAACCCCTGGCAACCAATGATCTTTTTGCTGTATCCCAGTTTTGCCTTTTCCAGAAGTCATAAGGTTAGAATCACACAGTATGTAGCCTTCTCAGACTGGCTTCTTTCACTTAGCAAAATGTATTAAAGATTCCTCCGTGTGGTTTTTTTTTTTTTTTTTTTTTTGTCGTTTGATGACCTATTTTTTTATTGCTGAATAATATTCTATTGTCTGGAGGTACTTTGTTTTGTTTATCCATTCACCTATTGAAGGACATCTTGGTTGGCTTCCAAGTTTTAGCAATTATGAATAAAGTCGCTCTCAGTGTTTGTGTGCCGGTTTTTGTTTAGGCATACATTTCTAACTCATATGGATAAATTCCAAGGAGCACTATCGCTGGATCATGTGATAAGTATACACTTAGTTTTGTAACAAACTGCCAACTGTCTTCCAAAGTGGCTGTATCGTTTTGTATTCCCATCAGCAATGAATGAAAGCTCCTGTCACTCTTCAACTTCACCAGCATTTGGTGTTGTCAGTATTTTGGATTTTTACCATTTTAATTGGTGCATTGTGGTATCTCGTTGTTTTAAGATCAATCACATTTCTGTTTCAGAAGAAGTAATTGCATTCTCTGACAAAAAGCTTTGCCTAACCTTTCACCACAGAATTTTTGAAAGAGTTTTGAAACTCTCATAAAATTTACATGGGAAAGCAAAAGGCAAATGATAATAATAACCAAGATAATTTTATGGAATAAGAGCAAGTTTTGGGAGGAAAATACTTATATACAATTTGGTGCCTTCTTATGTTTAAGTACTATCCAAACTAGCTGAATCTACTCATATATCAGAAATATATCCAGTATCAAGATTTATCAAAAAGCTATAGTAATTAACCTACTGTGATATTGGCAAAGCAATAAATATGTATATAAAGAGCACAGACTACCAATATTGAGAATATGTCTACTCATATATAGAAATAGGTTATCTTTGCAGGTTAGTGAGGAAAGCATGGGCTTTTATTTTTTTATTTTTTTAAGATTTTATTTATTTATTAATGAGAGACACACAGAGAGAGAAAGAGAGGCATAGAGAAGCAGGCTCCAGGCAGGGAGCCCGACGTGGGACTCGATCCCAGGCCTCCAGGACCAGGCCCTGGGCTGAAGGCAGCACTAAACCGCTGATCCACCCGGGCTGCTCAAGGATGGGCTTTTAAAATTTCTTGGTACGACTTGCCATTCATACAAAAAATGTTCATTTGTTCTTCATATTATACACAGCAATAAATTCCAGGTGGATTAAGGGCCAAATGTAACATTTGAAATTAAAGTTTTAGAAGATAATTTAAAAAGAATATCTTCATGATCCTGAAGAAGCAAAGGATATATTACACAAGGTTTAAAAAACAGCACAATTTAAAAGGAAGGTAAATAAATTCAACTACATTAAAAATGTCTGTTTGTTGAAAGACATCATAAATTAAAAGACAAACCACTGATTACTATGCACATAACTGATAACGGGTTAGTGTCTAGAATAAATAAATAACTCCTACAAGTTAACAAGAACCCCCACCTCTATCCCAGCAATCATCTCAGAAAGCTTTAGATGCACTAATTCTATGGTCTAGAATTTCAATTCTTAGGCATTTACTTAGAAAAACTCATGTGTACCCATCAGCAGGAGGATAAATAAAGAATTGTGGAATATTCCGTCAACAGAATACTATACAATAGTTAAAACAGATTAATCTCAAAAGCACAATGTTAAGAGAATGCTGGAAACTTTTTTAAATGTTGAGAAAGTACATACCCCTTTATTAAAATTTTAAAATATGCAAAACAATACTATATATTGTACACTGATATCTACATATGTCACAGACATAAAACAACATTACTAGCAATGATAAACAGGAAATTCAGGATGGTGCTTACCTCTGGAGATGGGCCTCCGCAGTATGCATTATGTCATTTCTTAAGCTGAGCCACGAATATATAGCTCTTAATAGTTACGTAGCTAGTACCGTTTTGTACATTCAAAATATTTCTAATTAATTTAATTAAAGTTTAAAATCTATAGAGGAAGAAAGTAACAGAGAATACTTAAAATAGAGTGCTGTGTGGAGGGCAGGACTTCTGATGCAAAGACTCTTCTTCAAAAACCTAGATAAAGTGGGGGGCCTGGGTGGTTCAGTAGGTCAGCCGTGGGACTCTTGATTTCAGCTCAGGCCATGATCTCATGGTTGTGAGATGGAGCTGGCTTGGGGCTCCGCTGTGGGCATGGAGCCTACTTAGGATTCTCTCCCTCCCTCTCCCTCTGCCTCCCCCCTTCTAAAAAACAAGTAAGGCCCCTACAGTGTACATGTCACACACCGTATGGAGCCCTTCGGCCGTGACCGTGCTCCTGCCTTCCATCACAGTGTTCGACCCCCAGGACCTAGAGCCCTGCTCCTCCTTCCTGAGGACAACCATTGTCCTCAGGACCACAAGCCCTAGCATGCACTGCCCCTACCTCTACTCAGCCACTCCTACCCCACAGCATCTCCGCAGCCCGGCCAGGTCTCTGCCAAAAGGGACCCCACACGACCCGCTTCAGTCCTTCCCACTTTTCTCTGGTACATCTCAACTGGAATGTGGCAGGAGCCATTTTTAAAAGACATTTCTGAAACTATCAGTGACATGGCATTAATAAAACATTCCTCCCAGCATGGGCATTTACTGAATGTTCTCATTACTGAACCTCAGGTGGTATCTGTGCTGTGACTGTTTTACTTGAACAGTCCCTGTTTCTGTACACAGCTGGCTTTCCCACTTGATATTCTGCTTAAATACCTACAATTCTGTGTTTAATGGTTAAGTGCAAAAATGCTCTAAGTTTTATTGCCACCATTGGAACTATTATCCCATCCTCTCTGTGTGCAATACTCAATGCTGAAGTAGCATTGGGTAAAATGGTACAGCAATATATCATCTTTAAGAAGTTTTTTGCTGCAAAACACTCCTCCACTACTGCCAAAGGATGTTTTAGTTTTTGAAAATATCTGAATTCCCAGAAAATTGGCATGGATGTTTCACAGGAAATTTTTGGTCTCAGTTACTCAAATTAAGGAATGTGTCACACCCAATGTGTACAGAGAAAGAAGGTAACCCAAAACCACAAAACAATTTAAAATACAATAACAAAAAAAATGTTATTGGAGAAAAATTGAAAATGAAACTCGACAAAGTTAGGTTTGAGTACATCATCAACCCCAACCTCACACCCACCTCCCTCTTCTGTTCCTCCTCTCACTCCCAGTAACCCCCATCTCACTATGTCCCTGTGTCCTGCTGTGTTCTGCCTCCTGCTGAAATGAATTACCATGGTTGTGCCCCTCTGGCCTTGCTCTTGCTGAATGTTTCTTAACACCCAGAATCTGTCCTTCCTTTCCAAGCCACCATCAAACCCACCTCTTCTGTGTCCCACCCACAAAGGTTCATTCCACTTTCTCAATGGAAACTTGTCTTCCCTAAAGGTACCAGTGAGAGATGATGACTCCGCATTGTGCATCCATGGACTCATCTATGAGCTCTAATCCAGACAACTGAAGCTCTGAGGGTGAAATTTTACCTTCTGTAAGAGGCACCATGGGGAGACATTTAGGGGCTGAAGGTGCTTTTTCAGTTTCCCTACATCACACCCCTGGGTAACTGATAACTCCATCTGCTCCCAAGGCTATGGAGTGGGTGGACCTTGCAGGAGTGGACAGAAGCCTACTTTGTCTTCTATTTTTGTGGTTGTCACCCCAAGAAAAATTGGATTGTGCCATGCCACAGGACAAGATGGAACAAATAGAGTTGGTTTCAACACTCTGCTTTTAACTCAGGCCCCAGACTCTGAGTGCTCATCTGAGGCCACACCACACCTGTGGTCTACCAGCTGTGGACTTCTTGCTTTGCTTCCTGTTTGAGACTTTAAAACTTTGGGTCTGATATCCTGTTTTCCATCTCAAGCATGGCTCAGGCTCCCCCAGGCCCATATCACATGTAGGTGCTCCAGGTATTTATCCTATCCACTTTATGCCTGGCCCTGAGACTTCTCTGGTATTAATCTATCAAGCTGGTGCTTCTCACTGGCCCTCCCAAGCCCCCTACCTCGAGCCCCAACAGTAGTTCTCAGCTCTAACTGTAATTCTTCCATCTCTGATCTAGTGGTCAGGATGAGCAAAGCCAGCCTTAGACATGAGTGCAAAAAATGGCTACCTGCACAATGATTATGTGTTTGATACCATTTGAGGGGCAATTGAATAGAAAAATGGCTAGAAACCCACATTCTAGAGTTGGACCACTTGGGTTTGATTGCCACATGCATTACCTATTAACTGTTTGACATTGGAAAACTTTCTGAACCTCTCCAAGTCTTCCTTTGTGGGAGTCACCATGGCACTTTCCTCCTAAGATGATAGTTAAGGTTAAGTGTGACAGGACACCGGGTTGGCTCAGTGATTGAGCATCTGCCTTCAACTCAGGTTGTGATCTGGGGGTCCTGGGGTCAAGTCCCACATCAGGCTCCCCACAGGGAGCCTGAGTCTCCCTCTGCCTATGTTTCTGCCTCTCTCTCTCATGAATAAATAAATAAAATCTTTAAAAAATTTAAATGTGACATACAAAGACTGTGCCTGGCATAGTAACCACATACAGTAAGTGGTCAGTGCGTTAGCTAAAGCTGCCATTATCACTACAACTAAGTGTTATAGGACCACTGTGCTTCCACTATTAGAGATTCAGTCCTTTATCAGCCTCTTCTCAGACCCATTATACTCATTCACAGAAGAACTTTATTCCTGAGAGGAAGGCAGTGAGTACAAGGAAACCTAAGGGTGGGAGGTGGGAAAATTTGAAGAAAAAGGTATAGATGGGGAAGGAAGCACAAAAGATGAATTTTGCTGATTCCCAGTTGTGCCTGGGCTGATCCCTCTGTGAGGTGTGTGTCTGCTACTAGGGACAAAAGGGGATTTTGTGTGTTGGATAGGTTATAATCATGGTACCTTTGTGTTGAATAACTCAGGGAGTGCCATTCATAGGGGAGATGTGCTAGGAGTGCTATCAAATAAAGCACACTGTAAAGAGTGCCCTCTGGAGTTGTGTGACATGATGGCGCTGAACTGACAATGTTTGCCACACCCCTCAACATCCATTACACACCACCCCACTCCCCTCTGCACTGTGTAAAACCTTGCTCCAAAGGAAGAATGAGTGATCTAAGCCAATGGTTCTCATCTGGGTGATTTTGACATGCAGGGGACATGTGGTTGTCATAACTGGGCAGGGGAGGGGACTGCCATTGGCAACTCATAGGTAGAGGCCTAGGATGTCACTAAACATCTGACAGTACACAGGACAACAAGTATCTGGCCCCAAATGTCAATAGGGCCAGGCTTGAGAAACCCTGATCTAAGGTAATCATAGCAGTTGTTTCTCCTTGCCATTGTTGAGTTCAGGGACTCAAACCTTCTAACATGAAAAGGACTTGGTATGCAGAGGTGGAAAGTAAACAAAGAGTAGAATTTCACATGAGGGTTGACCTGATGAGGATCCAAGATTCTGTAGATGAAGTGACCTTAAGATAATGAATTAGCTCCATCCTCATTCCTCCCTTTAGGAATTCACCAGAAACTAAATTCTATATGCATTTCACCTAGGTCTGGAGGGAGTAGGAAAGCTGACGTTTAAGTTTCCTTTCTATAATTTATAAAGTATATTTTGTTTCTAGAAAAACATCCATACCCAGCTCCCTATAAAAAGGCTCACTGTCTTCCTAAAACCTACATAGACAAAATCTCAGGGTATGTTTGTTTTTTTCCGCCTCCTCACCTTCTTGGGACTTGCCCCTCATCAAGAATTCATCCCTCCCCTCTTCTAAGCACTGACCTAGGCCATAAACATCTTAAGAAAGATTCTCTAGCTTCCCTACCTGTCTATTCTGCACACTTAAAACAGTTCCTGGTACACAATGGGCACCCCATAAAGGTTCATTGAATGATTGGATGGGTAAACAAATAGATGAATATAATCTGGAATTTTGTTCCCAATTTATTTTACTGTTTTGCTCCTAAGAATTACTAGGCATCTTCATTTTTATACATCTACTGGTACTCGATATCAAATGAGACTTCAATGGATCAATTTCATATTTTTTTCCTAGGACATTTTCCCCTATCTCCTCATATTTTTATTTAATATGCTTGGCAGTGAATCTCTTATCCATCATATTCTTCCTAAGCCTCATGAAATTCACAGAAGCCCTTGCCAGGCTTTCTTTCATCATCTTCATGCTGAAGCTTGTTCTTTCCCACCCGCGGTGTTGGGGCTGTTCCCGCTCCTCCAGGAAGAAGAGCCAGTCCCAGGGCCTGCTCCAGCCCCAGGCAGATCTTTCACCTGCACTGACTCCAGACATGTCTCCCTGTCCCTGGTGGCTGCACACTGATTTTTCTACCCACCATAGCCACTGGGCTGGATCTCCCCGCAAATCCCAGGAATCCCTTCTGTCTGGTTTACATCTTGAATGATTTCCTCCATCCTGTCTCGAAACCCTTCATCCTCTTTAATAAGAGGAGAGAAAGATGTTCTTCTCAGTGCATGCAATTTTTTCCCCCTATTTTGGATTCTCTTACAAATCTACAGAAGATAATGAGGCCCTGCATTCTGTCTGCTTCCCTCCTGTTAACACCTCCCTCTATCTCCTCAAATAGTCTGTGAATAATACAATTTGGAACCAGGTTTATTGCTTAGCCTAAAATTGAGTGCTGATTTCAAAACTGCTTAATTAGATTGTTTTAATAAATATGTATTTTATTTTAACTTTACTTGACTGCACTAAGTGCTAAGAAATTTGAAAAACCAAAAATAATGTAAGTAAATGTCAAATTTAAGGAAAACTTAATATAATGCATGATGTTACAAATAAGTAGAGAAGGAGCACCTGATGGCTCAGTTAGTTAAGCAACTGCCTTCAGCTCAGGTCATGATCTCAGGGTCCTGGGATGGAGCCCCACACGAGGCTCCCTGCTCAATGGGGAGTCTGCTTCTCCCTCTCCCCTCCCCCTCCCACTTTAGCTCACTTGTGTGAGCTAAATCAATCAATCAATCAATCAATCAATCTTTTTAAAAAGTAGAGAAAATGAGCTCAAGTTAAAGAAGGTTAATGAAGTAGTGACTTGATGTGCTCTGTACATCAGGTGTGAATGAATATGTGTCATTGTCTTCAAATGGAGACTTGTTCCTTATTTCCCTATTTAAGGGGTAGGGGATGGTTTTGCTCTGATAGAAGTACAGGACACACATCATATAATAAAGACTCTGACTCCTTATTTTTATGTTTGCTGACAACTTTTAAGCCTGTTTCGGGTGTGTCCCATACCTGGGCATGCTCAGAAGCAACCCTGGATGCTCCTTCTGTTGTCTCTCTGAAAATTGAACTGCACAAGTTTCTGCCCGTGTGCAGAACATTCCCCATAGCCCCACCCTCTAATCACTATAAAAACCCCAAGTCGGTATCTTTTCTTTACTTCCTCAAGCTAGTTTCATTATATTAGTAATAAACCTGTTTATTAGTAATAAACCTGTTATACCGCATGAGGGTCCAGCGCTCTACTACTGGACTACTTGGCAGCCTTGGCCAAGGCCCCTTTTGCAGCCCATGGTTATGGTGCTTTCCTGACTCTCAGTATCCTGGACCGATACTACACACCAACCATCTCTCGGGAGAGGGCCGTGGAGCTCCTTAGGAAATGTCTGGAGGAGCTCCAGAAACGCTTCATCCTGAACCTGCCAACCTTCAGTGTTCGAATCATTGACAAAAATGGCATCCATGACCTGGACAACATTTCCTTCCCTAAACAGGGCTCCTAACCATATGCTGTCCCTCCCACTTGCCAGGGAACTTTTTTTTTTGATTGGCTCCTTCATCTTTTTCTACTCTTTGACATGTATCCTTGATAGATGGTTAATTTAGAATAAAGCTGAATCTGGATAAATTTAAAAAAAAAATAGTTTTTTTCCCCAGATAGTTTCATTATATTAGTAATAAACCTGTTATACCGTGAGTGTGTGTGTGTGTATGTGTGTGTGTGTGTGTGGTATCATCAGTCTTTTTTTTTTTTTTAATTTATTTATGATAGTCACAGAGAGAGAGAGAGGCAGAGACATAGGCAGAGGGAGAAGCAGGCTCCATGCACCGGGAGCCCGACGTGGGATTCGATCCAGGGTCTCCAGGATCGCGCCCTGGGCCGAAGGCAGGCGCCAAACCGCTGCGCCACCCAGGGATTCCTGGTATCATCGGTCTTGACATCAAAACTAAATTTTACATGGGGGCCCATTCTACTTCTGCAGAGTACTAACAACACATAGCACATTGATATAAAAGAGACATAATCTCAAAGAGTAGGCCCCTTCGGCAGTGGTAGGGTAAAGGGAGGTCACTGTCGAGGGCAGAAATTCTTCCAAAGTGTTTAGTAAAACTAGTGGAGATATATTCAATTTATCCATGCTTTCTGCCCTGCAATGTTATTATGAAACTAACCAAGTTCTGCTCTGGATGTTGATGACCATCCCGAGTCTGGCCAGTTTGAATGGGGGGAAAACAAAAAGAAGCAAAATGTGTCACTCCTCATTGCTGTTACATAAAGCAGGAGAAATCCAGCCAGAAGTACACAGTTGGGATACATGTGCTATGGGCAGGAATCATTTTGTCAAAGCAGAAAATTTTTCATGCTACCTATAGTCTGAGGTGATTTTTCCCCAAAATTCACAAAAAAAGTATCCATCTCTAAACAGAAGTAGGACATTGTTTGCCTGTAATGCCTCATCCAATTGGCAGGTTTAATGAGATGAATATTACAGGCCCCACAATCAAGTTTATCAGATTAAAATCCAATTTGCCAACTGAGACAGAAGTGTTCATCAATTTGGTAACTATGTGGAAGAGAAAAATCAGTTTGTCAGGCTGAAATATATAGGACACTGCATTTGACAAAGAGGAAAAAATGTCAGTATCTTTCTCTAAATTAAAGGAAAAAAACTTTAAAATAATACATTTAATTTTCCTTCTGAAATACTTTAGGATCCCTCTAAATACAATATTAGCTAATGTGCTAAGAGGACTGAAGCAATGTTTTCTCTTCTTTTCTTTCTTCATCATGGTTTTTTTATTCTTTTTTTAAGATTCTATTTATTTATTCATAAGAGATACAGAGAGAGAGAGGCAGAGACATAGGCAGAGGGAGAAGCAGGCTCCTTACAAGGAGCTTGATGCGGGACTTGATCCCAGATCCCAGGATCACACCCTGAGCCGAAGGCAGACACTCAACTGCTGAGCCGCCCAGGCGTCCCATGTTTCATTATTCTTATATCCTCTACATCCTAGAAGTCAAGAATGGAATGAATAGCTGTGAAAAATGGAACTTCAGGGAATTATTCCTGTCTGTGCTTTGTAATTTCACAAGCCATTCTGTGTCTGGTATTCATTTCCTGCTAGTGGCTGAATGGTTGTCTTTAATGTCTCTTTATAGATGAGAGCCCAGGAGATAGGTAGGCAAAACCTCTCTCACGGATCACCATCAGCCAGCGATTACTGAGCGTCATCTACAGTCATGACAGGAGACAGATGACAGGAAGTTGGGATGGGTTAATCCAGAAGATGTTACACTCCCTGCCAAGTTCCAACTTGCCTTCTGGAACAGAAAGACTTAGAAGAGCAGAGATGGGATGTTTGAGTAATTTTTTTAACTTACATTAATAACCAGTAGCTATTATGTTTTATTCACCTAAGGATTAATATGCCACTTAGCACACAGTAGGGGCGCCTGGGTGGCTACATTGTCTGTTAAGTGACTGCCTTTGGCTCAGGTCGTGATCCCAGGGTCCCGGGATGGAAGCCCATGTCTGGTGCCCTGCTCAGTGGGGAGCTTGCTTCTCCTTCTCCCTTTCATTCTGCCTTTCCCCCTGCTCCTACTCTCTCTCTCTCCCATAAATAAATAAAATATTTTCAAAAAATTAAAAAATAAAGGAAAATGAATGAGTAGCCTTGGAATCATTGGGTATTCTTGTTAACCATCAAAGTTTATTTTATTTCATATTAACATACACTGCTGAATTAAATATTGAGATAGCTAAGTCATTCTAATTTTTTAGAAATTAGTATGGCTAGGACGCTCCCCTGCAGGGAGCCTGCTTCTCCCTCTTCCTGTGTCTCTGCCTCTCTCTCTGTGTCTCTCATGAATAAATAAATAAAATTAAAAAAAAAATAGTATGGCCATCATGACCTAAATTGTGCTCACTGAAAAACTATAAAGAGCATTTGCATACATTTCCCTGGATACTCAGGAAAGAGTTTCTCCAGGCTATATTCTCAGTCTTGGAGGTACCTGGTCAGGGGTTTTCTATCTAGAAGTTTACTAGATACTGCCAATTTGCTCCCCAAAATGAGGATACCAATTCAAATTTCCTCAAGCTGAGTGAAAAGGTTTTCACTAATCCACATCTTTATTAGCACTTGGGCTTCTTCATGCTTTTAATATTTTTGTAGTGTGTTGAGTATTGGCTTTTTTTTTTTTTTTTTACATTTTTGTTGATTTGTGCTGAGGCAGAATATCTTTTAATGTTCTCTTGGTTACTCAGGTTTACTCTTTTGCTCCTCTGTAAATTGTCTCTTAACTTTTCCCATTTTTCAATTGAGTTTTTTAATCTTCTTCTTATTGATTTGTAAAGTTCTTATACATCCTGAATACTAACCCTCTGTTGGCTGTATGCACTGGAAATATATTTAATCGGTTGTCTTTTCCACTTTCTTCAAATGCTTTTGATGCAGTGTTTAACATAATTCAATCCATTGATCGTTTCTTAATCACAGCAGCATTGTTTGTAATAATGAGAAAAATCAAAACAACTTAATACATCACCAGGAAAATAGAAAAATGAACAAATAAATTCAGATATATTCTATATTCAAATAATGAAATGCTATGCAACAGGGAAATAATTGGAAGTACACACATCAGTATAGATAGATCTTACAGATAAAACATTGAGTGAGAAAAACACGTTGAAGACCATAAGCAATAAAAATATATATAAACTTTTAAAAATTTTAAATTATTGAATGTAAAGCAGAAAGAAATACATGAACAAATTCTCAAATCAGGCTTATCATATAGTTCTTATATATTTTCATGTTTTTATCTTTGAAATTGTAAGTTTATGCTTAAGCAGCACCGGTGTCTATGTCTTTCTTTGTCAAGCCAGGTCAGTCATCCCCAGAAGCTATGTTAAAGAAACACACAGTGGGCACTGCTCCTCTAACACAGATTCCTAAGACAGTATCTTCCAGGAAGACATGGCTGAGTTCATTGCCAGTGCTCAGGGAAAGGAGATTATCATAGCTATGTCACTTTTATAGACATAGAATGATTGATCCCAGATACTGCAAGTAATCAAGTTAGAACCAACTCCACCACATGATTTTTAGTGTCAAATGTACAATTGGACATAGATTTAATTACTTAATTTTCTGGTAAGACAAACAGGCCAAAAATCTAGAGTATAAGGAGATTAAAAACTATTTATTTAAAGTATGGTTTGAACAAAATTAACAGAATTGCAGGGGATTACTTTGGCAAGCTGGCACATCATGCAGAGCTTTAACGACTCCCAGTGCTAGGGTACAAACACTTCTAGAAACATCACTGGTCATAGTATTGTCAGTGAGCCATTGCCAAGTGCCACTGCCACTGATTATGGCTTAGAGAAGATAGTTGTTGTCAAATGAAATGTATTAATCTTGGACACAGGAGATGCTATTTTCATTGTATTAATCCTCCCTTTTGAAGAGTCAACTCATAATTTCTAGTCTTCAGCTAGGGAGTAGGGACATCTGAGAGGGTGAAGAAAACCTTCCTTAACCAAAGGTCAACCTTTTCAATGTTAATGTCAAGAGAAACATAAGAAGGACATTAGAGAAAACAAGAGGGCTATCTGATGCTTCTCTAATGCTTGTGGAACTTTAAACACATACTCTTTCAGCACTCTAGACAACATTTAGATTAATTTCATCTACATCTACCTTACATATTTTCATTTTGATGTCTAAATGCCTGCCTGTGTTGTAGCTTGCTGGACTATGTAGAGAAAACCCTTCATGAAGTAGAATGAAGACAAGCCACAGGTCCATGATCATTTTGGTCCCTGGCTCAGCCCATATCTCCAAGACTCAAAAGCTCTTTCACAACTGCCTCATAAGTAAGAACTTGGGATGCCTGGGTGGCTCAGTGGTTGTGCATCTGCCTTTAGCACAAGGCATGATCTTGGAGTCCCAGATCAACTCCCTCTACCTGTCTCTGCCTCTCTCACTCTGTCTCTAGTTAATAAATAAATAAAAATCTTTTTTAAAAAAGTAAGAACTTAGGTGGACCTTAGACATTCATGAGGCCATTGCTTATGGTAGATGTCCAGGCAGCCATCATGGTTGAAGAAAAATCTAAGTCTAGGGTTTGGTGCTCATTGTAGCCCTCACTGTTCCCTGATGATCCCTTCATTCTATGAAGTAGGCACAAATGTTATTACCTAAATTTAATGATCAGCCTGACATTCTCATTCAGGTCTATGAAGCTGAGTGGGCAATAACCAAGAAAATAATATGCTAGAGAAGTTTGAGCTCAGAGAAGCTTCTCAGAATGAAAATACATCTGATATAGGTCTCTCTAGCACCTTCATTATATCTGCTGTACACAAGAATATGTAAAAAAAGAGGCCAGGATTATGACAACGGCCGTTGGAGCAAGGAAGATATTGAGCAGATAGTCCAGGAAGATGAATGAAGAGACAGGTTGTTCCCCCAAGAACTTCTTTAAATCTTTGCATTCATCATGAAGACCAACAAAGAAGTTGAAGAACGTCAAGGCAAGATCAATAATGATGACAAATAGATAATTATCGAATAGTGTAACAAAAGCAGTTAGCTAGGCAAGAATCAAACTGCTGAGAAGAAAGAATATGTGCATAAAAGGAGACAGAGATGATCTGAAACCCCATCATTCTCAACTGTATCAGAATGTAGGCAGCTTACCAGGGGGAATGACTAGAAGCATCCTTAGGGTAGATTATTTACATACTCACTACTCATTGTGACCCACCATTGAAGAGGCTAGTCAGACCAGAGAGCAAAAATCAGATTCTACATAATCACAAAATTTGTAGGATTCAAATTTGTAATGAGAAATCCTATGAAAGCTTTTTAAAACTCCTATATGTACAGAGGTATAACTACCTCTTGGATATTCTGAATATTTGAATGTGGGAGCACAGAAAAAGTGAATACATTGCACTTGGTAGTTCTGAAAACAAGTGGAAAATGTAGTTCATATATTGAAGAGTAATGCTATTTTAAAAATAGACAACATATAAAATAGAAATATTGCATAAGACATGCTTTGTAAGGAACCAAAAACAACTAAGTGAAATGTAGCACAATGCTAAAAGCAATTGTCCTTGGAGTAGAGGATTAAAGTGCTTGCTTGCTTGCTTCTCGATATTTTCTCTAGTTCCCAGTTGTTTTATGCTAAACACATATTTCTTTTATAATCAGGAAAAGACTTGTTTAAATGTTCAAGGTAATTCACAAAAAAGCAAAACGTAACAGCAGAATATAAAACAAACTTAGAGTGATTCCTAAAGGCTGACAATAAAAAGGTGAGCAAACGGACACTAGGAGAGTGCAAACCACAACTTGAGATTGAGACACCTGACAATGTAAAATTGAGGCCAAAAAGCATTAAACAAGACAAAGATGGGCAAGTTTTCATGCTAAAGGCCACATCTACCAAAGGCATAATATATCTATGTACTTAAGTAAAAGAGCAGCCAACTTCAAAACCCAGAAAGCACAAGGAGAAGCAGAATAAACAAAAACTTAATGATATCATGTTGTTTCTCAAGTAAACAGGGAACGCTCATAAAAATGGACCATATGTTAACTCCCAAAGAAAATTTCATCAAGTCTCATCAAGTAAAAATAATATTATTTAATCATGGTGCAATAAACCAGAAGTTCATAATAAAGTTTTTAAAGATCCTTCTACATGGAAATAAAAAATTCAATATGACACAATTCTTGGGCCAAGGTAAAAGTACAAACTGAAATTGCAGAATCCTTATGAAATGCTGATGAAAAATACCACCTATCAAAATCTATGGGCTTCAATTAAGGCAGCAATGAAAAGGAAATGGATAACATTAAATACCAATAAAATGAAATAATAAAAATTAATACATCCAACTCAAAAAATAGGAAAAAAACAAAAAATCACAAGAAATAAATTAATAGCATAAATTAATGCCATTAAAAAGAACACTTAAAATGAAGAAAAAGGTATTTGAAAAGATCAAATAAATTGACAAACCACTAGCTAACCTCATCAAGGAAAAGGGGAGACATCAAGCACATATGCCTAAAATAAGAAATTGCAAGATGGAAGTAACCATCAAAAAACAGGGGAAATTAAAAATCTTAGGAGATTACAATTTTATGCCAACAAACAATAAACACATTGAAAATCTTGATGAAATAGATAATTTTCTAGGAAAATTTAATTTAGCAAAGCTAAGCTCAAAAAAGTTTTTTAAATATATGTTTAATCATATCACTTCTCCAGAAGAAATAGCAAAAATAACTGAAGAACTATTCCTGCCCCCATGAAAACACAAGTCATCACAAGGGAAATATATCAGCTTTCAAAGATGGATAATATCGATCAATTTTAAGTGTAACATATGTAACATATAGATAAAGAAGAAAAATAAAACTTCTAAATTCTTTTATTGAACTGAGTACAACAGTCATACCAAAACCTGTTGGAGATTATACATATACACATATAAACAGAGCCATGGACCACTCCCTCCTCTAACAATGCAAAAATATTAAATAGGATGTTAGCAAACAAAATCCAACAGCAACTTTTTAAAAACATGTCAAAATTAATTTGAGTTATTTAAGAAATTAAAGGAAATATTATTATTGGAAAATCCATTCATATGAAATTATATTAAGGGATTGCGGGAGAAAAGACAATTGATCTTCTCCATAAATGCTAAAATTTATTCAACACAAAGCTAAAACCCTTTCTAATAAAATTTAATAAATGATACAGTGAAAAATACTTCCTTAACATGAATTCATGTATATATATATATATATATATATATATATATATATATATATATCTTTGTTGAGTCTCCTTCGAGAGAAAGGAGAATGAAAATATCATTTTACAAATAATGAAATTTGAAGATGGATGAGATATCAAGTGTTATTAAGAAGTTATTGTTAATTATCTTTATTCTAATAACAATGTTGTGGTTATCTAGGAGAATATCTAAGAAGATGCATATTGAAGTTTTTAAGGAGTGGGGTATCATGATTTTGAAACTTAGTTCCAAATTATTTTACAGAGAAAAAGTATATATGAAAAATGCTAACAATTGTTGAGTTTTGGTGGTGGACATAGTGATGTCCATTGCACTCTTCTCTCAGCTTTTCTGTTTGAAATTTTTCTAGTAAAATGTTGGAGATTAGATGAAATTTATTAAAATAGTAATAACAGAACTTTTCTTAAAGATTTTATTTATTTATTCATGAGAGGCACAGACAGAGAGAAAGGCAGAGACACAGGCAGAGGGAGGAGAAGCAGGCTTCATGCAGGGAGCCTGATGTGGGACTTGATCCTGGGACTCCAGGATCACACCCTGGGCCAAAGGCAGATGCTAAACCACTGAGCCACCCAGGGATCCCTAAAATAGTAATAACAGAACGTTTCTAACTACTTTAGTTACATTCTTTTGGTTCCAAGGATCAAAGACCCACCTAAGTTACCTGGAGAAAATAATTCTCAAGGATGCAGGTGGACTGGACCTAAGATTGGAATCCAACACTCATAGGCACTCAGCTGGCTCTAAGAACTGTTTGCTCTCACTGTGGCCCTGCGAGAGTCTACCTCACAACTCTCTCTGGGTCTCCACTCTCCACTGCCTTCTCAAGTCTCCAATGGACTTCCTTAATTATCTTAATTATCTTGAGTTTCAGCTTGCCACATCTAGTAAAGTTTATGCATTTACCCTTTGACTCATCAATCTCACTCCTAGAAATCCACCTCAAAGGTGTGCTGGCAAAAATACAAAATTGCATCTAAACAAGAATAGTAGAATCACTTGTACTAGGGCAAAGCTTTCCCATTTTATTTTTACAACACAGCTCCCTTCAAAATGAGACCAGTTTCTGCATTCTGATATGCAGATTATACTGTAAAGTGAGAAAAGCTATGTATAGTATAATTATGGTGTGCTGCCTTTTTGAGTATGAAAAAAGGCATATATAAATATATAAAATATACATTTTTATTTCTATTTTCATAAACAATGGAAGGATAAAAACTAAAAAGTAATAAAAACACTTCCCTGCAGTGCGAGGAGAAAAACAAAAATAGGATGGAGGAGCCAGAGAGCAAAGCAAGTTTCCCTAAGTGTAACTTTTTTTATAGCTTTGCCAGGCTTGCTGGAGCCCAGGCTGTAACTGGCAGAGTGGCATCTATTGGCCAAGCAGGGTACAGGAGTCAACCCAGATTCTAGGGAGGGAAATGGCTCCCTCCTCTCGTTGGGGGATGTGACAAAGAGCCTGTGGCCAGTTTTAGTCTGCCACTCTGTTTCTGAAAGAGGGACAAGCTGACATTATGCGTTTCTTAAGGTGATATAATAAAAAGTATACAAGAGTAACAATAAAGAAATCTTGTCTTAGAAACTAAATCCAAGATTCTCACTCGCCAGTTTCTGACCATTTCATGGATGGAAGAAAAAGTTATACAGCACAGAATACGGGACCTTCTATAAAACAAATAACCACAGTGGGACTGTTAGAGAATAACTAAAAGGAATATGAAGGTTTTGTTTGGATTCTGATTCAAATAAACTGAACTGTAAAAACACATCTTTGAGACAATTGTAGAAACTTGAAAATGGACTGGGTATGAGATGAAAGGTGACAGAATGTGCCACTCCAGAATATGACTGGAGGAGTTCAGGACATGCCACCCCCAAATATACTGCTTTGGTATATTGATTATTTTGAAACATAGGCCTTAAAAAATGACAAATACTGGGAGGGCCTTTCTCTGAATTCCCCTTATCTGCCTCAGTACAGATCTTCCCAAAGGAACTCATATGTCATAGATTCCATCTTGGGAGTTTCATCAAACAGGGAGGATTGACTCTTATAGGAGAGGAGACTGGAAGTCCATGCCACACTCTGACAAACTTTCACAAACTTATACTTCCCACCTATTTTTCCAATGACCCATTCATCTTTCCTAAAATCCTTTTACTCGCCCCAAAAGGCCTAAACTCCTTCCTTCTTTCCCCAATTAAGGTGATATTCAAGTCTGAATTCTAAGCCACCTAGGGGAATTATTCATTTTTCCTTCGGGCTCTCCCATGTAAACATGAAGTAAACATATTAATAAATTTCTATTTGTTTTTCTCTTATTAATCTGTCCCTTAATACATGGGTTTCAGCTAAGAACTCAGAGGGGTAGAGGGAAAATTATTTTCCTCCCTTATACTATTAAATCTGTTAAAGTGTTAAAAAAAGAAAGAAAAAGAAAAGGAATCCTTATGTGTTAAAGATGTATAATGAAGTATTTAGAGGTGAAAAGACATTATGTCTGAGATTTGCTATACAAACATAAGAGAAGGAGGTGGGAGTTGGATGAAAAACAATGAACAAAATGTTGACACACATTCCCCCTTTTCAGAGACATCTATTTGGCTACTGTCTCCTTTGACTGCTCATTGCTTACAAGGAGTGGATGGGCATCAGGAGTTACTCTCCTACCTTTATAGCTGAGGCAAGGGGCAGAGTGACATAACCAACGCACAGAGTAGTTGGTTCTGGGGGAAATAAATGAATTGTATTTTTGTAAATCAACTAGACTTCATCTTCAGAGAATTGTGTTGCATTAAAAGCAATATTCAAAATAACTTATAATTACTCTTAGGTACCAACCACGCCTCCCCACCTTTTAGAAGTTAAGACTATCCTCTGGAAGATCTGCATTGCCAACACTGATGGGAGCTGGAAATATGTTGGAGAGTCAAAGAATATCCCGTTGATGAAAGATCTGAAGGGCGCCTGGGTGGCTCAGTAGGTTAAGCATCTGTCTTTCACTCAAGTTATGATCCCAGGTGTCTTGGGATCAAGCCCCACCTCAGGCTCCCAGGGAGTCTGCTTCTCCCTCTGCATCTCTCTCTGCTCATGCTCTCTTTCAAATGAGTAAATACAATCTTTAAAAAAAAAGAAAAGAAAAGAAAAGAAATGAAATTCCTGAAGAAACAGGAGTATAGATTTATGGCTTTTATGCTGAAAGTGGTGACCAAGAGGTAGGGCTCATAAAAGAATGGGCAAATTAAAAAGAGAAAGGCCTATGAAAGCTGGGGTGCCAGCTAGGTAGTTCAATAATAAAGCCCTGATCTACAAAAGTCAACAGTGGTAATGTAGAGAATGCAAAATATCTGAAAGATATTCCAAAGTGAGAAATTATTTATTTTGACCCTGGAGTTAGGGGTAAGGAGAATATAGTCAAAGATGACCTGAAAAGCATCTGACTAAAATGTAATGCTACCCCAGACAGTTATGGAATAAGAATAGGAACCTCAATGGAGAAAAGGTAGCTACTCAACCAGCCTCTAATTAGTGAGAATTGGGTAAAAAGATGTCTTAAAGGCAATACTCTTTACATATGACATATGTGTACAAAATTCTCCAATTCCCTTATAAACATCTGTTGAATTGTGAAAAGAGTAGGATTCAGGAGATTCAAACAATTTTCACTATTTTGAGAAGCTAACATTGGGCCAAAATAATTAATCTTAAAATTAATTTATTTTTGTCACAGTTATACACCTGGTGGGCTGGGAGTTTAGGATACCTTATAAAGTTATTTAATCATTCTCACATTTTTTTCACATCACTGATTCTAAAAGTTTTACCATCAGTCTAATGATCTTGATCATGGAAAATTAAGTAAAGTGTTTTTTACTTTAAACGATATTTAGTGTGAAATGTTTTATGTACCCATGGGTAAAATTCAACTGGCAGTGAGAATCATTCCCAGGTTTGAAATGTACAAATCTGAGTCAAGTGATTACCACGGTTGATACTTTTGCTTGCAGAGAAAACAGCAATCTAATTTCATCGGGAAGTCAATGTATGATCCCCGGTGTCAGGATCAGCAAACAGTGATAATATGAGCGAATTGCAGGCTATTTCCCAAGAGAAATGGCTCTAAAGGTACACCTAGCTCTCTAATTTTGTAAACACATATATCTTGTTCCAATTTGACCATCATCTAAAAGTTAACACCTTGAAATTGAGAATGGATCTCCCTGATATCCAGTAGTTTTCAATCTTGGCTACCCATGAAATCACGGGAAGAACTGAAAAAAAATTTTAAAAAAAGCATCGATAACTATCCCCACTTCCCCTCCATTCTAATCTAATTGGCTCTTGAGGATAGTTTGAGGATCAAGAGTTTTAGATGCTCCTCTGGTGGTTCTAATTGAGAATGTCTACTTTTAATGATTCTTTGAAAGACTGGCTTTTAATTTTTTTCACAATTTGCTGAAGTTATGAAAACTTTAATAGAATATACCACCACTAAAACGAGGAAAAAATGGTGAGGGAATAAAATAAACAAAAACACAATGCAAAGATCAAAAAATAGTTTTTCTAGGAAGTAGGGGATCACAATAGGGAGAAGATTACTTAAACTCCTTAAGTGGACAAAGCCAACACCAAAGACTGCTCTGTGTCAGAAATGTTGAGTCTAAAGGAAGTCGAAATTGTTCAGCATAATTAGGTAAAAGAAGTCTCCTTTGGCAGAGAAGCTATTTCCTACTGGCTTTGTTATTATCTGATTGGCTGGCCAATAGTTTTGATTTTCTTAAAGTGAGTATTTTGCTGATTATTCTGGCAGCTGAGAAGCTGCTGGTTGGTTGGTTGGTTGGTTGGTTGGTTGGTTGTTGGCTTCAGGGAGGACATTGGGATGAGAGGGAAGAAATTGAGAGATGGGCTTAGAATAGCCTCCATATGCATGCCAATAGGCCAGGTCCTAAAATCTGGAAAAAAATTGCCAGTGAGAGGCTTCAGTGGCAGGGTTTGGTTGCTAGAGGTTTGAAGCAGCAATATCAAGTACTTTCTTTTCCATGTTGGAATTCCTTCTTGATTGTCTACCTAGGTCTTCAATAATGCTTTGCTAAGAATTAGTACTATTCGTTGTCTATCTTGTGTTCGTGAGGTCTTGAAGAACCAAAAAAGCAAGTTCTGGTCATGTTTATAATGAAGTGGAACAACCTGAAGTAGCAGAAATAAAACATCAAAAGCAAGGGGGAAAGCTCTTGAATTATGGGTGACAAACTGAAATCCTATAAGGACTTGGAATGTAATTTTCTGCAGTTATACAGGAACATATCCTGAGATGCGCTATTTAGACATGAATGGAATAGATGACTTTAGAAAGTTTAAGAAATTGAGGAATATGTGCCTCTGTAGGAAGAAGCCTAGTTCCAGATAATTCTAAATGTACTACAGTAGAGAATTCTCAACATCCATATTTTTTCTCTTCTTCCTGAGAACACCTCTAAGCAACATTTCCATCCCCCTTTACTATGAAGTTGGGCCATATGATTGAATTCCAGCTAGTGGAAATAGGGCAGAAGTAATTTAAAGCATCTTCAAGCTTGACCTCTAGAACTTTTATTATGATTTTCCATGTTCTTTCTCTTTACTCATTAGGCAACAGAATGCAGAGGTTTGTTCCAGTGTGAAAATTTGAGACTACCATAAAGGATGATGGAACCACTAAATAAAAGAGCCTGGCTACCCAAATCATTACGGGAAAAGCTGCCCACCAAACACACTTTGGACTATGAAAAAGATAAAAATATGTATTATGTTAAGCAACTGAGATTTGGGGGTTCTTTGTTACAGCAGCTAGTTTTACTTGACAATATACAAAGTGACTATCCAAATCCAAAGATTCCCATTTTGTACAATGACTTGCCAAGACAAAATTTTTAAATTTAAAAACAGACCCCCAAAAAGTCCTCAATAAATTTTAAAATGTTCAAATCATGCAAAATGATTTCTGACCAGAATGGATTTAAATTAGGAAATCAACAATAGAAAGAAATCTGGAAAATCCCCAGATATTTTAAAACTGAAACAGATCTAAGAAACTCATGGGTTGAAGAAGTCAAAAGGGAAATATGTATTTTGAACAGAATGAAAATAAAACCCAATTTCAAAATTTGTAAAATGATGTTAAAGCGGTATTTAGAGAGATTCAGGGCACAGTACATTATAGTTATTTCTCTAGTAAATCAGTATCCCATCTCTTCAATTCTGTTCTTCTCTTGCCCGTTATTTCCTTTCTGTCCATCTGAAGACGGAAACTATGATTTGATCTTCTTTGTCTTACCACTATCATAATTTACCCACTAAATAAACATGTGTTGAGAGACTACTGTTGGCCTATACTGCTGGTTTAGAGTAAGAGCTTGATAAATAATTGCTGAATCAAAAATGAGAAAATTTTGGCTTGGAGAGAAAGAAACAAAGGAAATGAAGAGAGTTGGCAGCTCCACTGCCCAGAGAGTTTTGCTAAATAAAAACATTTCATATTCAGGTTCATCCCACTTATAATCTTTATTTTTTCCACCCATCATCTTGATCTTCATTTCTCTCCTTTTTAAAAGAGGCAGTTATAGAATTACAAATCTAATGTCATTGCATTTAATGCACAGCTCTCTGATATCTACAAAAAGATCTTATCCACCCTCCTCTAAGTACCTTCAATAAGATTATCCAATATATCTGCATTTTTGTGATAGTACAATGCTTTGGATTTACCTTTCTAAACTAATCTGTAATTCTGATCAAAATAGGAATGTATGGGCACTGAGTTTAACTTGAAGTCCTTCCTGTTCAAGTGGTTTGTCCTATAACTAAGAGTCATTTGTAGAAAAGAACTGTTTTCACTCAGTTACTTTAGCCTCAGAAGAGCAAAGATGTATCCCCAAAACTTCCATTTTTATCCTTTTGTAACATGTTAGAAAATAACATGTTTGGGTATATCACCTTAAACATGTTTGTGTTTCCATTTTCTACACACTTTTCTTATGCAGACTCCGTGCATATGCACAATTGAAAGCAACACTGCTCTTTATATATCCTATAGTAACCCCCTTTAAGGTAAAGCGGTGCCCAATGACCCTGAAAAAATGATTCTCATCACATTCCCACTCCTTTATGATGAACAATCACCTTTTGAATCAACAAGCACATGATTCCTACTTATTTCTCTTGACTATGTTAGTGGACTCTTCCCAAATTTCTGCAGCTCCATTATATCTTCCTTATGACTTTAAAATTGCATATATCATCCAAGAGCTTATATAAAAGGTAGACGGTGCTTGCAGTTTGATTCCCATTGCCTTTCATGATTCCTTCCATTTGAATGGCATTGTTGTCTGCATTCCAGAATGTATCTTGCCAATGTCTTCAAGGAACAATCACCCATTACTGCCACATCCTGCTCTGGAGCTAAAATTTAAAGTACAAAATTTATCGTAACTTTTATTTTGCGATCTCGTTTTCTAAGATGCATTACTTAAGTGTGGACACGATAACAAACTCTGCTCTTAAGCTTTTTTGTCACTATTTGATGTTTTACATATGTTAATTTAATAAGCCTTTTGTGCTCCATGTCTGGTTGCCTAATATTTAAAATGCATAATGTTAAGCATATAAATTCAGCTCCCTCCTTCCGAGGTAGTGTGCGACTCTTAACTAATTTATATTAGAACACGATAAGCCTTCCCATTAATATAGCACTTTAGATAGAAGCTGGGTAAAACCAACATCTTGTGTTCAGAATGACAAGTTAATAATCACTGCCATCTGCAGGCAACAAAAACAAAACTTCTGGCTTCTACCAACTTGCTTGATCAAAGGCAATTTCAAATGAACAAAATAATTATATTTCCAGGGAACAATGCACTCATAGATAAAAACAGACTTGGTTATTTCCTGCCCTCCACATTTACATTGGAACAAACAGCACCCAGAGCAAACGGAAGAATAATATTGAGCAAAAACAATTCCACTGGCAACCATGAGGTCACAATCTTTACTAGAGAATATAGAATGGAAAGCAAAATGAGGATGAGAATAGCTATGTTCCCCAACAGAATTCTTTTGGATCATTACTACTCTCAGTTGACAAATCCATTTCATGTATTTCAACAGTCTCTGCTGAGTATCTGTCTGGTGCCCACACTCACCTCAAGCTTATGTTACCCATTATTAGGGCAGGAAATTGATGTGTTCCAATTTATTGTTTGCATATGTAAATACAGTATGGAGAAAATATTATCATATCAACAGGAAACATGTTTTGGCATGTTTTCAAGAAAATATATTTTTTAAGATATATCCTGGACTCCACCCACTGAGTGTCAGTAGAATAAAAAATGTGACAATCAAAATGCTGGTGACAATCAAAAATGTTCCCCATTTTATAAAAATAAAAAAATGAAAAATAATTTAAAAAAAAGAAAACTGAAAAAGAAAAAAATAATAAAATCGTTTGTATTTCAAAAAAAAAATGTTCCCCATATATTTCAAAATGATCCCCAGGGCAACCGTCCTGCTATCTCCTTCAATAAGCAATAAATAATTTCTCTATTATATGGTCAATGATTGGAGACATTTTATTTTTTTTATTTTTTTTTGTATACTTTTTTATTGGAGTTCAATTTGCCAACATATAGTATAACACCCAGTGCTCATCCTGTCAAGTGCCCCCCTCAGTGCCCATCACCCAGTCACCCCCTCCCCCTGCCCACCTCCCCTTCCACCACCCCTTGTTCATTTCCAGAGTTAGGAGTCTCTCATGTTTTGTCACCCTCTCTGATTTTTCCCACTCATTTTCCCTCTTTCCCCTTTAATCCCTTTCACTACTTTTTATATTCCCCCGAATGAATGGAACCATATAATGATTGTCCTTCTCCAATTGACTTACTTCACTCAGCATAATGCCCTCCAGTTCCATCCACGTTGAAGCAAATGGTGGGTATTTGTTCTTTCTAATGGCTGAGTAATATTCCATTGTATATATAGACCACAGCTTCTGTATCCATTCATCTGTCAATGGACACCGAAGTGATTGGAGACATTTTAAACCAGAGATGCTATGGGGAGCTGAATCTAGAGAATGATTTGTAAAGAACCATAAAAGACAAATACCCACCATTTGCTTCAACATGGTTGGAGCTGCAGGGTATTACGCTGAGTGAAGTAAGTCAGTTGGAGAAGGACAAACATTATATGGTCTCATTCATTTGGGGAATATAAAAAATAGTAAAAGGGAATAAAGGGGAATGGAGAGAAAATGAGTGAAAATATCAGTGAGGGTGACAAAACATGAGACTCCTAACTCTGGGAAATGAACAAAGGGTAGTGGAAAGGGAGGTGGGCAGGGGCTTGGGGTGACTGGGTGATAGGCACTGAGGGGGGCACTTGATGGGATGAGCACTGGGTGTTATGCTATATGTTGGCAAATTGAACTCCAATTAAAAAAAAAAAAGAAAATAGGGGAAAAAAAACCATAAAAATATTCATCTCTACTCCTACCTCTTGCTAAATAATGCCTAACGGAGGATCTGATTTATAAACTTCAAAAAGTTAAATTCTATATGACTAAAATATAACAATAATAAAAACAAATGACAGATTAGAAACATATAACAGGGATTAATAAATTTAAAGAATCCCTACATATAAGTAAGAAAAAAACTAATGCCCAATAGAACACTGGACAGAGGAAAACAGTAAGCAATTAAAAAATAAGAACAATGGTTAATAACACAAGAGAATATATTCTACCTCATTAATAATCCAGTGAGCATAAATCATATAAATTAAAACAACATAGAAGCATGGAGTTGAAAACTTTATTTAAGTGAAAAGGCTCAGTATTGGTGGGGGTTCAAAGAAACGAGTGTAAAGAGACCAAAATTCATGTAATCCGTATGGAGGAAATTTAACCATAGCAATCAAAGTCCTCAAATTTTGCAATTCATTTAATCCATCAACCCTACCTTTGGGAATTTAGACTGGGAATATAATCAGGGTTGTGAGCAAAGATTTGGCTACAAGGTTGCTCATTGAATCATTTTTTTGTAGTAACAAAGTACATACAAGTTACATTTTTAAGAACAGGAAAATTAGATTTAAACTATTAATATGGGATCCCTGGGTGGCGCAGCGGTTTGGCGCCTGCCTTTGGCCCAGGGCGCGATCCTGGAGACCCGGGATCGAATCCCACGTCGGGCTCCCGGTGCATGGAGCCTGCTTCTCCCTCTGCCTGTCTCTCTCTCTCTCTCTCTCTCTCTCTCTCTGTGTGACTATCATAAATAAATAAAAATTAAAAAAATAAATAAATAAAAAAAATAAACTATTAATAGAGGGCAGCCCGGGTGGCTCAGCAGTTTAGCTCCGCCTTCAGCCCAGGGCCTGATCCTAGGGACCTGGAATCAAGTCCCACGTGGGGCTTCCTGCATGAAGCCTGCTTCTCCCTCTGCCTATGTCTCTGTCCCTCTCTCTCTCTCTGTGTCTCTCATGAATAAATACATAAAATATTTTTAAAAAATAAAACTATTAATAGAAAATAAAATATTGTGAACTAAAAATAATGGCTTCAAAAAATATTAATGGCATGGAAAGCATTTTTAATATATTATTGAGGGAAAAAGAGCAGGATACAAAATAATATGTTTAATATAATACCCTTTCTGTAAAACATATATATGAGTGTGCATGTGTGTATATGTATTTATATAGTTATATATATATATAGTTATATATACATATTATAAGAAAGATACAGAGAAAGAGAGGTATTATAGATCTCTTATAGCCTGTGTATCTTGTATTTCTTTGCAAACTCCTACCTAGCATGGTGCCTGGCACATAAAGTGTGTATTAAGAGTGTACCAAGTCAATCACATATAAGTTAATGATTAATAAAGGATCATGAAAACATTTACTAAAATATTTATTGCTTATTGGAGCTGAAAGTAATGATTTTTCTTCTTTTTTCTCTTTGCTTATCTTTATTCTCTGGGTTTATTCAATAAATATCTATCACTTTTGTACTTTTTTATGTACAAATATATAATTACATATTACAAATTACATATATATATAATTACATATTACAAATATGTAATACTTTTGTAATTACTTTTTTTAAAAACTGTAGGAAGTCATAGGGATAGCTTTAATTTCATTAGAAATTTTTAGATCTTAAAGGGAAAGGTTTTTTTACATATGTTGTAGCAATTTTGCCTTTTTTTTATCATGATCAGCTGTTTCTTGGCCATAATTGGAACTACTATAAGTGCCTACTCACCTGCTGAGGAAAAAAGTGTTTCCCTACCCTCTTCTGGTACCTTAGACAACAATAACCCTCTGAATCATCCCACCCTCATAGAGAGCAAGAACAGGGTAACTGGGTAAAAGAGCTCCTGGGAACTCTTAAGAGAACAAGATGCTAGTGCAGTTGTATTGTAATTCTGAAATGGTGAAAGCGTTATAAAAATTGTGTCAGAAAAAAAAAAATTGTGTCAGGCTCTTTGATGTTTGTTTGCAGTGGTTCTTCTTTGAAGTGGTGTGTATCTTACATCAACTGACATCAATTTTACAGTTATAATTTGAGGGACAGTTTAATTGCTTTAATGAAGTTGTACCATTTCCGTCTCCATTACAGTCAAAGCCCCATCAGAAAAGTCAATGATCTCCTACAACAGACAAGCAAGAGTCCCACCTAGTGGCGGCTCACTTCATATGCACATAGTTCTTGGGCACTGGAAGGAATTTGAATCCAGAAGACATAATATTGTCTGCATTGGGCTCTCTGACCTAACATGCCTTACCAGCTCCAGTACACTGATTGTAAAGGCTCCATTCTACCTAGGATTTTAGATTCCAGAAATATGACAGTTCCTGTCAGCTCGGGAAACATATAATCCTGAAACTATCACTACCATATGTTACCAAATATAAAGCTCTTATTTATATATGGGAAGATATGGTATATATACACAATGGAATATTACTCAGCCATAAAGAAGAATGAAATCTTGCCATTTGAGACACCTGGATAGATCTAGAGGGTATTATGCTTAGTGAAATAAGTCAGAGAAATACAAATACCATATGAATTCACATATGGAATCTAAAAAACAAAACAAATGAGTAAACAAAAACAAATGGACTCATAAATATGGAGAACAAACTAGTGGTTGCCAGAGGGGAGGGAGGGGGTGTAGGGATGGGTGAAATAGGTGAAGGGGATCAAGAGGTACAAACTTCCAATTATAAAATAAACTAGTCACAGGGATGAAAAGCACAGCACAGTGAATATGGTCAATAATATTATAACTTTGTATGGTGGGCAGTCCTGGTGGCCCAGCAGTTTAGTGCTGCCTTCAGCCTGGGGTGTGATCCTGAAGACCCAGGATTGAGTCCCACGTCAGGCCCCCTGCATGGAGCCTGCTTCTCCTTCTGCCTATGTCTCTGCTTCTCTCTCTGTGTGTCTGTCATGAATAAATAAATAATTTTTTTAAAAAAACTTAATATGGTGATAGATGGTAACTAAGTGTGGTAAGCAGTTCATAATGTATATAATTGTGGAATTACTATGTTGTACACCTGGAACTAATATCATATTATATGCCATATTTCAATTAAAAATAAAATAATTTAAAAATTAAATGTTCTTTGGAGATTGATCTTTCATAGCATCTTTTTTCTCTCTCTCTCTCTCTTTAGAGATTGAGGAGCAGAGGAAGAAGGAGAGAGAAAATCTTTAAGCAGGCTCCACAACCCAATCTGGAGCCCAGGCGGGGCTTGATCTCATAATCCTTGATATCATGACCTAAGCCAAAATCAAGGGTCTGCTGCTCAATTGACTGAGGCACCCAGGAGCATATTATTTTTAATACAACCCAAATCATCGGGTTTCAGGGAGCCATTGTCCTCTCATTCACATATTCAATCACTTCGTGAATATTTATATAGCACCTCTAATTCCCAGGAACTGAAATTAAGCACAGAAAATGTAAGGATGATTGAGGTACATTCTCGAGCTGAGGAGGAGTTCATAATCTATCATATGACAACTGCACTGGATGATTTGTTGTGAGCTCAGCACCACCACTGTGCTCTCAAAATCCCCTTTCCTGGGTTTGGAGCTTCCCAGAAAAGAAGTTGCTGGAGATTTGGGAGGTAAGAGAAAAAGAAGCTGTGTACTCTAGAGGCAACTGCAGCCAGACTCAGGAGCAGATGAGGGATTCAGAGCACCTCCCTGGTGAGCTCTTGGGGAACTCCTGTGTCACTGTGATCCCCAGAGCCAGGAGAGTATTTATTGGAGTACAGCATCTTCCTGGTGAGTTTTTTGAGAGCCATCAGCAGTGTTGCTTCATGCCAGATTTTCTTCAGTGTTGGCGTCCCTCCCCTGGATTCCCCTGCCTTCATTAATTCCTCAGCTCTTCAAGTGGCCTAGGAAGCTCCTCATTCCTGTAGCAAATCCTGTATGCCCAGGAAACATGGAGTGGTTTCTGTTTTCCTGACCAAGCCCTGACTGATTCAGTCACATAGTGAGATAATCCTATAACATAATGATGCAGGAATATATGAGGTGTTTATGAGAACTGAGTAGTAGAAAAGCATCTCAGCTTTAGAAAGATCAGGGAAGGCTTCCCAGAGAAATTAGCATTGAGATAAGTCTTAAAGGTGAAAAAAAAATTATCCAGGTACAAAGGAAGACTTAGAGACTAAAGTATTTAGAAAAAAAGCCAGGTTCTGGAAAGACTAAGCAAAATAGAACCATGTTTAAAGAAAAGTCAACAACACAAGACTGTAAATTACCAAGTTTACAATTAGTGTGTTGATAGAGAATAAAATGGCAGTTTTCTCAGGAGTATCATTTCTGTAAAGCTTATTACACATTTACAACAATGCTGTTGGCACTTCATCTGCCCCATCTCCTTAATCAGATGGGCACACCAAATTCCCCAGTTTCTGTGAAAGCTAGCCACTAACAGCTCATGGTTTGCAGCCTATCCAGAGATTACCTTCAGCTGATGGGAGCTCCCTCACCTGGAAGTGCCTGGAAGGTTTTGCCCTCCTTCAAGGGCATCAGGAGACAACGACTGATTGATAAAGGCAGACAAAAGCCTGGCCCCCTTGCCTAAAGGTAGGATACGTTTGTGGTGCCATTCACTTTCCCCATGGGAATAATGTGAAAATAGACAGTAGGAGAAACTTTGTCTTTGCTTAGCTTTCCTCTTGTCCTATCTTTTGCTGTCCTTGCTTCTTAATATATGCCAGAACTGTAGAAGTTTGAAACTGCTTAAACATCAAAGGTAAGGCATGTGTTAGCCTATTCATGCCAGCACATCTTGTGTGCTGTGCAAAGGGAATTTGAAGTTATCTATTAGAACCATGATCTGAAATGTTTGATTGTTTAGAGCATCAGTAAAGAAATTTAGAGCATGCTATATGGATGTGTTTGTTAGTGTACTGATATGTCATACATTTGTAAACGATGTAAAAGAACTGAAATTTTCAAGAGAAAAATTTTAAATAGAAGTCCTATTTTTCTTGCGCCCCAACGGAACATATCCTGCACCTCAATTTAGATGGCATGCACTGCTTTGGGGACCATGCAGGCAGACAGGAAGGTTGGTCAACTTTGCATTTCAGACCTATGATCCCATTAGGCTTCTCCTCTCTAGGCCAGTGATGTGTAGCTCTTTGCTGGAATGGGTTCTAATGCCTGCTCTTGAGGAAGGAGGGAGCAGAGATTACAGGAATACTCTATTTCCTCTTCTGATGGTCATCTTGCCTAAGAAACACACACACACAAGAGTCAAGCAGCTTGTTACCAGAATTTCCAGAGATAAAATCTAAATAGGGATATAGAAGATAGGGATGGAAAAATCAACCTCCCTGCCTCCCACCTGCCCAAAACACATACACACATGTGCTCTCTTAACTTTTTCATCCCTTCCATCTTAATAAAACACTGATCTTACTGCCTAAATATCCTGGATGTGACCATGGGGACATCCCCTAGGCCACTGAAAAACACCATTTACATTCACTTCCTGTGCCTCATGTTCCTCTCTTCTCCCCACCACCTCCAGGTCTTGCCTCCCCATGCCTCTATTTTGTTAAACTGCTACTCTTTTCTCAAAAGGTAAGCAAATCTCAAAACTTCTCCTGGGTCATGTGCATTTTCACAGTCTCCTGTTCTGTGTGTGATTCTATTCCAGCCATCCTCCTCTGCTCAATTTGCCACTAAGCAAAGGTTATGGGAAGCTTTTGAACCTAAGAGGGAGCAGAGAGGAAGATTGTTTGGGCAGTCCTACTCCCATTATTGTCTGCTGCTGTTTTTCTCTAGTTATCCCCTAGATTCTGGAAAAGAAAGCCCCAGACATCTCTCACAGGCATGAATCTCTTCCCACGTGTCACAGGGTTCCAGGAAGAAATTGCCACCTCCACAAGTAGCATCAATTTGACCTTACTAAAATTTATGGGAATTGGGATGAGAGTCCAAATGGAGTCCCTCATATATCTAAAGGATTAAAAGCTATAATTCAAATAAATACAAAGCTGGAATACAATATGTTCTACTCGCCTACCTTGACAAATACACCATCATAAGGTCAGAATTGAAAAACGGAGTAACTTGTATGTGCCTGGAAGTCGTTATGGTCTTAGGTGGAGCTGTGTGTTTTCTCACACCTTAGGTTATACTGGAAAGCCAGCTTTCTTCCATCAGCCTGACACTGGCATATGTCATGAGGGTTGCTGCTTCCTAATTCTGTGACTTGCCTGGGTTGCTGGTGAAGGAAGGAGATCTTCCCAACTCAGACCCACAGCTGAGATAGGGAATTAAGAAAGAAAGTGGGTGGGCAGAACATGAGTTCTGTTTTGGGCAGCAAAATTTGTGGTGCCCCAAAGTTTGGGCATCAGAATATGTATGGAGATGCCCAAGAATTAGATAGGAGTCTGAGATGTGACTTTTTAGCATCATCACATTAAGTCATACCACCTGCTGAGGCTATAATTCTAGTGGCAAACAAGAATGGATTAAAGAATGAGATTGACCCTTCTTTTACTCTAGCCAGTTATTCTGCAGAATAAAAAAGTTTTCATGTCTTTGCATGAGATAGACATGGTAGATGTCTTTTGAATGAGCACAAAATGATAAATAAATCAATCAATAGTGTATGAAGAGCCTACTGTTTCCACAATCCCAAATCAGGCTCTATACCATGTTTAAAACTAAAGAACTATAGTGTCTGACAACTGGGAATCTAAAATTCACAGGTAGAACAACAGAAACAAGACTCCTGTATATGGCAGGTCATATACTCACACAACCTTTATTCTCTACTGAGTAGAGTATGGGAAGAAAAACTTCTTTCTACCCTTCCAGGTTCTGTGGCTGGCCTAGGAGTTAAACTGATAGAAGACCTATAAATGGAGAAAAACATACTGGTTTTACTCTACATGCACAAGGAAGTCTCTACTGGAAAATGAAGACCCAAAGAGCAGAAAAGCCCAAGTGCTCATAATCTAGCTTGAACAAAGAGTAGTAATTGTTTAAAAAAAAAAAAAAAAAAGGAACAAAGATGTAATGGGGAGACTAAAAGAAGATAAGAGTTATTTTAGCAAAATCTGTTTGTATAGATTTCTCTTGACCTCACTTCTCTATCTCTGGTGATAAGAATGTTTCTTTCCACCTGGCATAAAGAGGGCAGCTTTCACATGGGAGTTTTATGCCCTGCTTTCAGAAACAGGGAAGGTCAGTGTGTTTTGAACCTGCTGTTTTTCAAGTGCATATAGATCGAAATAATCCTTACATTAAAACGGCATATTTTGGGGTGGATATTCTTATACCCTTCATTCCCTCCCTTTGACACTTCCCCAAGGAGTATCCCATTCCAGAAGCCGAGTTGGTAGATGTTTCATACCTCATTGAACTGCTCTCTTAGTCCTGAGAATAAGTCTGTTCAGTCAAACAGCTGTGTCTTATTTCAGAGGGCCCATCTAAATTAGGCCTGTATATGGTGTGAGTAATCAGGCATTTTATGAGTGGCATTTCTATGGAAACAAGAAAAGCAAAGGTTAGTGATTAGAAGAAACTACAAACTCAGTTTTTATTTCAGAGGGCAGTCAGTTGGGAAGATTTTTAAGTCTTGGGCTCAAAACCTCTTTAGATGATAGAATTGAGGACAGGCAGTGGCAATCTGGTGAATTTTTTTTGGTTTGCAGTTTGAATGTTTCTTGTGGCAGCATCAGGTGTTCTGATGAACTTTCTGAGTGTCCTAGGAAGCAGCAGGTACAAAGGTTGTTCATATACGATCTGTTGTGATGATTTCATATCCCATTATTCAGCTTCAATTTGCCCAACTTTAACATAAAGAGAGTGATATTTCTCAGTGATGTCAAGTCAGAAGGACAGAAGGAAAACTGGAAATGTTACCTACTGACGAAATGCACAAAATGGCAGGAGACAGTCTACAAAGAGGAAGAAAAGCTCAAAGTCAGTGACCTTGACACTATTCAACAACCCACAATGGTATGCTATAGTTTACTGAAACATAGCATTTTGGGGCACCAGGGTGGCTCAGTCAGTTGTGTCTGCCTTCAGCTAAGGTCCATGATCCCAGGATCCTGGAATTGAGTCCTGCATAAGGCTCTCTCTGCCCCTTGGCACTTCCCTACCCCCAGCTCATGCTCACTCTCTCTCGGTCTCTCTCTCAAATAAATAAATTCTTAAAAAAAAAAAAAGAATTTTTGCCCTATGATCACTCTCATTTTTATCAAAGATAATCTAAATAAGACTAATTTGTTAGCAAAATAAATCTAGTCTCCTTAAAGTTAGTCTGATGATTTACAAAAGTGATTTATGTAACAGCAACAATAGTGATTTAACTATCATATAGCTTCTTTTTAAGCCTGCTTTACTGGGACTTTTAATGAAGAATCTCAGATGGAATTTTGAGGCTAAGAAGCTCCACCAGGAACATGCCACCAGACTTTACTTTGATTACTTATACATTAGGGTGAATTCTTCTCGAGATTTGCAAGGTATCTTGAGGTTCCTGAGCCTGCCAGAAAGTAACCTTCTTTACAAACCCATAAGGCTGAGAACCATGTAAGCCAAGTACCAGACCAGTAGTCCAAGAGTTTTTATAAGCATTGGCTTCACAACATCAAAATTAGTCTCTTAAATCTGTCTGGCCATATTGGATTCTGTGTACATCATTTTCAAATATGACATTCCTGTCAAAGCCTTGGTAATATAAATAATGTTTCCAATTGTGTCTTTTCATAAGAAACAGATTCTTCTTGAACTTATGCAAATCACTATATTTCCATGAAAATAAGAGTATTCAATAAGAGTTTCTGAATTCAAGAGGAATCAGCTAGGGATAAAAATAAATGTTTTGTTTTGTTTATTAAGGTATAATCTACTAAATTATTGCAAGTTAGATATAGTTTAAGTGAAAAGTTTCCACAAAACACTAAAAGAACCCGTAGTGTTTCAAAACAAAATGTCCTAGAAGTGGGCACCTGGGTGGCTCAATGGTTGAACATCTGCCTTCAGCTCAGGTCATGATCCCAGGGTCCTGGGATCGAGTCCTACAACAGGCTCCCCATAGGAAAACTGCTTCTCCCTCTGCCTATGTCTCTGTCTCTCTGCGTTTCTCATGAATAAATAAATAAAATCTTTAAAAAAAGAAAAAAAAAGAGGGATGCCTGGATAGCTCAGCAGTTATACATCTGCCTTTGGTCCAGGGTGTGATCCTGGAGTCCCGGGATCAAGTCCCACATTGGGCTCCCTGCATGAAGCCTGCTTCTCTCTCTCTACCTGTGTCTCTGCTTCTCTGTGTCTTTTATGAATAAATAAATTTAAATAAATAAACAATTATAAATAAATAAATAAGTAGAAAAGTCCTAGAAGTTATGATCATCTTCATCAGTTCACTCAGTCCCATGTATTCAACTCTTGCTCTGCTTGATCTTGGGTTAGCAGTTTTCTGAATTCAGCAGTTTCTTTATTAGAATTCTGGAAATTCTTATCCAGTTCATTAGTATGATTTTGAAGTTATCAGAAACCTGGATATTACAGTACTTGTCAGAGTCCTTTCCATGAATTTCTTTGAAGGTGAAGCACCTTTTGCCTGTAGTTGATTGCAAATGCTTTCAGAAAAGCATTGGAGTAAAACAAAAACTTAGAATGACAAGACTAAAAAATAGTCATGGTTAAAGATCTAGTGAGAGTTCATTATAATGCAATTGACAAAGAAATTTAGTTATTTCTTTGGCATATAACATTCTTGGATAATAATCATAATTATGACTGATTACACAGTATAAAGACTTTGACATATTTTTATGAATTTGGATATAATTCAATTTGCGTACAATATAATTTCTGAAACCTTTATATTGGTAACATATACCCATGTAAATATAATCTAAAGATTTAACATTACTTCTTTTTTTTAATATTTTATTTATTTATTCATGAGAGACACACAAAGAGACAGAGAGAGAGAGAGAGGCAGAGACACAGGCAGAGGGAGAAGCAGGCTCCATGCAGGGAGCCCCACGTGGGACTCGATGCCGGGTCTCCAGGACCATGCCCTGGGCTGAAGGCGGCGCTAAACTGCTGAGCCACCCAGGGCTGCCCAACATTACTTCTTATTTGACAATGTTTCTCATGTATTTTAACATGTTACACTAATTAGGTTTATTTAATATCTTTTTTACAAGGTCAGAGAACACATTCTTTTTAGATTTTCCAGGGCCCTCTCAGCAATCTCAAAGTCAGTTTGAATTAAAAAAAGAAAAAAAAATTTACTTACAATTTGACTTACAGAGATTGTCAAAAAAGTCAAAAGGTTTGAACACTTGATCGGGTAAGATCACAGATTATTATGAAAGAATTCTTAGCTATCTATTTAGCCAAAGTTTTAATAAAAGATTTCAAAGATAAATATAGAAGATTACATGATTGTAAAGAAAATCTTAACTCTTTTAATATTGAGAAAACTGTTTTCTTAAATTATCAAGGACCTGATAAAGACAACATGAAGCACAGGAAATTATTTTAATAAAACACAGACTTTGTGTTTTCTAGGAAGATTATTCAACAGATAAAGTCTTTTATAACAATCCAGGAAAATTTTGTTCTTTTAACAGAGAAAGGAAATTAAGTTCTAGTGTTGCATAGGCACAGTATTGATATTGAAGCTCGTTTTTTAAAAACTCTTATGAAAAATTCACTAAATTTTAGCCAACTTGACCACACAAGACTCTCTTCTCTCTCTTTTTATATCCAGTTAGATTTTTGTCCTTTATTTTCCTCTTTTAAAATTTTTAAACAACCTTTAAATATCCTTACCTAAGAAAAAAATTACTCTTCCCTAACAAAACCCATTCTTTACACCTCATACCTTCCCTTACCACAAAGACATCTTCTTTTTCTTGAAACTTTGCATACAGTTTTTATCTTCATCATTCCTAGTAGTTTTATTTACATATATTTATTTGAATTCTTAACCCTTAGTATCCCCAATCTCCAGTGAAAACCAGGAATTAAGTAGTCATGAACTGTTACAAACATTCTATAGTAGATTATCAAATTTATGAATAAGCCATTCATAATTTCTAGAGGTATATGCTTCCCCATAGCATAATTTTTCAATGTGATGAAAAACATGTCTACTGACAGACCCAAATATCTTTCCTCTCTCAAATAAGAAGCCAAAGGTAGATAAACTTATATTTAGCAATGAATATTTCAATATTTTATCTTAATCAGAAATGATCTAGACATTCAGTACATATCCATCTTTTAACAGTATAATTGTAAGGTTTAAAGTTATTAAAAGTATTGGAAAATATTTTTAATGAGACACATTATGAAAGATTATCATTGAAAAGTTCATTTATAAACCTTATCCTATTTACAGTTATTTAATTTACTTGTTTTTAATCAAGCAAAAGCTTGAATTACTCATGAAAATTTCATGAGACATTAAAGAAAGCTAGTCATGATCTTATTTTTCTTGTTGACAAATGAAGCAAGTATGAGACAAAATTTAGAGAAGCAAAGCGCCTAGAAGTTAAAATACATAGCTGTCCCCAACCTTTCTTTCCATTTTTTTTTTTTTTTTTTTACTGCTGTGCTTGACATACTTCAGTTTATTTTTATTGTACATTTTGTTCCTAGGTTGAAAGTTTAAACTTCCGTAACTTAATCATCTAGTAGAGATAACGTAAGTTTATTTGACTGGTAAACCCCAATAGAAAAAGTTGTAAATCTGCATTACATTTCACATTGACAACTCTAAAAACATCTGTTTTTATTAAACCAACAAACTTAAACTAGCTTTTATTTCCTGAAGATTATCCTAGACCACGAGTTTGAAAACCATTTGAGTTAGTCTCTGTATTTCTGACAGTTTTGAAAAATTTGTATAAGCCCTTATTTTTAAAGCCAATTAAAGCAGAGCTCCTTTATGAATTAATTTTGGCAATAATTACCAGAGGTAGTAAATACATATACACACATACGTATATAGAGATAAACATAAAGACAGATACAAATAGAGAACTTACAGTTTTCATTTTAAATATCATACATCGGTTAGTAAATTCTGCTTCTGTATTTATACCTGACTTCTATGAGTTGATGTCATCTTTGCATTAATATTGTTATGATGATGATGATGATGACGATGATGACGACGACGACTCTTACTTAATCTGAATTCTATCATTTAGGCAAATGGAACAAGTAAAGTAATGGCTAAAGCTTCTTACCAGGCTTTATGGGAAAGACTTTTAAGATTTTTATTTGCCTTTGATAGGTAACTTTATGGAAGCTGTAGACTAAATATGGGGTGGGGGACCCTGTGGAAATACCAAATAGAAATTTGGGGTTTTTTTTAAGACTCTTTTTCCTTTTTTTTTTTTCTTTTTTCCCCCTATATTGTCTCAGAGGTTATATTAGCCAAGAATTACTTCTGGAATGTTTTCTGCAAAATTTATATCTGCAAGGGTTTGAGAAATGATATAGGGTTTCTCTAAGAAGGAATTCAAGGGTACATTTGCCTATTATCAGATATCTAGGGTTATCACCATTTTTTTTCTTCAAGTGTAGGATAGTCCAAGGAATGTGTGTGCCATGGGGGATGGACAAAATATGGAAAGGCCTCAAGTTGCTGGGATTTGGTTAGAATAAAGAACATAAAAAATTGAGTCCTTCTGCATGTTTTCTGTGACCTTGTAGAAACTTTTTGGAGGGATGGGGAGCTATCCGTGTTTATGTAGGTTTCAAGCTTGCTTGAGTGTCTTTTGCATTTCTTAATTTTTGTTCTAAATCTGATCTCTGTCACCTAATCTTGTCAAGGGAGTCTTAAATCAGCCAAGGCATTCTCTTGTATCTTTTTCTTCTCTCGTGTCCTTTTCTTTTTTCCTTCTTTTCACTCTGATTTTCCCGTAGGTATTAATAGGATATTTGTTTAGGATGAGAGCTCTCTAAAATTCCTTTTAGATGTAAACACCAAAGTCTTCAAAGGTATATCTATTTCTCTTTTTTAAAAAAGATTTATTTATTTTAGAGAGACAATAGGAGATAGAGCAAGAGAGAGAGCAAGAACGAGCAGGGTAGAGGGAAACAGGGGGGACAGAGGGGCAGAGGTAGAGAAAGTCTTAAGCAGACCCCATGCTGAACACGGAGGCAGACATGGGGCTCAATTTCAGGACACTGAAATCACAATCCTGAGATCACGACCTGAGCTAAAGCCAAAGACAGAGACTCAACCAACTGTGTCACCCAGGCACCCCAAAGTCCTGTCTATTTCAATGTGACTCCAAAGCAATAAGCCTTTCTATGACTTAACTGTAGACATAAGAGGCTTCCCTAAAGAAGAGGCAAGAGATGCAGCCCCATTCAAGATCCAGAGTTACTCCTAAAAATAGCTTAAGAAAGTAAAGACCTTCATTGTCATAGACAATAACAATAGTTTGTGTTTGTGAAAACGTACCTCTGGTTCTCCCATGAATTGTGATGGTCCAGTCACAGACCTGCTCATCTGTTATACTGGGTAGGCAATACTAGGATGAGATTTTGTAAAAGCTACAGAGACAACTAAGGTAAAGATGACAAAGGCCCCTTATGGACTGAGACTCCTTTATTAAGACAAACTTCCCTGAGAACTGGCATGGTCAGGCAAAGAGAATTCTGTGTTTCATTTTGTGTTCCGGTTTCTAACCAGTTGACTAACCACCTGATACAAGTCCAATAATCTGTGCCCCCCAGCTGTGGAAACCAGAGAGAACATTTTCATTAGTCACAAAACCAAGCTCCAAAGAAGGATATATCAATTCTGACATCAATTCCAGCATGAGAGCTTTCTCTCCATACAACCAAACAGTTCTCTAATTTTTTATAGACACTAATGAGGCATCCCACAAATTTAACTCAATTCTGACACTTTCTACCTGAAGTTGGCATCAGATCCCCCAGGTTAAGTGCTCAGTCCCACAAGACTGCCCCCCACTTTGGATGCCAGTCCCAAATTCAGTTTGTTACCTGTACTTTGACTGATCAGCTATCAATCAGGCCCCATGATCCCCTCCTTGCATTTGACTGACTTGCTAGAATGGCTCAGAGAACCAAGGAAACCAGTTTATTTTCTAGATTGCCAGTTTATTGCACAGGATACTAAAGGATATGAATCAACAGGTAGATGAAGAAATACATATGGCAATGTCCCAAACTCCAAAGCCTCTGTCCCCATGGAGTTTGGGGCATAATATATGAATGTATTCTGGTTCACCAACCCAGAAACTGTCTGAACCCTGTCTATTTGGATTTTTATAGAGGCAGCATTACACAAGCACAATTGATTGAATCATTGACCATTGGCAATTGATTCAATCTCCTGTGTTTCCCTCCCTTGGTGGGGGTGGAGTGGGAAAGTTTTAATCCTCTAATTACAGGGTCAGTTCCCCTGGTAACCAGCCCCCATCCTCAGATAATTTCTAAAAGTCACTTCAACATAAACTCAGGTGAAAAAAAAAAAAAAAAAACATAAACTCAGGTGTGCTTGAAAGGAGTTTATTATAAATATCAAGACATGTTTATTGTTCTTATTAGGAAATTTTAAGGGTTTTAGGAGACCTGTTCCAGAAACAGGGCCAAAGACCAAATATATATTTATTATAAATCACATTATCACAGACATAAGAACAAGGCAAAAGGAGAATTTCATCTTAATATTTTCTTCTTGGGACATTTGGGTGGCTCAGTGGTTTACAGCCTGCCTTCGGCCCAGGGTCTGATCCTGGAGTCCCGGGATCAAGTCCCACATTGGGCTTCCTGCATGGAGCCTTCTTCTGCCTCTGCCTACGTCTCTGCCTCTCTCTCTCTCTCTCTCTCTCTCATGAATAAATAAATAAAATCTTTAAAATATATATGTGTATATATATATATACATATATATATTCTTTATAAAAAATGACACAAAAGCCAGAAGCAAAGGAAAATAATGACTATTTCTGAAAGGTGGAAGATCAATAATCAATGGATAGGAACCCAAACCAAATTCCTAGGAATCATAATCCAAAGAACAAATTCTCTCTCTCTCTTTTTTTTTTTTTAAGATTTTATTTATTTATTCATGAGGACACAGAGAGAGAGAGGCAGAGAGGCAGAGGGAGAAGCAGACTCCATGCAGGGAGCCCGGTGTGGGACTTGATCCTGGGCGGAAGGCAGGCTGAGCCACCCAGGGATCCCCCAAAGAACGAATTCTCAAAAATGTTTTTCTCCTGCCAGTCTGAATTTAAAAATGAAGGAACAAGGAGAAATTTTAACTTCCTCTTTTGTAGATACAGGAGTCTGACATGGTAAGAATTCTTACCTTCTGCCAATTTATTTCGGTCCTAGGATCTCTACCTGCCATTGCCCCCAGAGTCCCAGCAGCCCAACCAGTGCCACCCTGTCCTTGTCCACAAAAACCATAGAGGAGGAAAAACTTCCTTCCACTCTTCTACCCTTTCTTCTACCCACAGATTCTGTGGCTGGCTTAGGAAACAAACCGACATAAAACAAATGATCAAGAGGAAGACATACAAATTTTGTGTTGCCTGTCCATAGCAGTTTCCACATGCTGCAAAAAGCAGAAAGGCAAAAAAGCTTCTGTACACTAGGTTGAGCAGAGAGTGGTAATGGTGAAAAAGGAACAAAGATGAAATGAGGAGACTAAAGGAAGATAAGAATCATTTTGACAAAGTCTGTTTGTACATATTTTTCTCAACCTCAACTCTGTTTCTCATGATAAGAATGTTTTCTTCCTGGGATCCCTGGGTGGCACAGCAGTTTGGCGCCTGCCTTTGGCCCAGGGCGCGATCCTGGAGACCCCGGATCGAATCCCACGTCGGGCTCCTGGTGCATGGAGCCTGCTTCTCCCTCTGCCTGTGTCTCTGCCTCTCTCTCTCTCTCTCTCTCTGTGTGTGTGACTATCATAAATAAATAAATAAAAATTTAAAAAAAATAAAAAATAAAAAAAAGAATGTTTTCTTCCTCCTGATATAAGGAGGGCAGCTTTTACCCTGGAGTATCATCTGCTTTCAGGAAGAAAAAGGAGAGGTCACTATGTTCCTCTGGCACTTGCTGTTTTTGAAGTACCTCTAGCTCAAAATAATCCTTATGCCAGAGTGACCTATTTTGAGGGGTTGCCGGTCCTGCCACCTTCATTATTACTGTGATGCTGAGGAACATTACTTCTTACTCAATTTGCTGAGTATTTTTATCATAAAATTATGTCATATTTTGTCACACACTTTTCTGCATTTATTGAGATGCTCATATGGCTTTTATCCTTTGGTTTCTAATGTGGTCTCAATCACATGGATTAACTTGAGGAGGCTGACTTCTTGCACCCCAAGTATAATACCCACTTAATCACGGTGAATGATCACCCTACTGTGTTTTTTTTTTTTAAGATTTTATTTATTTATTCATAGAGACACACACACAGAGAGAGGCAGAGACACAGGCAGAGGGAGAAGCAGGCTTCATGTAGGGAGCCCGACTCAAACTCGATTCTGGGTCTCCAGGATCACACCCTGGGCTGAAGGTGGCGCTAAACTGCTGAGCCACCCGGGCTGCCCCCTACTGTGGTGTTGAATGCAGTGTGCTAATGTTTTCTTGAAAACTTTTGCATGTGGGTTCATCAGTGATATCAGCCAGTCATCGTCTTTTCTTGTAGCATCCTTATCTGGCTGTGGTATCAGGCTAATACTGACCTTGTAAACTGAGTTTGGGAGGTTTCTTTTTCTTCAATTTTTTGAAAGAGTTTGAAATAGATTGGTGTTAATTATCTTTAAACGTTTGGTAGAATTTACCACTAAAACCATCCAAGCCTGGGCTTTTCTTTGTTGGGAAGTTCTGATTCAATCTCCTTACTAGTCATTTGTTTAGACTTTATATTTCTTTATAATACAGTCTTGATAGGGTGTGTTTCTAAGAAGTAATCCACTTTTTCTAGGATATCTGGTTTGGTAGTGTATAATTATTCACAGTAATCTCTCATAATTCTTTGTATTTTTGTAATATCAGTTGTAATGTCTCCTCTTTCATTTCTGATTTTATGTGAGTCCTCTTTTTGTCTTAGTTAATGTAGCTAAAGGCTTGGCAATTTTTTTTAAATCTTTCAAAAAAAGCAGCTCATGATCTCATTGCAATTTTCTGGTCTCCATGTCTTTATGCTCTGATTTTTGTTTTTCTTCATTTTGCTTACATTTAATTTATTCTTCTTTTTTCAATTCCTTGAGATGTAAGATTGTTTGAGATCTTTTTTGTTTCTTCATGTAGGCATTCATTGCTATAAAATTCCCTCTTAGAAGTACTTTTGTAGTACCCTGTAGGTTTTGACATATTGTACTTCCATATTCATTTTTAGATTTTTGTTGATTTCCCTTTTCATTTATTCTTTGATTCATTAGCTTTTCAGTAACATGTTGTTTAATCTCACACATTTGTGAACTTTCCAGCTTTCGTCCCATTGTTGACTTTTACTTTTATACCATTGTCATAGGAAAAGATACTTAGTATGGTTTCAATCCTCTTAATTTTATTAAGATTTGTTTTGTGAAATATCATGTAATCTATCCTAGAAATACACTTTAGAAGAATGTGTCTTCTGCTGCTGTTGGATAGATTGTTCTGGTATATATATATGATAGGTCCATATGGTCTAAAGTGTCATTCAAATCCATTAGTTCCTTATTTTCACTATGGATAATCTATCCATTGTTGAAAATAGGGTATTGAAATGCCCTATTATTATTGCATTGCTGTCTGTTTTATCCTTCAGATCTAGTAAGAGTCATTTTATGTAATTTGGTGCTCTAATATTGAGTGCCTATGTGTTTATAATTGTTATATCTTCCTGATGAATTGACTTCTTTATATTATGTAATGACCTTTTTTAATAAAAAGTTTTTATTTCTTTATTTGAGAGAGTGAGAATGAATGAATTGGGTAGCAGAGGGAGAGGGAAAAGCAGGCTCCACGCTGAGAAAGAAGCCCAAAGCTGGGCTTGATTCCAGGATCTGGGATCATGACCTGAGTTGAAGGAAGATGCATAACTACTGAGCCACCCAGCACCCTATAATGACCTTTTTTGACATCTGTTACAGTTTTTGACCTACCGTCTTTTTTAAGTGTGTTATCTTGCTCTCTTTTGGTTTCCATTTGCATGGAATATCTTTTTCATTCCTTTCATTTTCAGCCAGTGTATATTCATAAAGCTTAAGTGAGTCTCTTATAGACACCATATAATTCATTCAGTCACTGTGTCTTTTAACTGGAGAATTCAAGCCATTTATAGTTTGAATAATTTTTGATAGGTGAGGGGTTACTATTTCCATTTTGTTAATTGCTTTCTGATCATTTCGAAGTTACTTTGTTCCTTTCTTCCTATCTTGCTTTTTTTTCTTTGTGAGTCGATGATTATTTGTACTACTGTACTTTGGCTCTTTTTCTTTGTCATTTGTGCCTCATATATTTTTTTGCTTTATGGTTACCATGAGGCTTTTATAATACATCTTATAGTAACAACCTTCTATTTTAAGCTAATAACAACTTAACTTCAATTGCATTAAAAATTTCTACTCATGGGATGCCTGGGTGGCTCAGTGGTTGAACATCTTTGGCTCAGGTCATGATCCTGGGGTCCTGGGATCGAGTCCCATATTGGTCTCCCTGCAGGGAGCATGCTGCTCCCTCTGCCCATGTGTCTGCCTTTCTCTCTGTGTCTCTCATGAATAAATAAATAAAATCTTAAAAAAATAAAAATGTAATACCCATTTACATGCCCCCCACAATTTATGTTATGTAACAATTTATATCTTTTTATATTGTGTATTCATTAATGTAATATTGTAGTAATAATTATTTTAACACTTTTGTGTCTTACCTGTATGTTAGTTTGAGGTGATTTTACCCACCACCATTGCAGTATTAAAGTTAAACTTGACTGTATATGTACCTTTGCCAGTGACTTTTATAGTTTTATGTGTTTTCATGTTGCTATTTAGTGCCCTTTCATTTTAGCTTTAACTCTCATTAGCATTTTTTTGTAGAGCAGATCTATTGGTAAGAAATTCCCTCCACTTTTATTTGTTTGGAAATGTCTTTAAACCCCCCTCCTTATCTCTGAATGACAATTTTGCTGGATCTTTGATAAGTCTTTTCCTTTGAGCATTTTGGATATATCCTTCCACTCTTTCCTAGCCTGTAAGTTTTCTGCACATAAATCTGCTCGTTGCCTTATCGGGATTCCTTTGTATTTGATACTTCTTTTATCTCTTGCAGTTTGCAAAACTCTGTCCTTGATATTTTTCTATTTATTTTATTTTTTTTTAATTTTATTTAAACTCAATTAACTAACATATAATGTATTATTGGTTTCAGAGGTAGAGGTCAGTGATTCATCAGTTGCATATAACACCCAGTGCTCACTGCATCCCATGCCCTCCTTAATGTCTATCATCAGTTATCCAGTGCTCCCACCCCCACATCTGTCCTTGATATTTGAGAGCCTAATTATAACGTGTTTTGGTGAAGATCTCTTTGTGTTTAGTCTGTTTAGGGGATCTTTGACCTTCATGTACCTAGATGGCCATATTGCTTTCTATATTTGGGAAATTCAGCTATTTTTTTCTTTAAATCATATTACTGTCTCTTTGTCCCTCTCTCCTCCTAAAATTCTCATAATATGAATATTCTCTTATTTGTTGGTTTCTCTTAACACAGGTTTTCTTCACTATTTTCCTTCTAATTTTTTGAGTTTCCAACTGGGTAATATCAAGAGATCTGTCTTCAAACTCACAGATCCTTTTTTCTGCCTAATTGTGCCTACTGTTGAACTTCTTCATTGCATTTTTTTTTTCATTGTATTCTTCAGCTCCAGAATTTGTTGAGTTTTTTAAATGATTCTTCCCTGTTTCTATCTCATTTTGTTCGAGTATTATTTTCCCCAGCTCACTAGGAGACTTATCATGACTTATTATGTTTTCATGAATCTCACTGAGCTTTCTTAAAATAAGTATTTTGAATTCTTTTCCAGATTACTCACAGATCTCCATTTTGGGAAGATTAGGTCTGTAATTGGAAAAATTGTGTTCCTTTGGTAGTGTTCTGTTTTCTTTTAATCTTTCTGATCGTTTTGCGTTGATATCTGTGCATTTGACGATGTAGTCACCTCTTCAAGCCTTTTCACACTGCCTTTGGTGGGAAAAGACTTTCGCCTGGAAGTGGCTATGAGGGTGTTGTCTCAGTGGGATGCAGCATCTTTGATTCCTGAAAAGGTACAATGGCGTAGTTTTAATGCAGCTCCATCAGCTGAGAATAGCATTGGCCAGACTACAGGAATCTTCTGTGGCCAATACTGTAGAGGTCCTACAGGTGTCTGTGGCAAGGAGAGCTATGGGATCCTCAGAAACAAAAACTCCTGGGGTCTTTCTGTTCTCTTTTTCTTGCCTCTGGAAAGACATTCTAGTCAAGGGGATCCTTCTCAGCACCTGGCTAGCATGTTGGCACTCAGAGTAGTATCAGAGCCAGAGTCCTGGGATCAGGTAACATGGAACTACCACAGCACCTGGAGTACAGGTGCAATTGCAGTATTCGGGCAAGCGCAGATCTCCTGTGAAACCAGGACTTGGGACTCAGGGATTCACTGAAGTGACTCTGGCCAAAGGAGCATGGCATGCCACAGCAGCATGGGTCCTGGGATGACAAGGTAACACAGTGGCTGGGGTTTGAAGGATAGGATGCAGTAGCAGCACAGCCTGGAGATAGTGGGTCAAAGTCTCAACTCTGGCCCCAGGGGCAGCCGAAGACAGCAGCAGCAGAACCCTGGTGGTTATTTACTGAAGCCACATATTGGGACCTGGGAAGCTGAGCTCTGAGCAATGGCAGCACAACTCTGGCAATGAGAATTCAGAGCCAGAACCTGGGGGGTGGGGTTCAGGGCAACAGAAGGACCTCTGAAAATTATGGGTCATAGCCATGACCTGGGACCCAAGGGGGTAGCAGCCCAGTCCCAACAAGGAGGGTTTGGAGCTGTGAAGTGGGATGGGGCACAGGACACAAGCCACAGCAGCACCACCAGCTGGCACTGTCAGTTTGCAATTTGCAACCCAAATGGGCTTCATAGCAGTGGCAGCCCATTTCTAGGAATGAGGGTTCAGAGCCATGACCTGGGAGGGCTGGGCTCAGGGCAGACAGGATGACCCCAATAATGTAGGTCAAAGTATGACTTGGAATCCAGGGTGTGGGCCGTACAATAGCAGAGGCTGCCCTGATAATGATGGGACAGAACCACAGCCTGGGGTCAGGAGTGAGATACAAAGCAGTAGCGGTTCTGCTCTTCTATATGGGTGAAATGCCATGGCTTCCCAGTCCTGGGGGCTGGGGAACAGCAACAACTGGGGTGGGGGGCAGATCTCACAGCAGGGGCAGCTCCAGCCTTTGGGAGTAAACACGGTGGAATTGGAGGGGGGATTCTGAGGCAGCTCTGTCAGCTGGGATCAGCATAGGTAAAGACTCTCGAAGACCTTTGTAGCACAGTGATGAGGCTGCTGGGGTTCTCCTGATCTCCTCTTTCCAGTGGGGTAAAATTCTTCTGGAAGGATATCAAGCTGCTCTTGACTGTGACACAAGTAATATGCTTCTTGTACTTTTCTATACAGCCACTCTTTTTTTTTTTTTTAATCTCTGCAAAGATTTTGCTACTGCTTTGTAGTCCAGAGCTTTCCCTGAACTATTTTCTTTGGTTTACTTGTTTCTGTGTGTGTATGTGTATGGGTGTGTGTGTGTGTGTGTGTGTGTGTGTGTGTGATGGGTACATGCACACACACGTGTGTGTGAGGGAAGGCAATCACTGGAACCTCTTAGCCTTCCATCTTCCTGATGTCATCTCCTTGTCTTTAACCACTGACAGTTTAATTATAATATGTCTTGATGTGGGTCTTTTTCAGTTCATCTTATTTGAAACTCTCAGGGTTTCCTGGATCTGGATGTCTGTTTCTTTCCCCAGATTGGAAGAATTTTCAGACATTATTTCTTCAAATAATTTGTTGGCCCCTTTCTAACTCTTCTCCTTTTGTGATCCCTATAATGCAAATATTGGTCCACTTTATGGTGTCTCAAGCTATTTCCACTCTTTTTCAACTTTATTTCCTTTTTCCTCCTCTGTATAAACTCTACAACCCTGTCTTCCAGTTTGCTAATTCTTTCTTCCACTTCATCTAGTCTGTTATTGAACCCCTCTATTAAATTTTTCACTTCACTTATTGTACTCTTCAGCTCTGTAATTTCTGTTTGGTATTTATATTTTTCTCTCTTTGTTGAGATATAAAATTCTTAATGTATTGTTCTCACCTCAGTGACTATCTTTATGACAATTATTTTGAACTGTTCATTAGTTAAGGTCTGTTTCTGGAGTTTTATCTTGTTCTTTTGTTGAGATATTTCTCTGTTTCTTCATTTTTCTTGGCTCTCTGTGTTGATTTCTATGCATTAGATAGAACATCCCCTTCTCCCGGTCTTGACAAGCATTCTTATGTAGGAGATGAATCTTATCCACCAGCCCACATTGAGCTCTTGGTTGTCTCTCAAACCTTTGTGATTGTCCAAGCAACCACCTTTGTTCTTAGTGGTGCACAGCTGAGGGAGTGCTAAAAAGAGGAGGATCTTGGTCAGTGCTTAGATGTAGGCTAATTAGAAATTAGGTCCTCCAGCAGCAGTTTAAAAAATACATATATACCTCTTTCAGGGGAAGATGGGGAAATGAGTTTCTGTCTACAACCTCTATGTTGAGGGCAGGTAGATAGCTGGGTTAAGACATTTCTTTGTTACAGTTCCACTGAATCTGTGCATATAAGCCACACTGGCCACCAGAAACAGGCAATTGAAGGATGCATAATCTGGGTAACAGGTAAAAGCCTGGGCACCATACATGTGCACAAGCTCTTTCCAAGGAGAACTGGCCATCCTGAGCAGAGTAGAGGGAGAATGTGGAGATGGCCTTCCCCACTAGATCTGTGTTAAATTAGGAGCCTGACCCTCAGGCTGCAGCTTTTTTTAAAGATATGCAAATGTATCTCTTTTAGGAAAAGACTGAGATGAGTGTTTTGTATGCTATTTCTGTGCTTGACCCCCTGGGTGGATAGCCTTGATGAGTCTTAATGAGCCATTTAAAACTGCTTCTTCATTTGCTATAATCTTGTGGGTCTCATAGACACAAGCCTCATTGACTTTCAGAGCTTGATGTTTTGGGGGCCCATCCCTGAGGTGGAAGTCTTAAAAGTTGAGGAGTCCCTCAACTTTTGGTGTTGGTCTCAAAGCCTGTACTTCTCAGGAATAAACTGAGTTGTGAGTTCCCTCCCAATTGCATGTCACTGTGCTGGGGGAGGGGGCTTATGATGATCATGCCTGTCAGCCTTTCCTACTCATTTTGATGTGGGTTTTTTTTTTCTTTGTTTGACTGACATGTAGGAGTCACGCAGCTAGTTTCTGGATTTCTTTCAGAGGGAATTGTTCCTTGTGTAGCTGTAGACTCTGTGGGAGGTGAGTTCAGGGCCTTCTATGTCACCATCTAAGATTGAAACTGCCAAAATCAAGAGATTTAAAAACTAATATCTAAAAATCTAGATTTCTGGATTCTCTTACAGATAAAAACAGCAATATTGCCCAATGAGCAGCTCTGCCCTATACACAGTCCTGGTCTTTCTTTGCCATTGATACAGCAATCCAGTCCCAGCCCAGGCTAGTTTCACCATTAACACTGCCTGGCTCCTCTTAGCTATTTTTTTCACTTGTATTGAGATATAATTGGCATCCAATATTGTATAACTTTAGCTATGTATTGAATAACTTGACATACGTGTATTGAAAATGACTACCACAATAAGGTTAGTTAACAACCATCACCTTATATGGTTACAAAGAAAAAAATTATTTGTGATGAAAGCTTTGAGGTTCCATTTTCTTAGCAACTTTCCCTCTCAGCTACTGAGTGTGTAATTTTGGTGATGGTGTCTGACCTATCACAAGGTACACTATGCCAAAGATATTTACAAGGTTATTACCTGGGGATTTTTATCTTTTACCACAAAAAAAAAAAAAAAAATGCTATACCACAAATTTGTGCACACATGAACTTAGAACTCAGAGTTAAAATGGACCAAATATTCCCCCCAAAATCTTGTGGAACATTATTTGGCTGGATATTCTCTTGCTCCACCCTGTGGTCTTTTTTTTTTTTTTTTTTTTTTTTTAAGATTTTATTTATTTATTCCTGAGAGACACAGAAAGAGAGAGAAGCAGAGACACAGGCAGGGGGAGAAGCAGGCTCCATGCAGGGAGCCCAATGTGGGACCCAATCCCGGGACTCCAGGATCACGCCCTGGGCTGAAGGCAGACGCGCTAAACCACCGAGCCACCCAGGGATCCTCCACCTTGTGGTCTTTTGAGAGACACACCCTAGACCACCCGGTCTGCCAAATAAAGCAGAATGTGGCTTCATCTAGGGATAAAGTAATAGGACTGAGATAAAGCTGTGTTTGGCATGTTTTAGCAGAAATTCCAAACCAGTGGTTCATAAATATGATCTGATCAGTTGATGCATAGCCTCAGAAACCTTGCCACTTTACCCAGTCATGAATCATTCTTTTCTTTTTTCTTTTCTTCTTTTTTCTTTTTTTAAGAGCAAGAGAGCACATGAGAACATATGAGCAGGGTGAGGGACAAAGGGAAAGGGAGAAGAGAACCTCAAACAGACTCCATGCTGAGCAAGGAGCCTGAAAAGGGGCTCGATCTCACAACCCTGAGATCATGACCTGAGCCAAAATTAAGAGTCGCTCAACCAATTGAGCCACCCAAGCAGCACTGAATCATTCTTTTTAACTGTTTTCTTCTCACTCCCTGAAATAGACAAACACAAACCCAAGGTTCTTTCCTCACTTTCCGCTTTTAAAACCCCTGCTCCAGAATTTCCAATATCACGAAAACCTCTATTGGTGAGCTCAACCTGAAAGGATAAAGTTAAATAAGAAGTTACTACTTATGTTAGTAAGAACTAACGAAGGCACTTCTTGCATAGCATAGTGGTCATTGTATGAGGGTTCACCAATTTTCTACAAGTCATCTGTCCACAAATACAAATCACTTTGCTAATCTAGAACACTTTTCTGTGGTATTCATTATAATCAATAGATAATTCCATTGACCATGAGTTGACCTCTCAAGATCTAGGCTGCCTGCACAGTCCATTTTTTTGGTGCATTAAATGGGGATGACAACACAATGGGTACCTCTCAGGATTATTTTAGAGACCTGGTATGATCTTAGATTAACATTAGGTTGACAGTCATCAGTGCATAAAGTGTTCAGTACAAGGTTTTGTCTTTTGTCTAGCTAGAATAAACAGGGCTAGCTGCAGCAGGTAGTCTTGAAAATGATAGTTCATGTGTAGATTGATTATATTCAAAAGGCAAATAAAAACAGATTTGAGGTTATCCACATTCCTTCTTACCTTTCAAAACATAAAAGATCTTTTCTTGTCAGGACATACTTTTTACAAGTGTGTTTAGGATGGTGGATCAAAGGAAGAACAGGAAAGGCTCAGAAAACAGTCCTGGGTGGCTCAGTTGGTTAAACCTCTGCTTTCAGCTCAGGTCACTATCCTGCGATCCTGGGTTCAAGCCTTGTGTCAGGTTCTCTGCTCAGTGGCAGTGCAGGTGGGGGATTGCTCCTCCTCCCTCTCCTTCTACTTCTCCCTTTCTTGTTCTCTCTCTCAAATAAATAAAATCTTTTTTTAAAAGTTCAGAAAAAAATATACATATAAGTTCCTACTGGCCTGTACAACAGTCATATGCTGTTAGCAAGTTAAAACTGCTCACTAATTAACAAAATGTGGAGCTTCTGTGCTGGGATTTATTCTATGAAATCAACATGTTATCTCTCCAATTTGGCATAAAATAATTTGTCCCCACCACTATGTTGGAGAAATGCATTAAGTTGCCTGGAGAGAAAAATCAGTGTGTAGTGGCTGCCACCTTGTGGTTTTATGTATTACATTAATCCTCAGAAATCAAACACATATTTTACACCGAAACAACCAGTTTCTAATATATACCAACAATTTAAGTATAGTTTTTCCTAACATTATTAAAAATTCTCCAAGTTGCACAAAGAACTATGAACTGATTTCTTGACATCCTTTTATTGGCTAGGTAGAGTGGAAATCAGGTAAGAATTCACATAGTATCTCGGTCATATTAGCTCTCGATCACATAAGATCTCAGTTACACAAATGATATGTGCTTAGGTGTGTACAGTAAAGATTTTTAAAATTAAAAAAAAATCCTTCTTCTTAAATTAGATGTACTAGGGATGCCAACTCAGCAGTTGGGCGTCTGCCTTCGGCTCGGATCATGATTCTGGAGTCCCGGGATCGAGTCCCACGTTAGGCTCCCCGCATGGAGCCTGCTTCTCCCTCTGCCTCTCATGAATAAATAAATAAAATCTTAAAAATAATTTTTAAAAAAATTAGATGTGCTAAATAACTTATAAACTACTCATAAAATGGAATATATAATCCCATTAAAATACACAATTTGAGAAAAATTTGGAATTATATTTTTCCATGCAAATAATTCTATAACCTTTTGAAAGGGGTTAAGTACAACCCTGGGACCTGGATCAAATATCCCACTTTGATTACTTATTAGTTACATGAACTTAGGCATATGATAGAATGCCTGTGTATCACTTTACTCCTCCATAAAATATGGATAAGCTCAATAGTACATACCTCACGGTTGTGAAGATTGATTGTAGCTTTTAGTGCAGTAGTGGTCAGATCACGAAGGGTGATCAATATTCTGGGTAACCATAACTACAATGCCATGAGTCAAATAGTTTTATACTCATTAGCTTTCCCCCTCCAAAGGGCTCCCTGTTTCTCACCTTATGCACAAGCCCTGATTTTCCCAGCTCTTTCACTCCTGCCTGAACTTTAAGGGCCCATGTTTTGCTGGAGACCCAGGGTGAGGGCTCTGAAAACATCTGCCAAGCAGGTAGCAGAATTGCTACCACTCAGTTTGCTGTATGTCTCCCATTCTATCCTTTTTTGAAAAGTAGTACATTTTGTTGTTATTCTACTCCTGCCCTATTATATATTGAACAAAGATATATAAAAGTTTAGTTATAGAAGATAACTTTTATTCTTAGTTCACAAAAAGATGCTACCTGAAGCAGACTCCCATATTGGTACAACACCTAGAATCTTAAACTCTGGGCTTATTGCCGTGACAAAGTGGCATGTGGGGGTTGTCACTCTTGAAAAAGGGATGTGTGTATTGGATGTAGGAAAGAAAGTGAGCTGAATAGTTGACTGAAGGGTGGTTCTGAGTCATTAGTACCACTCTCTGGTAGTGTCTTCAAAATTAGGGATGGCCACATGACTTGCTTTGGCCCCAAAAATGTAAGAAAAAGTAATATGTCACTTCAGGGTGGAAGCTCTTGAGTTTCGGTACATGATTCATCATTTTCTTGGTCCTCTGCCTTGCTGGTTATGGAAGCTTGTGTCAGGTTTATTTTTCCTTCAGCCTGGGTCTCAGAATGATTATAGCCCCTTCAACGATGAGCAGAGCTTCATAGGCCCAGATGAACATACAGTTTGATCAAGAAGTAACTTCAGTTGTGGTAATGCACTATTTGCAATCTTCTCATCATCTAATCTATCCCATTTTAGAAAATGCTTAGCATCACTGTGATCTCCTGGCACGTAACCCTACTCTCAACTCCAGCTGAGAGGGGGTCCTTTCCAAATTCACAGCAGAGACCTGGGCTGTAATTGCATACTGTCATGGGAGGGGATAGTCAGGAAAGAACACCACAAAGGCTCTGGAGCCAATCTGTCAAGTAACTTGGAGCTCCAGTACATAGCAATTAGCTGATTGACTTTGAGCAATTGATTTAACCTGTATAAAATAGGGGTCCTAGGACTTACCTGTTCCAATTACTGTCCCTGTGTAAGAAACCACATAAAAGGTAATGGTGTCAAATATCCATTTATTACACTCAAGGAATTTTGAATCAGGAATTGGACACAGCATGCAGGGATGGTTTATCCCATGACTGGGGCCTCAGGTGAAGACTCAGAGCAGGAGTAGGAACCATTTGGAAGTTTACTGACATACTTGGTGATTGATGTTGGCTGTTGACTGAGACCTCAGTGGGGGTAGGGGTGGTGGTGGTGAGGTCAGCCCTAACTCTTACATGTGGCCTCCCCTTGTGCCTGGGCTTCCTTACAACATGCATCGAGAGAAAGCATAAGCCAAATCACCTTTTGTGACCTAGCATTGGAAGGCACAGCCTCACTTCTACTGGATTCAGCTAGTCAAGGCAATCTTGAAATCCTGCCCAAACTCAAGAAGGGAAATAAACTCCAGTCCTATTCGCTTTTCCCATCAAGCATTCTTTTTTTTTTTTTTTTTTAAGGATTTTATTTATTTATTCATGAGAGACAGAGAGAGAGGTAAAGACACAGGCAGAGGGAGAAGCAGGTTCCCTGCGGGGAGCTGATGTAGGACTCAATCAAGACCTGAGCCAAAGGCAGATGTTAACCACTGAGCCACCCAGGCATACCCCCCCATCAAGCATTCTTATGTTGACCTGTGCACTACCACTTTGCTCTTCAAAAGTGCCTACTAACTGAATTCATCTTTATAACATATTTCAAAATGTTGTCCCTAAACAACCAATGAGCAAATAAATACGAATCTAATTCTTTTACTTTTCCCACTTAGATTTAGCATGCTTTTTCCTTTTTTCAGAAATGCTTGGTTTGTTTCTCTACAGCAGGGCTCTATAAGTTAGGGCCTACAGGCTAAATCCAGCCCACTGCCTGTTTTTATAAACTTTGACGAGAACACAGCCATCTCCACTCATATGCATGTTGTCTATGTCTGCTTTTACAGTCCAGTCATAGAGTTGAACAGTTCTGATGGAGGGCTGCAAAGCCTACAAGACTGATTGTCTCTTAAGAGTCTGCTGACCTCTGATCTAGCATAGCAGTTCTAAAAAAGCTGTTGGCTCAACAGAAAAAGGAGATAGAAATGGCTATTTCACAAAATAGAGCTGTCATGGACATCTACAATGGACCCAGCTGCCTGGCCAGCTGCTGGGGATAGAGAAAGGAAGAGGGGCAAGCTGGGAGAAGGCCACTAAGAGGAGGTGAGGACTAGAAGAGGGCCACGGTGGCACAAGACCCAAGTCTTCTGCAACAGCCAGAATGCCTGTGAGTGCCTGCAAATGTCTGATGGCTTCCCCCAGTCCTAAGCTCACTCTCTCTTATTGGAAAATAATAAAAGCTGCTCAGTTTCTAGTTACCCCTAATAAAGGGGCTATATGAATATAAACAATTACAGCAATGTTTCTCATTTGGGACTTTTATTTTTTTCATGCCCAATAAGCATACGTGGTTGGCATTCACGGCTCCCCTCCTACTCCCAAGCCCCCTACTCTTTATTGCCTTGTACTTGCTAGTGCAGAAGGCATCTAGGCTTTGGCAGCTGCCTTGTAATGGGCCAGAGTGCGGGCAGAAGGGTCAGTGGCATTGATCCACCTCGGCATCCAGTAATGGGTCAGCCAGTCAGCCCGGCCTGGGTAGTGGCGTTCAAAGATTTGACGGTAGTAATAGCCCTCTTTAGTTTTAGGAGTATTGAAGGGAAATTTCTGGGCTGCAGCGGCCATCATTGCATCGTCAACCTGGAAGAGCATAAAAGCAAAATGGTTTTTTAAAGGGCATAGAAACACTTGTATTTAATGTGGCTTCACAACAACAACAAAAGATAACCAAAAGGCATGATGTAAATTGCACAAGAGACCCTTTGAATCACCTTTCACTTAGAAAATGCTAAAATATCCTAATATACGCAGCTGCAGTGACTTTTAAGGAACATTTTTTGTGACTATCTGTAATACATGGTGGCTCTGAATGTAATACATGGTGGCTCTGAATTAAATGAATAATTCCTTTATTCAGGAATAAAACATTCCTGCCTGCCAGCAGGCACCCAGCAGGTCCCCAATAATGTGCTAAATGGAGGTCAGTGATGGTTAGTAAGTTGCCTCTTTTGCTCTTTCAATTCTAGATACTATTATATAATCCTTCATGCTATTGAAATCTTATGAAATTCTTATAAAAATATTGTTTACAGAGAATTTCTCCAACAGACACAAAACATTTAAACAAAATGGACAGCGACTACAACTCTGTGTCCACCATGCCCTATTCCCAAAAATATTTCTAAAGACATTATACCTGATGTTCAATATATTCCTGCAAGATCCTAAACCAGGAATTCTTAACTGAGGTTATTCCATCACTGAAAGCTTCTTTTGGCCGCCAGAGAATGTCTTTAGGTATCAGATTGGAGTCCTCAAATGTCTCTCTCAGGAGATGTTTTTCTATTCCATTCTGACATGAAAACAAAGGAGCGTCAGTAAAAGTTCCAAATATATTCAGTGTCAATGGACAGTTTTTATCTTGAATTGATTCACCTACCTTGGGAATTCTCATATCTGGTGGCAGGGACAAGTAATAGGAAGAAAATCGATGATCCAGGAAGGGGACTCTCAATTCAAGGCTTAAAGGGGAAAAGAAAATCTAAATCAAAATGAGTATTTCGTGCCTGTCCATTTAGATTTTCCTTGAAAGTTTCTTAGCATTCAACCAGTCTCTAAATAATGTTAAGACAATAAAGTCATTTTTTGCAGTCCTCCTGATTGTGCTACACTACTGCAAGAATACCAAAAAATCTTCATTTAAAACCATATTACCTTATCAGAGTGAGACCAACTGTTTGACAATACTTTACTTTCCCCTGTATAAACAATTAAATGCACATCTCAAAAAGTAGAAAGAGTAAGAATCATGAGAGACCTGATCATTGAGAATGTACTTTTCCTATGAAAATGAAAATCAAAATCTTTTCTCGGTGACACCATTTCTCATCCTATTAGAAACTGTAATAATTCAAAACTGTTTACTACTAAATGACTAATTTACATAAAATTCAGTAGTGTTTCATCAAAGGCCACAACATGTTTCCGAAATCCTGGTGACTCTGGTTAAAATGAATGGATGAGATGATAACCATGGATTCAGTTCATTCCCCACATCATAGTTCATTATTTTCCAATCTAAGTGTGATTTAGTAGAAGCAACTAAAACATTGAAAATCGGTTGTCTATCATGTACAGTAGAGTCTCATTCTCCAACATGACTGGCCAAAAAGTGACTTTAGGCAACCAGAAATGGTATCAGAGAAACCTGTTTTATAATCTAATCAACCTTCTTGGATCCTCACTGCCCTGTACCCACAGAGGGTCACCACAGAATCCAAGGGACATGGCAGGCACTCAACACTTATTTCATAGGGATGTATCATCTTTACTTCTCTTAAAAAGTCTTAAAAAGAGCTACAATCTGCCTTCTTTCTCCATTATTCTGATGGCAGCAGAGTGGGACTGTAGTAGTAGGTAGTCTAACCCTAAAGACCATCCCTTCCCTCTCCATCAGTGCTGCAACAGCACTAGGAATAAGAGGAGCTTCAATTTCACCAAAAAAAAATCATACTTTGCAACATATAACCAAATTAAAACAAAAAAATCAGCTGTTGAGCTTTTTGATTTTTGAGGCTATCTTTATAATTGCTTCTCAGACTACTGAGTCACCCGTGGGCAGCTGTAGTGCGATCTGCCCGGAGAACATCGAACAAGTAGAGTTCCTTCAGAAGCCTCTCACTCTCCTCCTCGGCTTTCTCAGGAGAAGGAGCCTGTGTTACAAACAAACAGGTGAAGTTACAAATACACCAATAACTTTGCTTTGTGCACACAGAACAATCTTTATTTCTTACTCTTTCCCACACTCCCACTGTAATGGCAGGTAAGACAAAAAAGCTACACAAGGTTTGGGGAAGGGCGTCCCTGCTTGGTAAAACAGGCCTCCCTTCACACCAATCAGTTCGTGTCAGGCAATAAAATGGGACACTGTGGGCAAAAACCACTCTGCCAGAGGATATCAAGACATATTAGAACCACGATTCTCATGTTTACCCAGTTCTCAAAAATGCAGATAATCTGACACCATCAAGACTTCTTTCTCCCCCAGAAGAAATATAAAACAGAGTACCTCGGTGGCTCAGTTGGTTAAGTGTCTGCATGCCTTCAGCTGAGATCATGATCCCAGGGACCTGGGACTAAGCCTTGCATCAGACTCCCTCCTCAGTGGGGAGTCTGCGTCACCCTCTACCCCTCCCCACTGCTCGTGCTCTTTCTTTCTCTCATGCTAACTCTCTTTCAAATAAATAAAATCTTAAAAATAAAAAATACAAATCAGACAGTATCTGGTTTCCTCACCTACATCACAAGACACTCAAGTGGTAGGGCTATCATGAAAAGACAGACAATAGCAAACAAATTGTTCACTTTTCCTAGACTACTGCCAATATCTCTCCATTTCAGAATGCTTACCTTGTGAAAATATATGTAACCCTGAGTCAGTTCATCTGAGCCTTCTCCAGAGAAGATCACCACGCTATCTGTGTTCTTCCGAATGTACTTGGAAACTAAGTACATACCTTAGAAGAGGGACAGAAATTGTTAATGTCAACATAACTCTCTACCAAAAATGCCTTTTGTTTGGCTTTTGGAAACTACTAAGTTTTACTTAGATTGAACTCTGTATTAATGAAGTAGTCTCCAAAATAATGACCTTTTGTCTATAAGCCATTTTAATATACCTAATCCAGAAGTTGTACTGTTATAATGAAATAGCCCAAAATCATTCCAGAATTTCCTATACAGATTTTAATGCTTTTAGATCAAGAATGTCCATCTTAAAACTCTGTTAACCTGAACAATGACAAATACCTTAAAAAGAAAAATCTATAGCTTTCATACCAGTATCACTCTACAAAAATAATAGGAATGGGGAATTTAGATAGTTTAGTTTCAATTTTTTTCCTAACACTCCCCATGCACCAAATTTCACAACAGAGTGGTTGTGAGAGTTTTGTTGTTGAGCCTTGTGATCACTTGGCTGACTGAAAGCTGTGGCTCACTGCCACTGCCCAGCCTCAGGAGACAGTAGCCTCCACATGGTGCTGGCCTGGTGAAAGGATCCAAATTCAAAGTTGAAGTATGGTTTCTACTGAAAGGGTGTTGCTTTCACACCATCACAAAGTCAAACATTGTTTAAGTGGAACCATGGTTAAGTGAAGGATCATCTGTAGTGATACCATAAGTGTGGAAGTGTATGTATTTATTCCTGTCCAAAAGAGATTGGGGGAATTCTTTTTTTTTTTTTTTTTTTTAATTTTTATTTATTTATGATAGTCACACAGAGAGAGAGAGAGAGAGGCAGAGATACAGGCAGAGGGAGAAGCAGGCTCCATGCACCGGGAGCCTGACGTGGGATTCGATCCCGGGTCTCCAGGATCACGCCCTGGGCCAAAGGCAGGCGCCAAACCGCTGCGCCACCCAGGGATCCCGAGATTGGGGGAATTCTTAAATGGTCTTGTCTTAAAATACTGCTGACCTAGGAATTTCATTTGCATTCATTCTCAAGTATTGTTTTTCAAACTGTTGTCTGAAATAATCTTTTAACCCTTATTATTTTTTCAGTATTAAAAATCTTTCTGTTATCCGAAAATACCTTACCTACTGAAGCACGAACTGTTGTAATATCATAAGTTTCCAAGGAAAATATGACTTCATCCAGGACCTGAATGCCTTCCTCAGAATTAAAGAGGACTTCATGGTGTTCACTCCCAATATGATTTGCCACCTGATTATTTAAGAAACGTCCATACACTTGTTATTTAAAGAAAAGAACTGCTCTTGAGAAGGAAACATGACAGTAGTTCACAGAGCATTATAAGTTAAAAGGAGTGAAAAATAAACCAGGCAAAATAGGGGAAATGATTCTCCAGGCCACCATATACACAGCTCCCTGGTCAGATTTTCTGGCCTCCCTCAGTCTCTGCCCTGACTCAACTAAGAGGTAGACAGCCCATCAGCTCCTTCTACTCCAAGACTTCAACCTAACCATCTATAGTGTGCCCCCTACACCTAAGTTACCTACCTCCTCTCTCTCTAGTCCAATGGGACCCCACTCTAACCATGGCCCCCTATTGGCCCTCCAGCAATGTTTTACATTACATTCAGGATAATATTCCTAAAGGAAATGCCACCACCACCACCCTTTTTTCTTTGGCTATTTTGAATTCTATCAGTATTGATAATTTACTTTGAGACTGCACCCTAGCTCTTTCTCATCCATTCTACATAAGTTCTTCTAGAGTAGGAATAAGGTCTCCTGAACACTGAATATATATTATATGTATAAGGTCCCTCCCCACCCCATAATCCTAACACACAGTATTTTATTAAAAACAGAAAAAATAAATAGCTAATGTTTACAAAGTACTTACTACATGCTATGTTCTATCCTATGTTCTTTATATGAATTCTATCATTTTTACCACAAAACTATTCCATAGTAGATACTATTATTCCCATTACATATATGAGGAATTACATGGCAGAGGTAGGATTTGAAACCAACAGTCAGGCTTCAAAGTGTGCAGTCATAACCACTATACCACATCTTTATGTTCAAAAAGAATTATTATCATGGGATTTTTAGGATTGCACGAGCCTTCGTAGAAGTACCCAAAGGAGTGTGTACAACACAGTTGATACTCAACAGGTATTTCATTCCATTTTAATATCCTTAATTTAAACTAATTACCTGAGTCAGTATAGGAGCATAAATGAGCATAGAATTATTAATTATTGGCTTGATTTTTATTCTAACAGGTATGTCTTAACTAAATAATGGGGAGAGACAGTGTCTTACCTTTCTAGCTGCTAATAAATCAGTACTGTCTTCCATGCCAATTGCAAATGTCTGGAGAGGGTACTGAACATGGGCCTCTTTTAGTTGCTTTAAGAGGGTGGCAGCAACCAGACTGGAATCTAAGCCCCCTGTGAGTAAGACCGGAAGTACACGGGTTATGTGCCTTGCATAAGGGAGGAACAGGTGGGATTTATAATCCTGTTAGGCTCCAGGTTTAGAGTTTTACCACTTAAAAATCCCCAAGTTTTATAAACTAAAAATTAACTTTAATAAAAGAAAATTCTAACATATATTACCTGAGATAATGGTTATAGTATTTGAATTGGTTAAAAAAATCACTACACATGCTTCTAAAGAATGTATATTAGCTCGCTCATCGCAGTGATTATAACAGAACCTGACATTGCTATATAACTATGAATATTAAATGCAGCTTACAGAAATCATTTTCAATCTACAATGGAGGGAAGATTAAATCATAAATATTTTATAGTCAAAACCTCAGGGATAGCTATAAATCATTTAGTTAAATATGCATTAGATATAATTAGGCTTTTTAACAGCCTTTACCTGATAAAAGGCAGCCAATCCTTCTGTCTGTCATCAAGCGTTTCTTAATGGCATTGTCAAAAAGGATCCGGAGGTTGTTCTTCACAGTTTCTATCTCAAAACCTATAAACACATAAAATAAACAGTTCCAGAAAATCTTGGTCTGAATTATTTACTGAAACGTGGTACACAATCATCTGTATCTATCATGATGACATGTGCTCAACCGTGGAATTTGCCAAATCCCAATGCACCACCTCCAAATTAAATAGGAAATAGCTCTTCAGACTCAAACCATTCCAGTGACATGATAGTATCATTTTCTTTTTTCCTTTTGGCGGAGACAGGTAGGGACTAGGCGAGTGGAAGTATCTACTACCTGGAAACAGTTTCTCCACATTGTCGTATAGGGCGTGCAGAGGTTCATCTCTACAGTGATGATATTTGACCATTTCCACGGATGCAACTTTGCCATTTGGCTTTAAATCCAAAACTTCATAATGTCCTGGGAGAAAAGGCTCCACTTTTAGAAAAGGAGTTGTGGAATGCTTCAAGTTAACAAGACCTACGAATTCAAGAAGATAATTTTACTAAAGATACAATGCACAATAACTTTCAGTTACTTATTATCCCCTAAATTCCTGTTTATTTTCCCTTTTTAATATAAACATATGTCGATTAGATCAGCAAAATGTGGAAAAATTAACCCAAATACTACTATCTACTTACTAGAGAGGGCACAGTAGTAGAGATATACAGCAAGGCTGCACTGATTTCTAGTAATTCAAATAGGAAAATCTCCAATGTTCAATATCTTCTCCCTAGCTGAAATTTCAAATCAAGAGAATCTATTTTCTATAATAAGTTAAATATAAAAAGATACATTAAACAGAGAGATCGACTTGAAATTAGTGATTTTATGATATCCTGGGAGTCATTTCTTTGACTGAGGTATTTTACGAAATAGCCATGGTTTCTAGACCTTTGATAGGCAAAATGATCCACTAAGAGATCGACTTTACTTTAAAGTTGGATATTAAGAAGTCAGGCATCTACCTCTTAGTTATTACATACTCTGTAATGTTAACAGTATAATCTAAAGTTCCTCAATGAGTTTTCACAGGGAGTAACCAACCTGACACCACCATAATCTTTGATACAAAATCAATGTTATATTATAAATAGGAATAGCCTATCTAAATGCTCATTATGATTTACTATGTGAATTTGTCAGCCTAGTAATCTGTCTTATTGAATTCAAAAACCAGATTGGACTCAGATCCCATCACTAGCTAGCAGACCTCAACAAAGCCATATAACTTCTTTGGGGGATGAAGAGTAATTTAAAAGTTTTAACTAGGCAATACCATGAATGGATTAGTTTTTGATATATTATTCTAAAAGCACTGAGACTATGTTAGCAAACCAAACTTCAATTAAAAAATAATAAAAAATTAAATAAAATTAAAAAAATAAATTAAAAATAAAAGCACTAAGAAACAGTCATTTGAAAACTTTTGGAGTGTCCATTATGATATTCAGAAATATAATCTAGAGAAAAACACAAAACCAGAGCAATAATGAAAACCCACAGATAAATTCTATCATTACCTTTAGCTTCTGAACACACAGCCAAAAATCCATCTTCTGTCATGGCTTTAAACAAAGGCCTGACTCCATAAGTATCTCTGCCCAGGAACACTTTCTTATTGGCAGTATCCAGCAAAATAAATGCAAATACCCCATCCAACATACAAACTGTTTGTTCAATTCCTCCTTTGTTGTATAGATGAAGGATTATCTCACCATCCACTTTGGTCTGGTATTCAAATTCAAAATGGTGTTGCATCTTATAAAAGTAATAAGAAAATAAACATGTTAAAATCTGTGTGCATTCACTAATAATTTTTCATTCCAAGTTGGTTCAATACTTCCGTGTTCTATAAGCATGCACTTTAGTGGAATTACAGCATTATCAAGATATAATTTGTTTGAGGTCACAATTCTGCAAATTCTTTATAACATAGAGCTAAGTCCATGAAAATTTTTGTTGCATTTTCATAAATGCAGTGTATCAAAACAATGCTGTGTGGACAGATAGAAATGCATATTACATATGTGCTATGTCTGTAATACACATATATTTACAGCTGTACGTGAGGCAAATAGGATGTCCCCTTGCCATGACACTAAAAATGTGCTGCCACGACTGTAGTATTTTGGCTTGGGAATATAATATCAGCTAAGGTTTTTCCAGTTCAGTCTCAAAGACCTGCCTGCAAAAATAGAAAGCAAAAGGACAAATATAGTTGGTTCTGGTCCCTGACAAGTAGATGATTCCATCACAACAATAAAGACATGGTGCAAACAAAGCTGCTGGTCCCCAGGGAATGACCGTTAATATTCAGTTTTTGTACCACTGCAGTGGCATTAAAGCTACTACTTCTCACTGAGGGACAAAATGACAGGGAGGCTTTAGTAGCTCACACACCCCCAAGGCACAGCAAAGTGACGGTCCTGACCACTGAGTGCAGAGGGTTTGATTACATTACACCTGGACTCTGTGGCTCTCCAACACCACTGGCAAAAAGACGGTGAAAAGTCCTCAGAGTTCCTCTTTCTGCGAACTTACTCATATTTTAGCTGACAATGGAGAGAAAGTTCATATAAACAAAATGAGGTGGAAATCCTGGATAAGTTTAAACATTAAAATAAGTTTCTAAAATTCAAAAAGAAAATCTATGTTTGTATACATATGACCTATAATCATGCTTCACAATCATGTTCACTCTACGATTTGTGAAACTTCCGTCTATGAGCATTCAGAATGACCCAAAACACGGGTTTTGGCTGCCTCCAGTGACTACAAAGCCAGTTCCGGTTCACCTCCCCCTACTCTGAGAGACCATCTGGGAAGATCCTGTCACTAGCAGGTGGGTTTGGAAGCAGTCTTCTGCTGACCCTTCTGGGCTTAGGCATTGGAAAGATGAATATACCACAAAGCATTCAATGATTTCGGTAAGCCACGGCCTCCCCAATCTATCCTCCATTGCCACCATGTCAGCACTGCTCTTTAGCTAAAGCTAGCAGGTAATTTATTGGTTAATGATTCCCATGTACCACTATTCACCCTCCTGAAACCACATGGGTAAAAGCTACACTGGGATAAAAGCCCCTGTCTCTTGCCCTCATCCAGAAATCACACTGCCATTTGACCTGCTGGTTGTAAGCGCCTAATGCTCCCTGCAGAGACTCTTCTCTGCCCCAGACTCTACTCAAATTTCTCCTCTCTTTCATACCTCCAGCTATATTTTTTTTAGCAGGAATACATTTTCTTTTCTGTAAAAAAAAAAAAAAAAAAGAGGGGCTTTGAAGTTTATGTTGCAGCATACTTTATATACACCTAAAATGGCCATCCACCTGGACAAATTTCTGGGTGCTCACACTGCATAAGCTTAGATGATTGGTAGAAACAATGGAATGGGGATCCCTGGGTGGCGCAGCGGTTTGGCGCCTGCCTTTGGCCCAGGGCGCGATCCTGGAGACCTGGGATCGAATCCCACGTCAGGCTCCTGGTGCATGGAGCCTGCTTCTCCCTCTGCCTGTGTCTCTGCCTCTCTCTCTCTCTCTCTCTCTCTGACTATCATAAATAAAAAAAAAAAAAAAAAAAAAGAAACAATGGAATGTCTATGCTTTTGAAAATATATTTTTTTAAAAAATATATTTGACTGATTTAGAATAAAAACACTTTTGAAACATCATTTTCTAATTTTTCAATAAAAAACATAAAAGCAGCAAAGTTGTTCAAGTAAAACAAGGTATTTCCTATATCTTTTCAGGTGAAAATCAGGTTAAAATTGCCATAATGCAATCCAGCATTCTTGTGTATATGGTATTAACTTGGAAGGAAGTAGGAAAGTAGTCTTAACTATTTCCTTCCTGTACTCTCACTAGTGTGAAACTCCATTCTTAACTTTTCCTGTTCGCCATTTTATCTCTAAGCACCTAGAAAGAGGATGCCTGTGTATAATACACCCTTAATAAATGTATGAAAGGAATCTGAATAACTATAAAAACTTCTCAAATGAGAAGCCTATGATTCAGAGTATTCCTATAAGCATATAACAAACAACATCAAAAGCTATCACCCAGAGAAAAATGTCCAAAGGGTAACTAGAATGTAAATTCTTACCTGGGAATGATAGACCTAACATATCAAGACTCAAAAAGTTTCAAGAAACAACTAACTGTATGAAGTATGAATGCTATCTGGATTCAAACAAAACAGCTATAAAAATATCCTTGGTGGGGATGCCTGGGTGGTTCAGTGGGTTAAAGCATCCCAACTCTTGATTTTGGCTCAGGTCATGATCTCGGGGTCTTGAGATCAAGCCCCATGTGGGGTTCTGCACTGGGCATGGAGGCTGCTTAAGAGTCTGTCTTTCCAGGACACCTGGGTGGCTCAGTGGTTGAGCATCTGCCTTTGGCTCAGGCCGTGATCCTGGGTCTGGGATCGAGTCCCACATCGGGCTCCCTGTGGGGAGCCTGCTTCTCCCTCTGCCTATGTCTCTGCCTCTCTCTGTGTGTCTCTCAGGAATGTATAAATAAAATCTTTAAAAAAAAAAAAAAAGATTTTCTCTTTCCCTTTGCCTCTGCCCACATCTTCCTACTGCCCAAAAAATAAAAAGTTATTCTTGGCACACTTGCAGAAATTTAATATGAACTGAATATTAAATAGTACTATTGATTCTTAGCTTTAATAGTATTGGTGTTAGGTAGAGGAATGCCCTAATTTTTAAGAGGAAGTGCTTATATATTTAGGAATAAAGTGTCACATCTATAGTATACTCTAAAATGATTCAGCCAAAAAAATAAAATCAATGCCTAGATATATATACAGAAAGAGACAAACAGCAGATATGGTAAAACATTAACAGTTATACAATCTAGGTTCTCATTCTGTTCTTTTTTACATGTTTGAAATTTTCAAAATTAAAATCTGGGGAGGACGGTGGCAAACAAAAGATTACTTGGAAATTTTAGATTAAAAAAAAATTTTTTTAAGATTTTATTTATTCATGAGAGAGACACACAGAGAGAGAGAGAGAGAGAGAGAGAGAGGCAGAGACACAGGCAGAGGGAGCAGGCTCCATGCAGGGAGCCTGACGTGGGACTCGATCCCTGGTCTCCAGGATCATGCCCTGGGCTGAAGGTGCTAACAGCTGAGCCACCCGGGCTGCCCCTAGATTAAAAGATTTATGAAACACTAGCTAAACAATTCCATATTGGAAGGTTCTTACCCAATTTGGCTTCCTGAGGTCAGAATTTCCACTCCCTCACCACTCTCATCCTGAGTAAGCTTTCACCAGATTAGGAAGCTGTTCCAATTTTAATACTGCTAAAAAATCACTTCTTGCACTCTGTTGCATCTGGCTACCCTTCTGGCATGTGACTCTATGTAAGTGCAGTATGTAGAGCAATAAATATCATAAGGGCAGGATTATATAAAACCTACAAGTATGATTACCTCCAAACTATTAAACTCTATACCTACCCTAAAATTCTCCCATCTTACTACTCTTAGAATGATAGTCCAACTCCTTACCAAGTCCTTCTTGATTGAGTCCTGCTGATCCTCCCAACCCCACCTTCCCACCTACTCCCCTTGTCATAATCCCAGGGCTGCTTCCTGCCACAGGCTTCTACACATGCTATTCCCTTTGCATGAAAAGTTCTTTCCAGCGCTGATAGTTGATCACGGTCCATTAGGTATTGGTTCAAAAGTGTCCCTTCCTCTGATCAGGCCTTCTCTGATCATGCTTATTGACACTGAATCTCCCACATCATCCATGTTTTCAGAACATTTATCATATGTAAAAGGAATTTTTTTTTGTCTTTGATTTTAAATGGAATAAACAAGCTCCATCAGACCTACCTCTCATACTTACTATTATATCCCTAGCACCAAACATAGATTCTAATTAATAATCAAATTCATAAAAGGAAAAAAAATTCTGTTAAAGAATTACAATCCTCAATTTTGCTTTTTTTTTTTGTGACCAGCTCATTTGACCTCTTTGTGCATAAGTGCATAGTCTTTATAACTGCAGCAAATGAGGTAATGAACATGGAAACTGAAAAGTAGAAAGCTTTATACAAAATATTTAAAAATTATAACCAACTAGCTCTGAGGTTTAATCACATCCAGATACCTTCTGGTTTTATTTACCTTCTTGTGGTTGTAGATTTCACCGTTGTAACAGAGCCACAAATAAGGATATTTCTTTACTCGAATTGGCTGCATTCCAAACAGCTGGTCAACCACTGCCAACCGATGAAATCCAAAGCAGCAGTTGGTGTATCCATTGACATTCTCAAAACGAAATGCATCTGGACCCCTGTGTGCAATCTTCATAGCACTCAGGCACTGCACAGAAAGGCAGTCATCACTGCCAAAGAGGGCCCAAATCCCACACATGGTGCAATGGAGTTACGGGCTTTCTATGAAGAGAAGAACAGGCCAGCTAAATATTCAATATCCATTCCAAATCTGTATTAAATCTTAATTCCAAAAACTGGCATACACCACTTCAAAGGCTGAAACTTAAACTATCTCGTCTACAGCAATTTTCCATTAGGCTGCCAAGCACACAGGAGTTGAGAATGATTTAATTTATGTATAAGCAGGGCACCTGGGTGGATCAGTGGGTTAAGCATCTGCCTTGAACTCAGGCCATGATCCCAGGTCCTGGGATGGAGCCTTGAGTGGGGCTCCCTGCTCAATGGGAGTTTGCTTTCCCCTCTCACATTGCCCCTCCCCGCCATTCATGCATACACACTCTCTCTTTCAAATAAATAAACAAATAAAATATCTAAAAAATAATAATAATTTACATATAAGTATTCAGAAAAAATGCATGACCTTTACATCTGGCCAGCTGTAGCAGTATGGCACCCTGTCAAAGCCTGCATATCTCTCACCTTGAGACTTGGTAGGCTAGAGTGCAGAGCAGAGGGAATCATGCCACATTCTAGGTTTACTTTTAAGATAAAGATACATGTCCAGGCTGGCTCAAATCTAGTGAGATTCCCCATCCCACTCTCTACATCCCAGAATCTCAGAGGCCCTCAAAAATCCAAGAGACTCAAAGTACTACCACAGTTCCCTCTGAGGTCTCTTTGACAATTAAATGTCCTGTCTTTACCTGTATGGAGGGTAAAAAAGATCATACATACTTGCTCAAGTGTGATATTAAGATATACAGCTAGTACAAGCATTTCACAACTTCTGGCTTACCTCTAAGTGATCTATTCAAACGTGATGAAAGAAATTCTAAAGAGAAAAAAGAAAGGCATGTTATCTAGGATCAGATAACCTGGCTGTATAACAAAAAAAAAAAAAAAAATTAGGTTGATAGAGATTCATAATGTTCATCATCAAAATGTTCCAAAAGACAAAAATATTGGAGAATATTTTTGTCTCAAGGTTGCCTTGGTTCATAAGAAAGCAAAGTAAAGTGGCACATAAACAGCAACATCATCTCTGGAAAACAACTTGGCCATCCCTATAGGCTAAAAAGCAAACAATTCCTACAAATGTTACCTTGCAATTTCATATTCTCAACTGTGAAGTAAAGGGTTGATTTATCTGGATGCTGCCAGCCAGTTATTTTACCAAAATATCTCAAACTTAGAAACTATTTGGGAATTTTTAATTCAAAATTGCAGCCAATGCCTAATTTGAGACAAAATTATCAAGAAAATTTATACATTTAAGTTACACCAGTCAGTTTGGACAACCCTCTGAGGGTGTTTGTATCTAAGTGAACCAAAGCTTGTTTAGCCTTTTAACAAGACCATATCAAACTGATGAAAAGTAGGGACTCAAACAACTTGGACATGAAGTGGCACATGTCCTATGTAGTCCCTTCCATGCACTTGGCCAAATAGCTTCTTTTTTTTTTTTTTTTAAAGATTTATTTATTTACTTATTCATGATAGACATAGAGAGAGACGCAGAGACAGGCAGAGGGAGAAGCAGGCTCCATGCCAGGAGCCTGATGTGGGACTCAGGATCACGCCCTGGGCTAAAGGCAGGCGCCAAACCGCTGAGCCACCCAGGGATCCCCTGGCCAAATAGCTTCTAATGGGATTTTTGAGATTTAGGGGAAATTCACTTAGATTGAAATGATATGACTACTGATAAGCCAGGTTTCACTCTATACCAGTTAAAAATGGACTGAGACAGTGCTTTGAAAATCACAAGAGGGGGACGCCTGAGTGGCTCAGTGGTTGAGCGTCTGCCTTCAGCTCAGGGTGTGATCCTGGGATGAGGGATCAAGTCCCACATCAGGCCCCTTATAGGGAGCTTGCTTCTTCCTCTGCCTGTGTCTCTGCCTCTGTGTCTCTCATGAATAAATTTTAAAAAAAAAATCTAAGAAAAAAAAAAAAGAAAAAAATCACAAGAGGTCATTACTGAATCATTTACCCGTCTTCCTAATGCAGCTTAGTGAATCCCACTATTAAGTCTACTATAAGGAACACACATTAAGCACTAAATTAGAGGAGCAAGAAGGGGAACACACATTAATTAGGAAGCACACTTCCTTCTGCAGCAGGAAAAAGCAAATTAAAACTATTACCTATTTTTGTTGGAATCTTACTTGCAAAGGTCCTACTTGCATGCTTTTTCCTTCTGCTATTACCTGTTCCCAGGAATTTTCTGTATTTCCTCATAAACTTCTAGAACAGTGCTGTCCAGTAGAAACGTGAGCTACATATGGCATTTTAAAAACACCAGTAGCCCCATTAAAAAGGTAAATAGAAACAGGGAAGATAACTTGAAATATGTTAACACAATATACCAAAAATAGTATTTCAATAGGTAATCAGTATAAAAAATTATCAAGATACATTGCCTTTCTCTATTAAATCGTCAACATCTGGTGTGTCTTACACTTACACCACACTTCAATTTGAAGGAGTCAGCATTTCAAGCGCTCAGTAGTTAGTTACATGTGGGCTGAATCGGACACTGCTGCTTTGGTGCATTTGATTTCGATGCTGCTTATCAACTACCTCACCATATTGTTTTATTTTTGCAATAAGATATCAGCAACCAACTCCTGGACAGGCTCAAGACTTAATTTATTTTTTGTTTTTTTTTTAAATCTTACAGCAATCTGATTGATCAATGAGAAAAGGGTCATGAGTGCTTTTAAATGGTTAGTCAAGGCACCCAGGGCAATGGCCTATGAAGAAATGATATAGGCCAAGGGCCCAGAAGAAAACGGTCCTTTTATTCAAAAGAGTAACATTAATCTGAAACTACCCTACAGAATAGATAATGGATATCTATTGAGAAAGGCAAGTTAGTTCTTTTGCTTTTTTCCATGCCACTCCGCCTGTCGCCCTGACAGATCTCTTCTGGGTGAGGTTTGCTCAAGTCACTTGTTGAGTCCTGCAGTCTGGTGGGGTGGGGAGAGGGAGGGGAGGAAACGGGTGGGGCGAGCCGGAGGTGAGGGGCAAGTACAGACCCTTAGGCTTTGACAGACAGCCCGGGGATCAGGGGATCAGGACCCGACGGCTGCGCCGCCCGAAACTCCGACTGCACCGCAGCCACGTGCAGCCGCTGGCCGCTTCCCCGGACTGCGAACATCTCCGCAGGCTTCGATGCAACATAATTACAGACTGCAAGATGGACCGGGGCCCGAGCGGGCCGCAGCCCGGCCTCACCCTCTGCCTTTCCCTGGATCGCCTCCTCGCAGGGCCAGGAGCAAGGTCTTCGCTCCCCCGCCCGGCTCCCAGGTGCGCCACAATCGGCCCCGCCCCCTGGAGCGGCAGCAGCCGCAGCGCGGGCAGGCGGCGGCCGCCTCTGGCCGGGGGCGCGCAGGCCGGCAGCAGCGCCTCGGCCGCCTCCTCGGCCTCCCGCCCCCTCCCCGGGCCGGCCCGGGCCACGCCGGGAGGGCGCTGCGCTGGGCGGCCGGGCCTGGCTTACCTGGGCTCCGGCGGATGGGTCGGCGGGGAGGCGCCAGGTAGGGGCTGCAGACTGCGGGCGGGGCGGCGGGCCTCCTCGGCTTTATCCCGGCCTCGCTCCTGTAATGCTTGCGGGAAGTTTCATCATGTCTGTGAGCGCCAACCAGCGCGCAGGGGCGTGGCCCACAATGCCAGACCTTGGCAGGGCGGAGCAGGAGCGGGGAGCAAGGAGGGACGGCTCGGTTCCAGCTCCTTAAAGTGTTAGCGCACCTGCTGAAGGAGAGCCTCAGAGGTCCAGCCAGGTGCCCCACTGACACCTAGGGTGACCTTACCTGCTCTTCTGGCAATTAGGAGGTCTTCTGCCCTTGGCTTGTTCTTTGGGAAATCATCGCCAAATTGATCAGTGTCCCCTTCGCAGCAGATCTCCCTCATATCCTTAATTGCAAAGTTTGTAGGTGTACAGGTATCCACTGCTTTTCTAAAGTTCACGCTGTGCCCCTTTGCTCTAACAAAAAGGACCGCATTGGTACCTGTTTTTGCTACCTGAAAGAAATCAGAAGAGGATTTTTGCTTTTAGGGGGGAAAGGCGAGAAATGAAAATAGCGTTCAGTATTTATTTGGCAGCCAGCCAGAACAGAGGCAGCATGGATAGAGCAGCAAGAATGGCACTGCCAAGTTCCCTCCCCAGATCTGCACTCAGCATCAAGGTGCCCTAGCTTTGAACAATGTCTTAGAGCATCTGTGCTTTATCTCTATTTATATCGTGCATTCGTTAGCAGGATGTGTCCTAAGGTGTCAGAAAGGCCTAAGAGAGGTTATTTTGGGAATCTAAGAAAACCCATTTTCCATGTAAAGTAATGAATGGTAACTGCTTCTTCATTTTATGTCATTTCGGCCTACAAAATGTTTCATAGGAACACTCTACTTTGAGATAACAGGGAAACCTGTACTTTAGTTTCCCCTTGACTCCTAAGAGAGCATCTGATACATAGACCCGTATGTATACATACAGAAAGATCTGTCCTATTAATAAATAATGGGGCAGATGGGAAGAGCTGGAAGGATATCATCTTTTTATTAACTATGAGGTAGATTTCACTGTCTTCTACCTCAGACATAATTAAATTTCTCCCCCATCTGGGTATCAGATCAGTGAATTTTTATTTTGTGTTGGATCATCATCAAACTTGTGATGCCGTTATATTCGCCTTCAATTAGATTGTCACTTTCCTGGTTGTGTTGACTTGACCTTTTGAGCCTCATTAGCCTCAGTGGATACCACTAGGTAGATTCTCAAACCTGTATTCAATTGGATTCAATTCTTCATAGTATTTTGTCATTGACAAATGTCAGTTTCAGGAAAGGATGGAGTTCCAGTCTGAATTTTACCACTAACTACTTCTATAACCATAGGTATGTCCTATAACCTCTCTAGGCTTCCATCGTGAAAGGAAAGTAGAGATTGCCAGGGGCCATTCCAGCCCTAAAATTCTAAGCACTAAAGTGATGAGCATTCTGTAGAACCCTAGCACCCAAGAAGGAAACTTTTTCCATCCCCACAATATCATGTCTTTTTGAAACTCAAAATAACTTTACAATCTGGATAATTTTACATTAGGCCCAGTTAGAATTATCCAAATTCACTCACCTGCTATTTGTAGATCCAGGATGTGAAATCAGGTTCATCTGGATCCACAGGACATTCTCTTCTGATCGTATTCTGCCTATGGAATAGGTTCACAAGAAGAACTGGGTCATACCAGAGATACTGACAGAAGAGCAAGGATTCTCTCTTATGTTTGCTAAACATGAATGATTTACATTCAGAATCAAATATATGTTCTTTTCCAGATTTCATCCCCACTCTTATATTAGAACATTACCCTAAAATTAGATCTTTTTCCTTTTTATTATCTGCACTAGAGTTTAAAAGGGAAGACTCTCCATTTTAAAGGCATTGTTGAACTGGTACCAGTACTGCCCTCAAATTTGTTACACAGTACAGGGAAAGACTCGTCCTCAGAAATCAATTTTTTTCTTTTTTTTAATTTAAGTTTTTTTTTTTTTTTTTTTAAAGATTTTATTTATTCATGAGAGACACAGAGAGGGAGAGAGGCAGAGACACAGGCAGAGGGAGAAGCAGGCTCCATGCAGGGAGCCCGACGTGGGACTCGATCCCAGGTCTCCAGGATCACGCCCTGGGCCAAAGGCAGGCGCCAAACCACCGAGCCACCAGGGGATCCCCATAATTTAAGTTTTTATTTTAATTCCAGTTTGTTAACATACAGTGTTAGTTTCAATTGTACAATACAGTAATTCAACAAGCCCATACATCACCCTGTGCTCATCATGACAAGTGTACTCCTTAATCCCTAACACCTACTTACTCCATCCTCCCACCCACCTCCCTCTGGTAATCATCAAATTATTCTCTATAATTAAGAATCTCTTGCTTTGTCTCTCTCTCTCTATTTTTTCCCTTGTTTGTTTCTTAAATTCCACATTAGTGAAATCACATGGTATTTGTCTTTCTCTGACTGACTTATTTTGCTTAGCGTAATACTTCTAACCCCATCTATGTCATTGCAAATAGCAGGATGTCATTCTTTTTTATGGCTGAATAGTATTTCATTGTATATATACCACATATTCCTTATCTATTCATCAGTCTATGGACACTTGGGCTGCTTCTATATCTTGGCTATTATAAATAATGCTGCTATAAACATAAGAATGTATGTATCCCTTTGATTCTAGCATGATTGCTTGATCATAAGGTAGTTCTGTTTTTAACTTTTAAGGAACTTCTATACTATTCTCCACAGTGGCTGCACCAGTCTGCATTCCCACCAACAGTATGAGTGTTCCTTTTTCTCCATATATTCTTCAAAACCTGTTTGTGTTGTTGATTTTAGCCATTCTACAGGTGTGAGGTGGTATCTCATTGTAGTTTTGATTTGCATTTCCATGATGGTAAGTGATGGCAAACATCTTTTATATGTCTTTTGACCATCTGAATGTCCTCTTTGGACATTGGACAATCCTCATTGTCTGTTCATATCTTCTGACTATTTTTAATTAGATTATTTGGTTTTGGGGTGTTGAGTTGTATGTCCTTTATATATTTTGGATACTAACCCTTTATTGGATATGTCATTTGCAAATAAATCTCCCATTCAGTAGGTTGCCTTTGGTTGATTGTTTCCTTTACTGTGCAGAAGCTTTTCATTTTGATGTAGTCCCAATAGTTTATTTTTGGTTTTGTTTCCCTTGCCTCAGAAGACTTATCTTGAAAGATAAGCCTATGCCAAAGAATTACTGCTGGTGTTCTAGGATTTTTATGGTTTCGCATTTCCCATTTAGGTCTTTAATCCATTTTGATTTTTCTTTTGTGTATGGTGTAAGAAGTGGTCCCATTTCATTTTGTATGTTGCTGTCCAGTTTTCCAAACACCATTTGTTGAAAAGACTATCTTTTTCCCATTGAATATTCTTTCTTGCTTTGTTGAAGATTAATTGACCATATAGTTGTAAGTTTATTTCTGGATTTTCTATTCTGTTTTATTGATCTATGTGTCTATTTTTGTTCCAGTAATATATTGTTTTGATTACTATAGGCTTGAAATATAACTTGAAGTCCAGAATTGTGATGCTTTCAGCTTTGCTTTTCTTTTTCAAGATTGTTTTTGCTATTCAGGGCCTTTTGTGGTTCCATACAAATTTAAGACCATTTGATATTTTGATAGGAATTGCATTAAACCTGCAGATTGCTTTGGGTTTAAGCAATGTTTAACAATATTTGTTCTTCCAATCCATGAGCAGGAATTGCATTAAACCTGCAGATTGCTTTGGGTTTAAGAAATGTTTAACAATATTTGTTCTTCCAATCCATGAGCATGGAATGTCTTTCCTTTTCTTTGTGTTATCTTCAATTTCTTTCATCAGTGTTTTATAGTTTTCAGAGTACAGGTCTTTCACCTCTTTGGTTAGGCTTATTACTATGTATTTTATTATTTTCAGTGCAATTATAAATAGAATGGTCTCAAAAACCAATTTCTAAGGCCTAAAATGTCTTTAGAAAATATAAACCAGGCAGCCCCGGTGGCGCAGCGGTTTAGCGCTGCCTGCAGCCCAGGGTGTGATCCTGGAGACCGGGATCGAGTCCGGAGTCCGGTTCCCTGCATGGAGCCTGCTTCTCCCTCTGCCTGTGTCTCTGCCTCTCTCTCTCTCTCTGTGTCTCTCATGAATAAATAAATAAAATATTAAAAAAAGAATCCAGAAGGTCTATGTTAAAAAAAAGAAAGAAAATATAAACCAAGTTGGTACATAAAGTCAAAATATATTAGTGTTCCTAAACATCTTAAGTATGAGATTCTGTTTAGAATCACAGAAAAGTTTCTCTTGACCTCACCCCAAAAGATAGTGGGTTTTTAGTATTCTTTTGATAGAGTAAAAAGTACCATGATTAAAAACAAAACAAAACCAATAATATATCAAGACTTCATACCACTCTCAAATAAATTCATACTTTATTAGTCACATCAGCACCAAAATAAACTGATAAATAGTAAAATGTGTAAGACACACTAAGATCTTATACAGTCAATGCTTATAGAGTACACAGGTTTGAAATCCCCCTATAGTACACTGCCAACTAGTTTACAGATTGCCAAGAATATAAATTCCACACAGAGCGTGTAGTGAACACTTAGTAGTTGACAAGCAAGACCAAAGATGGTAGATGACTAAGTTCTAAGGTTCCTTATTGCCCTAAAGTCTTTAGCCAACTGTGATTTTGCCGTATCCTAATCTACATAATAGGTCCGAAAGCTGAGAACAATGTGGGAAAGAAGGTATTCTATCCACATATTACCAATGTAAAACTAAGGATCAGAGAAGTTGAAGGATTTAGCCAAATAGTCTGGATTAAATTATCAAGAATGGAATCATAACCTGTATAAAACCCAGAGCCTATTTCCTTTACCACCCTGTCTATGTAGTGGAAGACATATTTGATAGGTTATCTAGGGTCATTTGTTTTTCAGATTATCTTCTACTTGTATGTCCAGAGCCACAACATCCTTTCCCACTTCACTTTGTGGCCTGGCTCCCTTACCCTCCTCTTCTTATGGAAGTGTCCAAAGGGAAACATAGAGGATGAAAGGGAAAAGTCCCAGGGTAGTTCCTCCTGACTCCTTCACTACAAAATTCCTCTCCTCAAGGCCACAGCTTCTGGCATCTGGCCTTCTCCATACCATCTTCTCCTCAGAGTCCACTTCCTTCCTCTTCCCCTTCAGGCCTAGCCTTAGGGTACTGAACCATCTTGCTTTTCCGAAATTCTGCCCACGCTTCTATAATAACTGTCAATTGGAGTGTGACACCTGCTTCCTATCAGAACCCTACCCAATACATTGATCTAGGATATAATGGAGAATGCTGTGAACTTAACTAGAGTAGAAAATGATTCACATCCTCTCTTAATTATTGGACACAAATGAGAACTAAATTATGTTGGCCTATTTTCCCACATTTTACCCACCCTTGTATTGAAACCTCACTCTAAGATAAGACTGGGAACATTCAACATTTTTTTATCTGAGTCATGGAGGGATCAAATAAAACCCTCCTCTGTCACGTAAAACGGTTTGGCTAGTTCTCCGTCTCAAAAGTGTAATTGACGATACAAGATTGCACTTGTTCAGCCCTGAGAGCATTAATTAAAGTTTTTAAAATTCTTTTAAATAACTGTTAAATTGGTTTTTTTTCACTGGATTTGTTTTTGGATTATTTTATAGATTGGTCTATTTTCTAGAATTAAAAAATATATATAGTAATAAGACAACCCCATAATGGTAGCTCCCCCTTGGTATTCTTTGATTTAAAAATGTACATAATAATAAAAAAGCTTCATTGATATTAAGACACTTTAAAATAAGATTGCATTTTATTCAGCCCAATATACCTTTGTAAAAGTATTTGTTGATGAGTTTGACATGTTTATGGTCTATAGAAAATGGTATAAAACCATTCAGATTTGCCAACTCTTATCATAACTCCAAAGCTACCCAGAAGCCCAGAGTCACATGTTAGGTAACACTGAATTAGAGTTTCAACTAGTTTATAAGCCCATCCCATATCACCCTGCAAAACAGGAAATGCTTCTAGAGCAAGCCATGTGATTAGCACTTCCCTAGATACTAGATGAATTATCAGCAAGAGTGCTACCTTTAGATCCCAGTAACCAAACCCATTGAGCTTTCCACTGGACATGACCTGCCCACTCAGGGGGGAATTTAGGATGTCACCACGGGTGAGCTCTCAAGGTATAGGATGGAGTCAGAGGAAGACAAAAATGTAGCTGGAGCCTCCATCTCTTGCCCTGTCCTGTAAATGTTAGTCACTGGCCTTCTCAGCAGCTTATGAGTCTATTTCCCTGCCATCTGACCTATTTTTTATAATTCTTGAAATGCAATTTGAAATAGGACTTCTGATCTTTACTTCTATACCCTACTTTTCTTCTAATTTCACAGAAATTCCCCTGTACCTACATTTAAATCTGCAGGGTAAACAGTAATATGGAAAATTCTGAAAATTCCAAATTCCAGAAAAATTCATGGATCTATTTGATCTGTCATTCTAAGATATGTTACTTAGCCTCAGGACAACAAAAAAGGAAATATTAATGCCAATTGGGTTCATACGTGTTTTGTAGAACCACAGATTTCATAGAACTGGGAACTATCTACTCTTTCAACAAAACATTTATATGGTCCCAATACAAGAATACTGGTATATAAAAAGGAATAAGAAAACACTGTTAAATCTGAAAAAAAAAGAGTCTCTCCTGTGAAATATTAAAAACTCCGATGAAATATTAAAAACTTACTGGGAATTTCCACTAATTTAGAATCAGAATAATAACTGATATGAATAAGAATAGAGGGCATTGAACATATAAAACACCATTCAAATTTGACTTTGCACAGCAGATGACGTGAACAGAGACTGATATTTAAGATAATATGAAGTCATTTATTGAGTACCTCCAAGCTGCAATGTATTTTATATATTTTTTTTCACTCTATAGACTAGTCATGGAGAATAATTATTCTTCTTTTGACAGTTAAAAGAAGTGGCTGAAGAATATAAATTAACATATCCAACACTGAACAGTTAACAAGTGGCTGAGCCAAGGGTCTCAAACCCAGCATGATGACTTGAGAACTTCCATCCCTGCCTGAGAAGTTGCTTAACAAGCAGACCAGGTAGAGAGAGCCCTTTCAAGAAACAGCAGTAAGACATGAAAAGTCCCAGTGTGTCCCCCTAAGGTCAGCTAGAGAAAGTACATTTGGACCTTAACAACAACTGGTTTGAACTATGTGGATCCACTTATACACATATTTTTTTAATACAGTACTATAAATGTATTTTCTAATGATTTTCTTAACATTTTCTTTTCTCGAGCTTACTTTATTGTAAAAATACAGTATATGACACATATAACATATAAAATTTGTCTTAACTGGCTATTTTATGCTATGGGTAAGGTCAACAACAGACTATTAGTAGGTAAGTTTTTGAGGGTTAAAAGTTATACCAGAGTTTCAACCATGTGGGGGAGTCAATTGTGCCCCTAAAACCCATGTTGTTTAAGAATCAACAGTATACAGGACAAATGGAAAAAGCCAATGAAGATGAAAAGATTCCATTTTAAGAGAGCAAGAGTAAATGGAGTAGGGTAGCCACAAGAAATGGGCAGAATGCATGCATTTGGAGAAAAAAAGGCTATTCATACTTTTAGAACAGGAAAGGGGGAAAAAATGATGGTGTGGTATTGGTAAGCCTAAAGGAAAAGGAAAGAGAAGCAGAGAGAAAATAAACAAGTTAAGTATAACAATGATGATAAAGAAGTGCTATGGAGAAGAAAAGGAATTGAGGGAGGATTATAATTTTTAGGATAACTTTTACTTATAGCCCTCCATTTTCCCTAAGAAATAGAAATCACATTGTCTATGGTACTGAAAGGTTTGGGTCATGGTGATGGTGCAGTTTCAAATAATAGCCAAATGTCAACAAAAATTGCTGAGGGAATAAAAGGTGGTCGAGCAACATGGAGGTCCAGCATAGGAGGACAATATAAGCATGAATGTGACTGGGGCAATAAGGGAGGGCATATCCTCCAATCACTTGGGGCAATTCAAAACTTGGGGTCAAGGCATAGAGGGGAATGGATCCAGGCTCTGGGTTGGGTAGAGCATGTATAGCACGAAGAAAAGAGGGCATGAGATTGTGCACCTATGAGTATTGAGAGGGACAGCCCTTTTAGTAAACTCTGTTATTGTTCAGAAATATTCAGTGCCCCTCCCTGGGGGAGGCTTATACCATTTCTAGCCCATTAACATAAGGGTTAACCACGTGACTTGCTACTGCCAATGAAATGTGAGCAGAAGTGACAGGTGTCTCTTGTGAGCAGAAACTTTAGGAGCCATCGTTATGCTTCATGACATCCTCTTTTCCCTCTGCTAGGAATCTGGCAGTGTTCCAGAGGCAAGCAACTCTGCTAGCCCAGAATGAAATATGTGGAAAGAGACCACAGCTTACCCATGAGGAACATGTTTTCTGCTTACAGGTGTCTGAGATTTGGGGATCTTTTGTAACTGCAACATAACCCACTCTAACCTGACAAGCAAAGCTTGAATGTTTTAAGTTGGAAGGGAAAGTAGTAAAGTCAGAAGTTAGCTAATTTATTAGAAGACTAACAGGGGCTAAAGGATTAGAGACTGGGTTGTAGGCTAGGGAAGTATAGGAATAAAAGAAATAGATGAACTAGATGTTTTTATGGAAAAGGAATGTATAATTTTAATGTGTAAAATAAAATAGTGAATGCAAGATTACTTATCCCAGGCTCCTGAACACAATCAGCATTAAGTAAACAAACGTCCTCCCCAAATATAATTCCCCTGTTCCTTACCAGGCTATGTCCTGTCTGGTCAAGATGATTATTAGATTAGGAATTAGCAGTCTTGGAATAAAAGGCCCCCCGAAACAGAGTCAAACAGCAAATCTTGAAGCTTGACAAAAACATCCACTCTTCTCCCACCACCTCTCTTACTGCATTGCACCCCAGACCACTGGTATTCTTGTTCTTGAACATAACAGACAATGGTAAATAGGGTTTTTAGCTGCCAAAAGTTGGACTTGTGCTAGAAACCGGATTTACCCCTTTTTTTTCTTGTGGAAGTTATGCATATTGAGGTTGTCAGGGCAGAAAATCATGGTTTCATTTCTTCATTAAACCAACAATATACATGGAGCATCTACTATATTTGGGAACGTGGAGCTTACACTCACCATACAGAGGAACAGAGAAAATCAATGAGATACAGAAGCACAATACATAGGTAAGGGTAAGTATGTGCTATGGAGAAAAACAGCAGAGAAGAAAGATATCATACTGCCGCCCTGTTGTTGCATTATATCACTCTATAATTAGTCTTATATTTGGTTTTCACATGTAGCAAAATATTATGAGCATCTCTCCAAAATGAAGCTGAACCAGAGTTCACATTTCTCAGTGAAAATTCCTCAGAAGAGTCATCCAGTCGTCCTTCCCTGAGGCTTGTCAGATATGCTCAGTTATCCCACCACATTCACCCATTACTACTCTAAACAATGCCCACCAAATGGGAAAGAGTTTGTTAGATTCCAGCCATGAGCACAGCTTTGCAGCAGCTGAAGATTCATTACACCCTTAATCTAATTTTGGGCACTGTGAAAGGACCCAATCTAATACTTCAAAGCAAGCGCTTTAACACCATAGTGGAGACCAGTGCTTTCCAGAAGGATACAAGTTCAAATGGCATTCACTACTGCATCTACAGCCCAGAAAGGCTGAAAACAACAATCATTGGCTATTGAAGCTGCTTTAATGGCCTGGAAGCAGGATCATTAAGAAAGTAGCACCTAAAAAAAAAAAAAAAGAAAGAAAGAAAGAAAGAAACTAGCAACTAATAAAAGCTATACTGAGACCACCCAGACCGATTGTGGCAGATCTAGAAATCACAGTTGTAGTTTCTACTTATTGAGGACATTTTGGGTCTTTTCTAAGAGACTTATTTTTTACCTATTGTTAATGTCCAGGCAAACACTGTGGCTTGGAAGTTGGACTCTAAAGGCAGCGTCACCCTCAGGAAATGCTTCAGACTGAGCATATGTCAGCCATCAGGTCCCAGTACAGACAGAAAAATGCAGCTTCCCAGGGCATCTGGCCATAATCCACAATATCTGGTGGAAACACAGAGGTAAGGAAGGCTGAGAAGGGATAATCAGGGCAAACAAATAACAGCTTCAAATATAGGCTTACCTATGAGGTCATCTCTGTCCATTTGTGTTTCTGAATATAGTATGCAAAGGACTTGATGTAGTGGGTAGAATGGTGGCACCCAAAATATCTGCCTAAATCTCAGAATCTATGAATGTGACTTTACTGGGAAAAGGGTCTTTGCAGATGTAAGTTAAAGATCTCAACACAAGATCATCCTGGATTTTCCAGGAGGGCCTTAAATCCCATGACAAGTGTTCTTATAAAAGATGCATGGGGAGAAACAGAGAAGAAAGCCATGTGAAGATAGAGGCTGAGATGGCAGTTATACAGCTACAAACCAAGGAACACCTGATGCTACCAGAAGATGGAAGAGGCAAGGAAGGATTCTCCCCTAGAGACTTAGAGGGAGTTTGGTCCTGCCAACACCCTGATGTCAGATTTTTGGCTTCCAGAACTAAGAGAGAATTTCTGTTATTTTAAGGCACCTAGTTTGTGGTAATATATTATATGAGCCCTAGGAAATTAATACACTTGGTGATTCTCTTTAGCTTGGCCCTACTCTTGATGTCCATCTCCAAGAAGAGGCCCAAGCAGCAACATCTTTCTCAATCCTAAATTCCTCTATAATTCTCATGGCCTCTACTTCAGATGTGCTCTCCGCCACATTCAAGGTGTCTCCCTGCATCTCCACTCACCCCACAACTACCCAAATCTGGAGCAAAGTACCTAATCATGAAAGAGATTCTCCATCTTCATGGACTATTCAACCAATTGGCCTCCAACCTTCCATTCTAACACATGCTCCAATTTGGCAACACATTCAAAACTGTCAATGCAATTATCCTCCTGCCCAATGCCCAGACATGTGCAGACAAGGTGAATCAGCAGGTGCCCTTATGATACACCCCCTACAGACACCACGGTTCTTCCACCTGCTCAGCCTCCACAGAAGCGGCATACAGCAAACTGCTCTTTTCCTCCTACAGAATAGCCATTTCCCTAAATATTATTTCTCACTCTACCTTTTCTCAACTCTCCACTCTTTTTCACACAGTCCAGAGCTGAGCGCAATACTTGGCACATATAAGGCATGCAATAAGCACTTGCTGGTTGAATGGGAGCCAGATGGATTTGGAGCTTCCAGAAAGATATTCTAGAAACTAGTGCATGAAGAAATGCTTTAAAGACCTTCCCACTGGCACTGCTGCCACTGGCCTCCTAACACACTGGACAACTCTCTTTGGCTTGACCTTATCCTTGATGCCTGTCACCTAGTGATGACAAAAGCCTGTTTTGGCCTCTTCCTGTTGGTCACACAGGTACAGGTTAAATTTTGCTTCCAGTGAATGCTTTCTGTCAGAGTCATCTATGAAGTGAAAAAGCAAAAAAAAAAAAAAAAAAAAAAAAAATCAAGCACAGCCCCTATTGCCTCTACCTTCTGGCTACGCATCTATCCCATTTCTTTTTCCTCCATTTGGCCTCCCTGGTTACAAACCTTAGTTTCAAATTTTAGAACCCTTGGCTTTTAATTAATGTTTGAAACAGCTTGTCCACCTAATGTTGTTTTCACAAGCTCTCATGCTACCCTTTGGGAGAGAAAATCAGAGTAACATAATTATACAGATCAATACAGATCAATCCTGTATACAGGATTCTATAATCCTGGCAACATCACCTTCAAGCTATGTGACCTTGAGCAAGTTCCCTCTGACCCTTAATTCTTTCACCTGCCAGAAAATAAGGCATGAACTTTGCAGGGTTTTGTTTTAATTTAGAAATACTGAGAGGATTAAAGAACTGCAGAATAGCTGAAACAAAATAAAAGTTCAAAATATGATTATTATTGGACTTACCTTAATATTCACATTGTATATTGCAGAAAGGAAGTCTTGAAGAACCCTGGGCAGCCTTGCCCACTCTTCCAGACCTGGAGAGATGAACAGGTCACTTCAACTATACCCAGATGTTTCTACAATTCTACCTCACTAGACTAGGATGGAAATAACCAAGATCATAAGAGAAGTTTGAAAAAACTCGTTTGAAACATAGTTTAAAAAAGTAACTGGAGTGCCTTAGTAGCACAGTCAGTTAAATGCCCAATTCTTGATTTCGGCTCAGGTCATGATCTTAGGGTCAT